>NC_083406.1:87577663-87881948 GCF_020745735.1 Hemiscyllium ocellatum | reverse complement strand
CATGAATGAGTAGGGTCCATTGAAAAGGATGTAATAGCAGAGCATTTAGAAACATAATATAATTATGCAGAGTCAGCATGTTTTCATGAAGGAAAAAATCATGCCTGACAACGTTATTAGAATTCTTTGAGGTAACAAGCAGGTTAGATAAAGTGGAACCAGCAAATGTAATACATTTGGATTTCCAAAAGATATTTGGTAAGGTTCTGCACATACAGTTAATGAGAAACGAGTCCATGGTGTTGCAGGTAATATATTTCCATGGAGAGGAGACTGGCAAACATAAATAAGACAAAAGTTGGGATAAAGGGGACATTTTCAGGATGGCAAACTGAAACTAGTGGAATGCCGCAGTGATGAGTGCTAGGGCCACAACTGTTTGCAATATATATTAATGGACTGAATGACAGAAGTGAATGTATGATCACAAATAGGTGGAAGGGCAAGTAGTATGGATGACACTTAATCGCAGCTGGAATACTGTGAACAGTCTTGGTCCCTTTCTCAAAGAAAAGATAAATTGGCACCAAGGACAATTCAGAAAAGATTCACTACTTTGATCCTGGATATAGAGTGACATTCTTATGAGGGCAGGTGGAGTAGGTCAGGCTTGTATATCAGAATTTATTAAAATGAGAGGACACTGAATTGAAACATACCAGTATTAGAGAGCTTGACATGGCAAATGTGGAGAGGTTGTTTCCTCTTCTAGGAACTTCTGGAACCAAAGGGCATAATCTCAGAGTGAGGAGGAGCCCATTTAAGATGGAGAGGAGGAGCTTTTCTTCCCCTAAGAGGCTGCTACTTCTATGGAATTGTTTAGTTCAGAGGGCTGTCGAGGCTGGACTATTAAATATATTCAAGGTTAAGACTGACAGATTCTTAAAGGTTAAGAGAAGCAAGTGTGTGGGGAGAAGACTGGGAAGTTGAGTTAAGAATGCTGATCAGCCATGATCTCAAAGAATAGCACAGCAGACTCAATGGGCAGAATGGCCTACTTGAGCTCATATGGAGGAAGTAAGAACTGCAGATGCTGGAGATTAGAGTCGAGAGTGTGGTGCTGGAAAGGAGCATCCAAGGAGCAGGATAGTCGACATTTCGGTCAAAAGCCCTTCATCAGGATCTTTTCATTCCTGATGAAAGGCTTTTGGCCGAAATATCAACTGTCCTGCTCCTCAGATGCTGTCTGACCTACTTGAACTCTAATGGTTCTATAATCAAGAAAAATTAGAAGATTATATTCCAAACATCAGAAGGATTCATTCCATTTCTCCAAGCAGACATTCATATCTCAGTGATGAGTCACCCCATCGCCACATGAAGGCTTTCTGTTAATTGGTCATGGCTGATATTGGTTTCCTTCTGACAAATGTCTGTGCATTTAGATATTATTTTCTTAAGTTAAAGTCTATCTGAGACCCTATAAACAAAATGCTAATTCAGTTCACTGCTACTTAGAAATGGGTTATCTAAACTCATATCTTCAACAGTCTTGTAGGGTGTCTTACTCTCAGACAGTCCCACCATAGCCTTCTGCTTCTAGAACTTTCTTCTCACTGACTCCCAAACACCACAAGATTTGCCCTTGATCAGACTGCTCAGACACTGCAAATAAGTGCAGTATTATGAGTCTCTTTTCCCCTCCATTCCTGCACAAGCCTATGTGGTCCCTTCCTGTAGGAGCTGTAAAACTCAAACATCTTAGTAATTATTTCCCCAGAGGTCAACTGCGTCACTAAGTTGAAATCATACAACTTCTAAATGCTGCTTTGAACTTAATGTTCAAAGCAACTTTCTGACCCTTCAAAAAAAATGTCAGATCTTTACAGAACTGAAAGCTAAAATCCATTTTCCTCCACTTTTGAGCCCAAGTTCTCAAATAATCGCATATCATGAAACTTCATAACACTTACAAGTTACAACATTTTCTCTACATTTACTCCATCATATCCTTTATAATCTTGAAGATATCTTTTAAGTGGACCCTTGATCTTCTCTGTTCTGGTAAAATGAAGTACGTTCAACCTCTCCTTACAGATATAACCCCCGTTAAAATTGTACTAAATTAATCCATATCTTCTTCGGGATATATATTCTTGTAATATGCTGAACAGAACAAATAACACTACTTCTACTGTGATGCAAAGATATTTTATAATTATTTGATAGTACAGGACTAGAATATTGTTGAAAAGGTATGCCATTGAAGCTTTCCATCACACATTCAGGAAAAAAATAATAAGGCCAAAATCACACAAGGTAACAACAATTAATACTACATGAAACAAGACTGCTGATTGGTTGAGGTGTTGCTATGGAGAAGGTAGCAAGAAACAGTTAACTGCTAAGTTTTTCATTTATATTTTAGTTTCTAACTAAACAAAAGCTTGAAAGACAGATATTTCCTCCTGCATTCATCATGGTAATGCCTTAACTAATCAGGATCCACTTGTCAAGTCATCAGTACCCTCTTTTCATCTGAAGAAATTACTCTTCCCTTTTGGACTAGGCAGTCTTAATTTTTTTAAATACATTTTATGGAATGAGGGTATTGCTGTTGGGCAGTATTTACTGCCTGTCCCTAGGTTCCTTTGAGAAGGTCATGGTGAATTGCCTTCTTGAACTGCTGCAGTCCACCTGCTGTGGGTTGACCCACAATGCAATTAGAGAAGTAATTCTAGGCTTTTGATTTAGTGACAGTGAAGGAAAGGCAATATATTTCCAAGTCAGGATGGTGTGTGATTTAGAGGGAAACTTGAAGTTGGTGGTGTTCCCATATATCTGCTGCTTCTAGGTAGAAGTGGTTGTGGGTTTAGAAGATGCTGAGGATCTTAGGTAAATTTCTGCAGTGCACCTTGTGGATATTACACACTGCTGCTACCGAGCAGCAGTGGTGGAGGGAGTGGATGCTTGAGGAGCATCTATCCCACTGAATGTCAGCTTAAAGATCATCATCTTGAGTAAGATACTGTAAGTTTAACAAATTCTCTGCTTAAAATCCTATTTCTCCAGAAATATATCATGTATAAATTCCTGAAGATGCTCCCAGGTTTCTGCTGTAACTGTAATAATGAACATTTACAGAAGCCTCTGGTACAGCATGCAGCCCCATACCTCAAGGAGTTGGAATTAAAAAAAAGTTAGGCTTCATTTGTACACAAAATTATCATACCTTCACTAGAGTACTCGATTCAGTGTGGACAGTACCATAGCAAATATGATAAGTTTGGAAAGCACCAAATTTACCATGATGTTCTCAAAAGAATTAAATTAACAAGGCTGCATAACTGTAATTCAAATTCCTTGTTTTGAAATACAGAAATAAGTACAGAAACATTCCATTCATTCCACAAATCTCTATCAGCATTTAAACACCACTTCAGTCTCCTCTAATCTTTACTCATCCAAATCTACCCCATAATACTCTTCTCCCTCAGAATCTTGTCAAAATTCCCTTTTAGTACATCTATACTGTTTGCTTCAACCATTATATGTGATAGAAGGTTGAGGGGTGATTAACTGTGACATTTAGTGAGGAGTACAGAAAAGCTGGTTCCACTGCTGGGGAATCCAGAAAAGTGGGCACCTTTTTAAAATTGGAGCTGCATCATTAAGAATAAAGCAAATAAATTGTTTTTCCACTTAAACTTTCCTGGAAGCATGGAATCTTCTCCATCAAAAGCTTGTCGACACTGGACTAAATTAAGATTTATGACTGAGGTCAACACATTTTTATAAGCAAGGGTATTGTGTAGATGGATCAACTGCATATTACTGGAGCAAATGTGTTGCTGGTCAAAGCACAGCAGGCCAGGCAGCATCTCAGGAATAGAGAATTCGACGTTTCGAGCATAAGCCCT
The DNA here is from genome assembly GCF_020745735.1 of Hemiscyllium ocellatum. Classification (NCBI taxonomy): domain Eukaryota; kingdom Metazoa; phylum Chordata; class Chondrichthyes; order Orectolobiformes; family Hemiscylliidae; genus Hemiscyllium; species Hemiscyllium ocellatum. The sequence continues at coordinate 87,878,088 of NC_083406.1, read as the reverse complement.
TCATCAGGAACGAAACGTCGAATTCTCTATTCCTGAGATGCTGCCTGGCCTGCTGTGCTTTGACCAGCAACACATTTGCAGCTGTGATCTCCAGCATCTGCAGACCTCATTTTTTACTACTGCATATTACTGGAATTGAGGCACACACAACATGACTGAACTGGATAATGGGACAAATTTGAGGAATAAATAGCAAACTCTCTTCTTATCTTCCATCTGTATAAATTATTTTCTATTAACTTGACCTAAATTCAGTAAATTTATGACAGTTTACTGTAACTTATTTCTTGGACCAGCTATTGCCTTAAATTCATTTAAGCTATACATGTATTTGTCACAACTTACTAATGGTTATAAAATTAATTTAATTAATTTAAATCTATTTGATCAGAAAAATACTAAATTTATCCAAATAACATATAACCTGACAGCACCATATCATGTGCAGAATGCTAGTGTTGAGATTAGATTAGATAAAAGTTAACTTTTAAACTTATCAGGTTCTTCTTACCTTCCTGAAAAGTACCTTTGCCCAGACAAAATTAGATAAACAAATTAAAAGAAAATTGCCAATCTGATTGCAACCATTTGTGTTTGCCATACACTCCCAATTTACTTTTGTTCCATCATTAATGGTTATCCTACATACTATCTGACCTCCAGACCTATATCTGATTTGGTAATCTCTGCCAATTTCCCTTTATGGTTGAAAATCTGTTTAATCTCACTTCACTGAAATGCCATGGGGATTTTACCTTTCATTAAAAGGTGACAAAATAAATATAAGTTGAAGTACTTAATCACTGAAGTCTCTCCAATTTTTAAAACTAAAACCCTTCAGCATATTTAGAACATTTGCCTACATCTCAATCCATTAAACTTCAGGAGCACAACTGTGTGAATCAACTACATCAGAAAACTTACATTTCGTGGTTTATTTGGTACTTTTGCCTCACATGGGTCAACAGGGCGTGTTCTCAATAAATCCCCTAAAGCTATTATTATAGATTTTTCAGTTTAGAAAGCATCTATGTCCCATGACAAATCACTTTTCCAGGACATATTTAATGGTTAAAATCGATCAAAGATAACAATGGTACGTCTGTCCGTTTTGTTTGTTGAAGACACCTACTCTTCCGGGTGCACTTGACAAGCAAACCGCCGTTTCCTCTCTAGGATTGAGCGTGTGTAAAAAAAAGACAATGTATTTGCATCGCGCAACAGCGTCTCCTTCTATACGCGGCACTTTGGGGGATTAGTTTAGTATAAGGTTTGACACATATCCAACATCACACTCACTGGTGAGCAGCTGCCCGGGCTCCACCAGGCTGCCGAGCTCGTTTTTCTTGGGCCCTCCGTGTGGGTGTGGGTATCCTCCCCCGGCGGCACTGCCGCCGCTCCCTCCTCCGCCTGCAGCTCCTCCTCCGCCGCCGCCGGCTCCCGGCGCAGCCGCGGCCGTCCCGACTGCCATTCCCGGGTGGTTGTTGTTGACGATAAGACCGAGGCTCGCGGAAGCGGCGCCATTGTTGGGATCCTCGTGCAGGAACTGACACTCGTCGCCGTAGAAACAGGTCTTGTCCTTGGCATAGTAACGGCAGTACTTCACCTTGGAGCCCCCGCCTGGCAGTGGCCCACCGCCGCCACCGTTCATGGCGGGCGGAGACGGGAAGAGGCTGGAGTAAGCCACCTTTTCAAACGGCGGCGGCGACTGCACGCACGGCCGGCCGGGAGGCAGAGCCGCCGCGGGTCCAGATCCGGCTCCGGCCTCCCTGCTTCTCCCACAATTCAAGTCCGTGAGCCGAGGCGGAGAAGAACAAGAACAACAACATTGGAAGGAAAAGGAGCGGGCGGGCGGGTGCGATAAAAAAAACAAAAAAAAACACACACACACTGAAAATACACAGGCCCCGCTGCAACCGCCTCCGTCACTCGATCGGGGTGGGAAAAAAAAGTAGGAAGGATGGATAAACCGGATTAGGCTCAGGCTCCCCAGCGGTGATATTTATTTCTGCCGATGGTGGGAGCCGCTTTGACCGCAGCTACAAGTTTTTCCTCCCCCCCCTCCTTGTTTTTTTTCGGCTGCAAGCGGCCTCCGCCGAGCAGCCAGCTGGCGCCTCAGTGCGCATGCGCAGCCTTGGCGCATTCGCACCCGAGGAATCAAAACAAATGGTGAGAAGGGAGGGGGCGTCGCTATCAGCTGCTGCTTCTCTCACTCAACGCCGCCAAGATTGATGTGTGCACCTGCTGACTGTATTCCTCTCGGACTTTTTCCTTTCCCACCTTGATCGATTCTCGTTATCACTGCCGTCTTTTCCCTCCCTCCCCCCTCCTCGTATGCAAACCGAAAACAAAACAATCGCGGTTTAAAATGGAGGCGTTTGAAGCCCAGCGGTTGTTCGGGGACCTGGATACAGCAGATACAGAGAAGCTGTTCCAGTTAACGGAAGGATGAAGAATCAGAGGGCGCCAATTCCGACAAAATGACGTGAGGACAGAAGGGGGAAAAAAAAATTATTGACCGAGCAAGTGGTTAGGACCTGCCAGAGGTGGAGGGAGATTCAGTCGCGACTTTCGAAAAATAATTGGCCAGTAATCTGAAGGGGAAAAATAATAGCAGGACTGGGGGAAAAAGACCAAGGATGCAGGGTAGGTGAGTTGTTATTCCAGGAAGGACCAGAATCAAACAGGCTAAGTGACCTACTATGCAGTAACCATGTTATGGCTCCGTTATAATCACACTGGTTTTAGTTGCAACTAAAGTGTGATGGCTTATTGGTGTTATCCATTTCAAATCAAAAACCATGTACATTATGGGGAATGTTTGCTCCTGGGTCTCAATCAATTGCTTAAGAATGAGTATTAAGGTTAACCTTTACAAAAGGAAAAGATTGTTGCCGAAGTATACCCAGTGCTGAGGAAAGCATTTCTGGTGTAAAATCACAACCTGGATGCAGAGGAAAAAAGGTTAATTTGAAAATGAGAATAATCGAATTAAAAACCTGAATCCATGAATGAAACATTTGAGTCTTGAAATAAGCATCCTACAATAGTAAGAAGAATGATAGAAATGTACAGCACAGAAGGAGGCTATTTGGCTCAGGTTCTTTGATAGCCAAATAAACCTATCCAGCTAATCTCGTTTTCTAGCTATTAGTCTTAAAGTGCATTCTAATTATTTATAAACAAGGTCAGGACTTCTGACAATATCACTTTTTCAAAGTGTTCTCAACCTGCACCATATTCAAAGTGAAAAGGTTTCCCAACTCCCCAATATACCTTCTGCTATTTATTTAAAATATATGCTATGTGGGCACTGAATATTTCTGTTAACAGAAATAGCGCTTTACCATTCTAACTAGGCACTTTATAATTTTATATATTATATGACTAAATAACTTCTCAGGCACCTCTGATCCAAAGGCAGTGATCCTAGTTTTGACCTGAAATAGTAGCTGTTTTATTTCCACAAATGCTGCTAAGTATTTTCAACATTTTCTGTTTTCGTTCCAGTGTTTATAACCTTTTCTCTTAACTAAAATTTCCATTCCTTGCAGTATTGGAGACCTGCTGTGTTTCTCCAACAACTTCTGTTTTTGTTTGCTTCTGATCTGAAGTTCTTTGTTTCATTCTTAACTGATGGTCATCATATCACCTCCTATTATCTCCTGACTGTTTCCTGAAGATATCCACATGTGGAGGCATGGTGGCTAAGCGTTTGGCACTGCTGCCTCACAGCGTCACAAACTCTGGTTCGATTCGATCCTCGGGCAGCTGTCTGTATGAAGTTTGCACGTTCTCCCCATATCTGCGTGGGTTTCCTCCCACAATCCAAAGATATGTAGGTCAGGTGGATTGGGTATACTAAATTGTCCACTGAGTCCAGAGGTGTGGATTGGCTATGGTAACCGCAAGGTCACATAGTCTGGATGAGATGCTCTTCAAAGGGTCATCACAGACTGGATGGGTCAAATAGCCTCTTTCTGCACTGGGGGGATTCTATGATTCAAAGTTCATTAGGTGCATGCTTTAGATTACATCCTTTCCCTGTTTTGGTTATTGAATTTATAGCTCTCGTACAATAACCTATCACAGGATCATCATCCCAAATGTCTAATTGGTGCACCTAGGTGTCTGGAGAGTTCAGGAGCCATTTGTTAATAAGAAACTTCACAGTGATTGCTGGTCCTTGGAGCAAGTTAACAGAAAAGTCACTTTGAAAAAAAAAGTACCATCTTCTTTTGTTCTTCAGAAAATCAGTGTTCTATTACCAAGACGCAACTTCATTGTGCCTAAATTTAACTTCAAAGAAATATATAGGCCTATTACATAAAGAACATAGAACATTACAGCACAGAAACAAGCCCTTCATTTCACCAAGTCAGCACCAACACATGATGCCTTTCTAAACTAAACACTTTTTGCCTTTACGTGGTCCATATTTCTCTATTCCCTGCATATTACATACTTTAAGGCAAAGTGACTGTTTAAGGCACTTCAAGTTACAAAGCTAAAGCAATAACTGTATTGAAACCTAAAGTCGTTTTGTTTCAAACTACATTTACAGCAAGCATTAAAAAAAAGGCAATCCGTCTGTCTAAGGCTATGTGGTAAATCTTATCCAAAAGCACCTAGCCACAGAGAAAAGTATATGACTCCTGCCTTATTTTGACCAAAAATATTGTCAAATTATTTAATTTGAGTGAGTGCTTGTAAAGACCTAAGTATCTCTATATTTGCATTTGGAAACAGGGTTGGGTTTTTATTTTGGTAATCCTTCTGCCATTTTATTCCTGAGGATGTGGTAAGAGTCACAATTTATATTTAAAGGAATACTTACATGACAACAGCAATATCATGAATTTTGTTTTGCTGCATTTATGTAATTAGACAAAATTATTCTAAAATCTGTTGAAGGGAAATGTTTTGGTGTCACGACTGGTGAGCAATGAAAACAAAAATCCAGTGGGAAAGAAGGAAATGCAGACACATCCAAAGACCAAGAAGCAAATGTTCAAACTTATTTATTAATTTCAGTAGACTGAATTTTTTTGTAAAATTATGATGTGACACTTTATAAAATGCAGAAACTGGTATAAAGCTATTACAGGGGCACAGAATATGGTTTGACCCAATGAGCAAGGGGCAATTAGAAGAGCCAGCAGGGGATATGAGAAGTTGTTGGAGGATAGGATCAAGGAAAACCCTAAGGCCTTCTATAGGTATATCAGGAATAAAAGAATGACTAGATTAAGATTAGCGCCATTCAAAGATAGTAGTGGAAGGTTGTGTGTGGAATCTAAGGACATAGGGGAAGTGCTTAATGAATACTTTTTGTCAGTATTCACATTGGAAAGGGGCAATGTTAGTGAGAATATGGAGATACAGACTACAAGATTAAATTAGATTAAAGTTGGCAAAGAGGAGATTTTAGCAATTTTGGAAGATCTGAAAATAGGTAGGACCTCTGAGCCAGATGGGATTTATCCTCAGATTCTCTGGGAAGCCAGGGAGGAGATTGCAAAGCCTTTGGCTTCCATCTTTATGTCATTACTGTCAACAGGAGTAGTGCCAGAAGACTGGAGGATTGCAAATGTTCTCTTGTGTAAGAAGAGGAGTCGGGATAACCCTGGTAATTATAGGCCAGTGAGCCGTACTTCGGTTGAGGGTAAGGTGTTGGAAAAGGTTATAAGAGATAGGACTTATCATCTGGAAAGGTATAATTCGATTAGGGATAGTTAGCACGGTTTTGCGAAGGGTAGGTCGTGCCTCACTAACCTTATTGAGTTCTCCGAGAAGGTGACAAAACAGTTGGATGAAGGTAAACCTGTTGATGTGGTGTATATGGGTTTAAGTAAGGCTTTTGAATAGGTTCTATGCGGTAGGCTGTTGCACAAAATATGGAGTTTTGGGATTGAAGGTGATTTAGTGGTTTGGATCAGAAATTGGCTAGCTGAAAGAAGACGGAGGGTATTGGTTGATAGGAAATGTACATCCTGGAGTTCAGTTGCAAGTAATGTGCCGCAAGGATCTGTTTTGGGGCCATTGCTGTTTGTGATTTTTATAAATGACCTGGATGCGGGCATAGAAGGATGGATTAGTAAATTTGTGGATGACACTAAGGTGGGCAGAGTTGTGGATAATTGCTGAGGATGTTGTGGGTTACAGAGGGACATTGATCAGATGCAGAGCTGGGCTGAGAATTGGCAAATGGAGTTTAATGCAGAAAAGTGTGAAGTAGTTCACTTCAGAAGAAATAACATGAATGCTGAATTTTAATGGTTAAATTCTTGGCAGTGTTGGTGAACAGAGAGATCTCAGTGTCTAGGTCCATAAATCCCTGAAAGTTGCTACCCAGGTTGATAAGGTTGTTAAAAAGGCATTATGGTCTCTTAGCGTTTATTGGTAGGGGCATTGAGTTTCGGAGCCATGAGGTCATGGGAAGGCCGTACCTGGAGTATTACATGCAGTTCTGGTCACCGCATTACAGGAAGGATGTGGAAGCTTTGAAAAGAGTTCAGAGGAGATTTACTAGGATGCTGCCTGATATGGAAGGGAAGTCTTAGGAGGAAAGGTTGAGAGAATTGAGGCTGTTTTCATTGGAGAGAAGAAGGTTGAGAGGTGACTTAATCGAGACATATAAGATAATTAACAGGGTTAGATAGGGTGGACAGTGAGCGCCTTTTTCCTTGGATGGTGAAGGCTAACACTAGTTGACATAGCTTTAAATTGAGGGATGATAGATTTAGGACAGATATTAGGGGTAGTTTCTTCACTCAGTAGTAGGGGCATGCTTGCAACAATAGTAAACTCACCAACAATAAGGGCATTTAAATGGGCATTGAACATACGTATGGATAATAAAACAGTGTAGTGTATGGATAATAGAACAGATGGGCATCAGATTATTTTCACAGGTCGGCACAACATCAAGGGCCGAAGGGCCTGTACTGTGCTGTAACGTTCTATGTTCTATGAGCAGATTATTTTAGAAAAAGAAGTTAATATTTTCATCAATTAATAAAATCTAAGCAAGACTGCAAATGTACCCAGAAATCACTTCAACCTTAATAGTTCTGTGGCTAAAATCATCCTTTAATGTAATTTCTGAACTTTGCTAACCTAATGCTGAGCTTCTTTTTAAGTTCATGAACGTAAGTTCTGCATCATTTGTGCTGCCACCAACTATAAGAATAATAAATACTATGCTATTGGAGGAAAATTCAAGGTTGTAATAATAAACACATCAAAATACATTAAGTAAGTGATAGTGTTTAATGCAGTCAATCCTCTATCAACCTTTTCAATTGGTTTATGACTATTCGCTCAAAATTCTAAAGTTTTCACTTGAGCATCAACCGGCTGCTTGTATGATGAGCAGAACGTCTGTTACTTTCATGGCATCCAAAACAAATTATGATCTTCAGATATTCAATAGTTTGAAAGTCAAGATTGCCATCAAATCATAATAACTTTTAATTGCTAGTTTATTCATTACTTGAAATACTGTTTTGATCTGTCAGGAATTAACTGCAAAAGTATTTAGCCATGAATGAAAATAATTAAATCAGTGTTTAACCTTAGACACGTGATATCAATGCATTTATTTTAGGTTAAAAAAAAGTGACAGAGTCTGGATCAAATAAGTTGTGAATTAGAATGTTGAAAGACACTGTATGTATTCAGGTGGCTTGGGTAATTTATGTAGCTCAGAATTCCGTAAATACTCATACACTTTACACACAAAGTATGGAATCTCCTCACATTTATTAATAGCCCAAACAAAGCCACCCTTCCACAGCCAATCGATGGTTCAGAAATAAACTTGTACATCTGAAAGGCACATTGGGGTTTGGATTTCAAACTATCAGCATATGAGTTTTAATCAGTTTGTTTGTGATGAGGTTTAGTAAATTGCTAGGTCAGTCTTTCAGGAAGGAGAAAGTGAGGACTGCACCCTCACAATGCGCAGCCCTCCACTCCAACCCCAACCTCACCATCAAACCGGCAGACAAGGGAGGTGCATTGGTAGTTTGGCGCACCAATCTTTACACCGCTGAAGCTAGTCGCCAACTCGCGGACACCTCCTCCTACAGTTCCCTTGACCATGACCCCACCTCCCACCACCAAATAATCATCTCCCAGACCATCCATAATCTCATCACCTCAGGAGATCCCCCATCCACCACCTCCAAACTCATAGTCCCACAACCCAGGACCGCCCGTTGCTACCTCCTGCCCAAAATCCACAAACCCGACTGCCCCGGCCAACCCATTGTCTCAGACTGCTCCTGCCCCACCGAACTCATTTCTGCATACCTTGACACTGTCTGTCCCCCTTAGTCCAAGACTTCCCTCCCTACATTTGGGGCACCACCCATGCCCTCCACCTCCTCCATGATTTTCACTTCCCCAGCCTCCAATGCCTTATCTTCACGATGGACATCCAGTCCCTATACACTTTCATCCACTATCACAAAGGCCTCCAAGCCCTCCACTTCTTCCTCTCCCGCTGACCCAACCAGTACCCTGCCACTGACACCCTCCTTCGACTGACTGAACGGGTCCTCACTCTTAACAACTTCTTCCAATCCTCCCACTTCTTCCAAACCAAAGGAGTAGCCATGGATCCCAGCTCTGCCTGCCTCTTTGTCGGATATGTGGAACAGTCCATCTTCCGCAGCTACACTGGCACCACCCCCCACCTTTTCCTCCGCTACATCGATGATTGTATTGGCGCTACCTCGTGCTCCTACGAGGTGGTTGAACAGTTCATCCACTTTACTAACACCACTCCGACCTTAAATTTACCTGGACTGTCTCAGACTCCTCCCTCCTCTTCCTAGACCTCTCCATTTCTATCTCGGGTGACCGACTCAATACAGACATTTACTACAAACCGACCGATTCCCACAGCTACCTAGATTACATCTCCTCTAACCCTGCCCCCTGTAAAAACGCCATCCCATATTCCCAAATCCTTCGCCTCCACCGCATCTGCTCCCAGGAGGATCAGTTCCACTACCGATCAACCCAAATGGCCTCCTCCTTCAAAGACCGCAATTTCCCCTCAGACGTGGTCGACGATGCTCTCCATCGCATCTCCTCACTTCCTGCACATCTGCCCTTGAAACCCGCCTCTCCAGTTGCCACCAGGACAGAACCCCACTGGTCCTCACCTTCCACCCCACCAACCTCCAGATACATCGTATCATCTTCTGTCATTTCTGCCACCTCCAAACAGACCCCTCCACCAGGATATATTTCCCTCCCCACCCCGTTCAGTGTTCCAGAGAGACCACTCCCTCTGCGAGTCCCTCATCAGGTCCACATCCAACCCAACCTCCACTCCTGGCACCTTCCCCTGCAACCACAAGAAATGCAAAACTTGCGCCCACACCTCTTCCCTCATCTCCCTCCAAGGCCCCAATGGATCTTTCCAAATCCGTCGCAAATTCTTCTGCACCTCCACACACATCATTTACTGTATCCACAGCACCCGATGTGGTCTCCTCTACATTGGGGAGACAGGCCGCCTACTTGCGGAACGTTTCATGGGACATCTCTGGGATACCCGCACACACCAACCAACCCAACCGCCCCGTGGCTGAACACTTTAACTCCCCCTCCCACTCCACCAAGGACATGCAGGTCCTTGGCCTCTTCCATCGCCAGATCCTGGCCACACGACGCCTGGAGGAAGAGCGCCTCATCTTGCACCTAGGAACCTTCCAACCGCACAGGATGAATGTAGATTTCTCCAGCTTCCTCATTTCCCCTTCCCCCCCCCCCCCCCCCCCCCAATCTCAGTCCCAACCCCCGGATTCTGCACCACCCTCTTGACCTGCAATCTTCTTCCCGACCTGTTCGCCCCCACCCCCTCTCCGGCCTATCACCCTCACCCTCACCTCCTTCCACCTATCGTATTCCCAGCGCCCCTCCTCCAAATTCCCTCCATCCTATCTTTTATCTCAGCCTGCTTGGCACACTAGCCTCACTGGCCTGCTGTGTTTTTCAAGCACCACACTTTTCAACTCCAGTCTTTCAGGAAGTATGATTTTAAACCAGCAAGAGAGCAGGTAACTCTAGGCCATCATGAATAATTCATGGAGTTCATACTGTGGGCTGTTGTGCAGCACAGTGGCTCAGTGGTTAACACTGCTGCCTCACAGCGACAGGGACCTAGGTTCCATTCCACCCTTGGGCAACAGTCTGTGCAGAGTTTCCAAATTATCCTTTGGTATGGGTTTCCTCCCACAGTCTAAAGATGTGCAGATTAGGTGGATTAGCCATGAGAAATGCAGAGTGGCAGAGATTGGGATGGATGGGATGCTGTTTGAAGAGTCGGTGTGGACTTGATGGACCCAATGGCTTGCTTTCACGCTGTAGGGATTCAGTGATTCTTTGATTACAACAGGAGAAAATAAGTCATGGTTTATCAGGAGCTAGAGTGAACAAGGGTTTTCCTTAATTTCATTAAAAGCTTCTAAATTTAGTTTAAATGAGCCCTTATTGAAGTCAGACATAACATCCCCTACAACAAAGAACTTGATCAGAATAATTAAGAAAATGAATTACTTCAGTGTAAACACTGAGAGTCAAATAAAAATATATAGCTGCTCATTTATTTTTCTTGCTGTTGCATACTACAGTTGTGTTTAATTGTTAAAGCCAAATTGTAGCCTGGCATGCATATGTTTTAGTGAACATTTGCCGCATTAAATTAGAAAGAGAGCAAAATATGATCCATTAAGCCAGATTTTATTCTAGGATCTGACTGGTCCAGTGGTTAACTTAGTTATGATCATAACAAATAGGGGCTCTTGTAGGATCTGAGTTCACTAAATTGAAGAGAGATCTGTGAGTATAACCCAAAATATTTAAAACTAATGGCTGGAACAAAAAAGTAGTATAAGGAAATAAGATGGCTTCATTGTAAAGGACCGGACAAACAAAGCTAATTGATGGAAGTTAAATGGAAAACCAATTATATTCGTAGGAATGTCTAAGAAATCCTCAGAAAAGAAACATGAGCTTAGGAAATAGGTATTAAAACTATATCAATAGTTTCCTTAGAATATACTATGAGAGAAGGCTGCAGACAGTCATGAAAATCATCATTCAAGTATCAATGAGAAGAATCAGACCGCTGGAGGTTGAGAACCGTTTATCTCAAAAGGGGAGGTATTTCTTTTTGCTTCAATTCAAAGTTAGAACCCAGTAAAGACATTGAGAGGCACTAGAATTTGTTTTTGCAAAAGGGCAATGCTGTGCAAGTTCACTTATAATCTACAATATTTGAAAATTTAATTTGAAAAGATGATAGTTAACAGAATGAGGCTGACATTTTGATTTTCACCTTTGAGACTCTATTTGTACTTCCACCTTCAGTTTACCTGCTATCTCTGTTTAGCTCTAGTCAAAGATTTCAAATAATCCATTTATATCTCCATTTCCCGAAAATTCTAAGCAACATTCAAAGCCATCTTCAAATTCCATGCAATAAACTTCACACACAGCCACTTTAGGTCCAAAACTGTTATGTACCCATTACTTTTAAAATAGAGATCCCTCTTTCATCCAGTAAATTCAACTTTCAAGTGAGCATGCACTTGCAATGATCCCAACTGATATTACTACTGGACAAGTGAGATCCCAGACCGAAAGCTGGCTTGATAGATTCCGCATTCAAAGAGATCACATGCCTTACACTTGCATCATAAGGATCAAATTTTAATTTGATTGTTTTTTTTGCAAATAGTTTAATTCGCTCTGTTTCTGTTCCTTGAAGAGGTGCACTTAGTATCTTGAAGTTGGCAATGGTACCTGTCAATCATTATAAAAATTTGGCATTAAACAGGGTTGGCATTGTTACTGAATTTCATTACAAATTTCTCCGAAGCAAAATGGAACAGCAGAGCAAAAGAATCAAATGTTCCAAAGCTGATCCAGAATCATTGGCTGGTCTTTATGGAGTTTGATTAATTTAATGTTGTCATATGAACCAAGATACAGTGAAAAGTATTGTTTAATATACTATATGGGCAGATTGTATCATACAAAGTGCATCAGAGCAGCAGAACAGAATGTAGAATACAGTGCTACAGCCGGAGAGAAAGTGTAGAGAGAGAGAGATCACAATCAATATTTGAAAGGTCTGTTGAAGAATCTAATAACGGTAGGGAAGAAGCCATTCTTGAAGCCATTCTTGAATCTATTCATACGTGTATTCAAATTTTTATATGTTCTTCCCAATGGAAGAGTGTGACTGGGAGGGAGGGGTGTTTGATTAGGTTGGTTACTTTCTCAAGGCAGCAGGAAGTAAAGATGGATCAATGGCTGGAAGGCTCATTTGCATGATGGACTAGGTTGTGTTCACAACTCAATTTCTTGCAGTATTGGGAATGGCAATTGCCATACCATGCTGTGGTGCATCTAGACAGGATGGTTTCTATAAAAGCTGGTAAGAGTCCTTGTGGACATGCCAAATTTCCTTAGCCTCCTGAGGAAGTAGAGACATTGTTATGCTTTTTTGACCATTGCATCGACATGAGTGGACCAGGACAAATTGTTGGTGATCATCACTCCCAGGAACCTGAATCTCTTGATCATTTCCACCTCAGAGCCATTGATGCAGCTAGAGGTGTTCGCTCAATGACCAGCTCATTTTGCTGACATTGATGAAGAGATTGTTTTCTATACACCATGTGTTAAGCACTCAATCTCTTTGCTTTATTCTGTCTCATCATTGTTTGAGATCTGACCTATAACAGTGATGTAGTCAGCAAACTTCTAATGGATTTGGGGCGGTATTTAGCCACACTGTCGTAAGTGTAAGAGGACTATAGTAGGGGTGCTAAGTATTCAGTGTTGCAGGACACTGGTGTTGAATATTATGGTAGAGGAGGTGATGTCACCTATTCTTACTGATTACAGCCTATGGGTCAGGAAGTTGAAGATCTTGGGGGCAGCCAGGATCTAGGTCTCTGAGTTTAGGGATGTTCATTTGGAATTATGGTGTTGAAGGCGGATCTGCGGTCAATAAGTAGGAACCTCATGTAGTTACCCTTGTTCCAGATATTCCAAGGATGAATGTAAGGGCTGGGAGATGGCATCTGCCATGGACCTGTTGCGTCAGTAAGCAAATTACAAAGGATCAAGGCAGTTTGGTAGGCTGGGGTTGATGTGAGCGATGACTAACTTCTTGAAGCACTTCATAATTATGAAGATCAGAGACACCGGGCAGTAGTCATTGAGGCACACTGCATGATTTTCTTTGGCACAGGAATGATGGTGGTCTTCTTGAAGCTGATGGGGACTTCAGATCGTAGTAAGGAGAGTTCAAAGATGTCTGCAAAAACCCACACCAGCCAGTCTGCACAGGATCTGAGTGCATAGCTGAGGACTGTATCCAGGGAAGTTGCTTTCCGTGGGTTCACTCTCTAAAGAAGGTCAATTTAATGTCTGTGGTGGTACAGGTGCATATGTGGCTGCTGGGATAAATGACATCATTTAAATTATCTTTTGTTCAAAGCGAGCGTAGAATGCATTTAAGTCATTGGTCAAGGATGTCCTGTTGCTTGTGATTCTGTTCTAGTTCACTTTATAGCCTGTTATGTCATGTAAACCTTCCCACAAATGATGGGTGCCCGTATGGTTAGTCTAGATCTCAAGTACAGTTTGGTATTGTTTCTTGACATCTCTGATGGCCTTATAAAGGTCATACCTGAATTTTCTGTAGAGGTCAGTATTCCTCAGACCTAGACTTCAGTAAGAAGTGGATCTCCCAGTTCATCCATTGTTTCCAATTGGAAACATTCAGATTTACTTCTTAGGCATGCAGTCTTCTGCAGGATGTTCTGCTATAATATGACAGTTGTGCGCCTCTGCAACCTTGTTCTATAAAAGATTACGCTGTAAAAGATCACTAATAGAAAATTGCATACCCGTTCAGTAGAAAGTTTGCATTATCCAAGCAAAATCCACAATTTGTCATTCGTGTTCTAGCCAATTTGTGCTGATGAAACATGCGTTACAGCAGAACGACCTGTACACACTTATGAAAGAAGTCTGTAACATTAGTGACATACTTGTTTAGGAATGCTGTACATCCCGCATCTCCTCAATCAAAAGATTGGTCAGTAGTCATCCACCTGAAACCTGACTGCTCTGCAGTGAAATTACATTGGGAGCAACAATTTATTAACACAATGGTACTTCTAATCTCAAGTGGGAGGATGCCCCACCATACAGAACTGCATGCCAACTCTCAAATTAGCCAAACTTCGTGAAACCAATGTAGAATACAAAACTCTAAACTGAAACTGGTATTTATCAAAAGACACTGAAACTAGTCAACTCAGTCAAGCATGAAAAGACTCTCTTAATTTTTATTTAACCAGTACAACAAATTTCACATATTGGAGATGAGAAATATCATCTGTAATTATTAAGCTTAGCAATAATGAACCCAGGCATGAAAACACACAAACCAACTTATTTTTAAAGCAATTGCTTTTGACAGAACAATGAAATGGATTTTTGACCGCAGAACTGACTTGGAACCAGCTGCAGAATATGTACTGCCTGCTGTCGAGGAAACCGTTGACAGTACAGATTGAAGAGAGACATCAAAAATTTAAGAAGGGTATTTGTAACTGCTGGTGATTTAAGATATCAGTTGATCAATCATGGTCACAGGTTAAAACCTTACAATTCAAGATACCCTAATGACTTTAAACAATATCTTATGTTTCTTTCATACTGCACAATGTCTCAACTTTGTACCTCATAGCGTCATAGAGATGTACAGCATGGAAACAAACCCTTCGGTCCAACCCATCCATGCCAACCAGATATCCCAACCCAATCTAGCCCCACCTGCCAGCACTTGGCCCATATCCCTCCAAACCCTTCCTATTCATGTACCCATCCAAATACCTCTTAAATGTTGCAATTGTACCAACCTCCACCACTTCCTCTGGCAGGTCATTTCATACACCGTTCTGGATTAGAGGTGCTGGAAAAGCACAGCAGTTCAGGCAGCATCCGAGGAGCAGTAAAATCGATATTTCGGTCAAAAGCCCATCATCAGGGAACATACATGTACCACGCTCTGTGTGAAAAGGTTGCCCCTTAGGTATCTTTTATATCTTTCCTCTCACACCCTAAACCTATGCCCTCTAGTTCTGGACTCCCCAACCCCAGGGAAAAGACTTTGTCTATTTATCCTATCTATGCCCCTCATAATTTTGTAAACCTCCATAAGGTCACCCCTCAGCCTCCGATGCTCCAGGAAACACAGCCCCAGCCTGTTCAGCCTCTCCCTATAGCTCAATCCTGGCAATATCCTTGTAAATCTTTTCTGAACCCTTTCAAGTTTCACAACATATTTCCGATAGGAAGGAGACCAGAATTGCACGCGATATTCCAACAGTGGCCTAAACAATCTCCTGTACAGCTGTAAAATGACCTCCCAACTCCTGTACTCCGTACTCTGACCAATAAGAGAAAGCATACCAAATACCTTCTTCACTATTCTATCTATCTGCGACTCTACTTTCAAGGAGCTATGAACCTGCACTCCAAGGTCTCTTTGTTCCCTAGGACTTTACCATTAAATGTATAAGTCCTGCTAAAATTTGCTTTCCCAAAATGCAGCTTCTCTCATTTATCTGAATTAAATTCCATCTGCCACTTGTCAGCCCATTGGCCAGCTGGTCAAGATCCTGTTGTAATCTGAGTAAACCTTCTTCATTGTCCACTACACCTCCAATTTTGGTGTCATCTGCAAACTTACTACTATTCCTCTTATGCTTGCATCCAAATCATTTGTGTCAATGGCAAAAAGTAGAGGACCCAGCACCGATCCTTGTGGCACTCCACTGGTCACAGGCCTCCAGTCTGAAAAACAACCTTCCACCACCACCTTTTGTCTTCTACCTTTGAGCCAGTTCTGTATCCAAGTGGCTAGTTCTCCCTGTATTTCATGAGATCTAACCTTGCTAACCAGTGTCCCATGGGGAATCTTGTCGAACACCTTAGTGAAGTCAATATGGATCACATCTACCACTCTGCCCTCACCAATCCTCTTTGTTACTTCTTCAAAAAACTCAATCAGTTATGTGAGACATGATTTCCCATGCACGAAGCCATGTTGACTATCTGTAATCAGTCCTTGCCTTTCCAAATACATGTACATCCTGTCCCTTAGGATTTCCTCCTACAAATTGCCCACCACTGACATCAGGCTCACTGGTCTATAGTTCCCTGGCTTGGCCTTACCACTTTTATTAAACAGTGGCACCACGTCAGCCAACCTCTAGTCTTCCGGCACCTCACCTGTGACTATCGATGATACAAATATTTCAGCAAGAGGCCCAGCAATTGCTTCTCTAGCTTCCCACAGAGTTCTAGGATACACCTGATCAGGTCCTGGGAATTTATCCACCTTTACGCATTTTAAAACATCCAGACTTCCTCCTCTATAATATGGATATTTTGCAAGGTGTCACCATCTATTTCCCAACACTCTCTATATTCCATATTTTTCTCCACAGTAAATACTGATGCAAAATACTTGTTTAGTATCTCCCCCATTTTCTGTGGCTCCACACAAATGCTGCTTTGCTGAGCTTTGAGGGGCTCTATTCTCTCCGTAGTTACCCTTTTGTCCTTAATGTATTTGTAAAAACTCTTTGGATTCTCCTTAATTCTATTTGCCAAAGCTATCTCATGTCCCCTTTTTGCCCTCCTGTGATTTCCCTCTTAAGTATACTCCCACTGCCTTTTATACTCTTCTAAGGACCCACTCGATCTATCCTGTCTATGTCTGACATATGCTTTCTTCTTTTTCTTAACCAAACTCTCAATTTCTTTAATCATCCAGCATTCCCTATACCTACCAGCCTTTCCTTTCACCCGAACAGGAACATACTTTCTCTAGATTCTCGTTATCTCATTCCTGATGGCTTCCTATTTTCCAGCCGTCCCTTTACCTGCAAACACCTGCCCCCAGTCAGCTTTTGAAAGTTCTTGCCTAATACCATCAAAATTAGCCTTTCTTCAATTTAGGAGTTCAACTTTTAGATCCAATCTATCCTTTTCCATCACTATTTTAAATCTAATGGCCCCAGAGTGCTGACCCACTGACACCGTAGTCACCTGCCCTGCCTTATTTCCCAAGAGTAGGTCAAGTTTTGCACCTTCTCTAGTAGGTATCCCTGCTATGATATCCCTGTCCCATGTTCCTAACCATGCCCTGAGTTCATCTGCCTTCCCCGTTAGGTCCCTTGCATTGAAATAAATGCAGTTTAATTTATTAGTCCTACCTTGTCCTTGCCTGCCCTGACTGTTTGACTCGCTTCTACTCTCAACTGTACCAGTCTAGATTGATCTCTTTCCTCACTATCTCCCTGGGTCTCACTCCCCAACTTCTAGCAAATTTCCCTGCCAGTATATTAGTCCCCTTCCAATTTAGGTGCCATCTGTCCTTCTTGTGCAGGTCACGTCTACCCCAAAAGAGATTCCAATGATCCAAAATTATGAATCCCTCTCTCATACACCACCTCCTCAGCCATGCATTCATCTGCTCTATCCTCCTATTCAGGCCCTCACTAGCTCGTAGCACCGGGAGCATTCCAGATATTACTACTCTCCAAGGATTTTCAACTTATCGAAAAGACAGGGAGGTGGGCAGAGAGGGTGGGGTTGCCTTGTTAGTTAAGAACAAAATTAAATCTATGACACTGAATGACATAGAGTCGGATGATGTGGAGTCTGTGTGGGTGGAACCGAGGAACCACAAAAGCAAAAAAACCATAATGGGAGTTATGTACAGATTTCCTAACAGTGGTCAGGATCGGGGCGCAACATGTACCGGGAAATAGAGAAGACATGTCAGAAAGGCAAGGTCACGGTGATCATGGGAGACTTCAATATGCAGGTGGACAGGGTAAATAATGTTGCCAGTGGATCCAAAGAAAGGGAATTCATGGAAAACTTACAGGATGGCTTTTTGGAACAGCTTGTCATGGAGCCCACAAGGGAGCAGGCTATTCTGGACCTAGTGCTATATAATGAACCAGACTTTATAAAAGATCTTAAAATAAGGGAACACTTAGGAAGCAGCGATCATAATATGGTAGAGTTCAGTCTGCAGTTTGAAAGAGAGACGGCAAAATCGGATGTAATGGTGTTACAGTTAAATAAAGATAATTATGAGGGCATGAGAGAGGAACTGACAAAAATAGACTAGAAACAGAGCCTAGCGGGGAAGACAGTAGAACAAAAATGGCAGGAGTTTGTGGGTATAATTGAGGACATTGTGCAGAGGTTCATCACCAAGAAAAGAAAGATTATCCGGGGAGGGATTAGACAGCCATGGCTGACAAAGAAAGTTAGGAAATGTATCAAAGAAAAAGAGAGCTCCTATAAAGTGGCCAAGAGCAGGGGGAAATCAGAAGATTGGGAAGACTACAAAAGCAAACAGAGGATAACAAAGAGAGAAATAAGGAAGGAGAGGATCAAATATGAAGGTAGGCTAGCCAGTAATATTAGAAATGATAGTAAAAGTTTCTTTCAATACATAAGAAACAAACAATAGGCAAAAGTAGACATTGGGCCACTTCAAACTGATATTGGAAGCCTAGTGATGGGAGATAAGGAAATACCAGGAGAACTTAACAAGTACTTTGCATCAGTCTTCACAGTGGAAGACATGAGTAATATCCCAACAATTAAAGGGAGTCAGGGGGCTGAGTTGAGTATGGTTGCCATTACAAAAGAGGAAATGCTAGAAAAGTTAAAAGGTTTTAAAATTGATAAATCTCCTGGCCCCGATGGGATACATCCTAGAATTTTGAGAGAGGTGGCTGAGGAAATAGCGGAGGCGTTGGTTGAGATCTTTCAAAAGTCACTGAAGTCAGGGAAAGTCCCGGATGATTGGAAGATCGCTGTTGTAACCCCCTTGTTCAAGAAAGGATCAAGACAAAAGATGGAAAATTATAGGCCAATTAGCCTAACCTCGGTTGTTGGTAAAATTCTAGAATCCATCATTAAGGATGAGGTTTCTAAATTCTTGGAAGAACAGAGTCTGATTAGAACAAGTCAACGTGGATTTAGTAAGGGGAGGTCGTGTCTGACAAACCTGTTGGAATTCTTTGAAGAGGTGACAAGTAGGTTAGACCAGGGAAACCCAGTGGATGTGGTCTATCTAGACTTCCAAAAGGCTTTTGATAAAGTGCCACACGGATGGATTGAGGATTGGCTGTCTGACCGAAGGCAGAGAGTGGGATAAAAGGTTCTTTTTCGGAATGGCAACCGGTGACAAGCGGTGTCCCGCAGGGTTCAGTGTTGGGGCCGCAGCTGTTCACATTATATATTAATGATCTGGATGAAGGGACTGGGGGCATTCTAGCGAAGATTACCGATGATATGAAGTTAGGTGGACAGGCAGGTAGTACTGAGGAAGTGGGGAGGCTGCAGAAGGATCTAGACAGTTTAGGAGAGTGGTCCAGGAAATGGCTGATGGAATTCAACGTGAGCAAATGCAAGATCTTGCACTTTTGGAAAAAAGAATAAAAGCATAGACTACTTTCCAAACAGTGAGAAAATTCGTAAAGTCAAAGTACAAAGGGATCTGGGAGTGCTAGTCGAGGATTCTCTAAAGATTAATATGCAGGCTGAGTCCGTGATTAAGAAAACGAATGCAATGTTGTCATTTATCTCAAGACAGTTGGAATATAAAAGCACCGTTGTGCTACTGAGACTTTATAAAGCTCTGGTTGGGCCCCATTTGGAGGACTGTGTTCAGTTTTGATCCCCACACCTCAGGAAGGACATACTGGCACTGGAGCGTGTCTAGCGGAGATTCACACGGATGATCCCTGGAATGGTAGGTCTAACATATGAGGAATAGCTGGGGATCCTGGGATTGTATTCATTGGACTTTAGAAGATTAAGGGGAGATCTAATAGAAACTTACAAGATAATACATGGCTTGGAAAGGGTGGACGCTAGGAAATTGTTTCTGTTAGGTGAGGAGACTAGGACCCGTGAACACAGCCTTAGAAGTAGAGGGGGTCAATTTAGAACAGAAATGTGGAGACATTTCTTCAGCCAGAGAATGGTGGGCCTGTGGAATTCATTGCCGCAGACGCTAAATATCTTCAAGGCAGAGATTGATAAATTCTTGATGTCACAAGGAATTAAGGGCTACAGGAGAATGCTGGTAAGTGGAGTTGAAATGCCCATCAGCCATGATTGAATGGCGGAGTGGACTCGATGGGCCGAATGGCCTTACTTCCACTCCTATGTCTTATGGTCTCTTGAGGACCTCCTTTTTAAGTTCTTGCCTAACTCTCTGTAATCACCCTTGAGAATCTCAACCTTTTCCCTTCCTATATCATTGGTTCCAATATGGACAATGACCTCTTGCTGGCCCTGCTCCACCTTGAGAATATTCTGCACCCTCTCTGAGATATCCTTGATCCTGGCACCAAGGAAGCAATACACCATTCTGATTGTTCGCTGCTGGCCACAGAAACATCTATCTGTACCTCGGACTAGAGAATCTCCTAACACACATCCTTTGCTGCCTAGAAGGACATGACAATGGGATGGCGTGGTAATACACTGAGAACCTGGGTTTGATCTCTTGGAACCCAACATACCTCTTGTTGCATTAGAGCCAGTCTCAACACCAGAAACTTGGCAGTTTGTGCTATGTTCCCCTGAGAATCCATCACCCCCTACATTTTCCAAAACAGCATACTTGTTTGAAATGGGTATCACCACAGAACACACCTGCACTAGGTGCCTACCTCGCTTATCTTTCTTGGAGTTAACTCATCTATGTGACTGTATCTGAGACTTTCTCCCCTTCCTATAACTGCTATCCATCACATACTGTTGTTGTGGTTCTGTTCGCCGAGCTGGAAGTTTTTGCTGCAAACGTTTCGTTCCCTGGCTAGGGAACATCATCAGTGCTATTGGAGCCTCCTGTGAAATGCTGCTTTGATGTTTCTTCCGGTATTTATAGTGGTTTGTTCTTGCCGCTTCCGGTTGTCAGTTTCAGCTGTAGTAGTTTGTATGTGGGGTCCAGGTCGATGTGTCTGTTGGTGGATGTTCTTGCCGCTTCCGGGTGTCAGTTTCAGCTGTAGTGGTTTGTATATGGGGTCCAGGTCCATGTGCCTGTTAATGGAGTTAACTCCATCAACAGACACATGGACCTGGACCCCATATACAAACCACTACAGCTGAAACTGACACCCGGAAGCGGCAAGAACATCCACCAACAGACACATCGACCTGGACCCACATACAAACTACTACAGCTGAAACTGACAACCGGAAGCGGCAAGAACAAACCACTATAAATACCGGAAGAAACATCAAAGCAGCGCTTCACAGGAGGCTCCAATAGCACTGATGATGTTCCCTAGCCAGGGAACGAAACGTTTGCAGCAAAAACTTCCAGCTCGGCGAACAGAACCACAACAACGGACACCCGAGCTACAAATCTTCAACCAGACTTTAATCACATACTGTTGCTGTTGCAAATTCTTCATTGCTTCTAACTGTCTCTCCAACCGATCCATTCGATCTGATAAGATTCACAACCAACAGCATTTATTGCTGATATAATCCGCAGTAACCCATAAACTCTCTTCAAACCCAGCACGGAGGCACAGTCGTTAGCACTGCTGCCTCACAGTGCCAGAGACCCGGGTTCAATTCCCGACTCAGGCGACTGACTGTGTGGAGTTTGCACATTCTCCCCGTGTCTGCGTGGGTTTCCTCCCACAGTTCAAAGATGTGCAGGTCAGGTGAATTGGCCATGCTAAATTCCCTATAGTGTTAGGTAAAGGCCTGTTTCTACACTGTAAGTCATCTAATCTAATCTGACAAGAAGCACATATCGTTCTACTGAAGGCCATTTTTGCTCCTTCACCATCTACAGATCCAGAAAATAACACTCTCTTATTCCTCGACAAAACACTACCCCAGGTTAGATTAATAGTTACAGCTTATATTTTAAATTTAATCAAGAGATATATCTTATAAAACATATAATCAAAAAATAACCCACTCTACTCACTACTGCAGACTTTCTGTAGGCCACTTTAAACAATTATCCGATTCTGTGCTGTGAACTTCACCCAAACAGTTACTCCAAGATCAGTTGTGAATTTCACTGTTTGGAAATTTTCCCAGATGCACTCCCATGTCCAGCGATGCATGAATTTAAACAGCAAAGGCAGGACTGTGCAGGATCACTCTGGTGTCAGTTTCTTTCTCTCTCTCTGTCCTGCACTGACCTCACCTGGGCGTATGCTTTATGTCACAACTTCATTATTTTTCTTGGGGGTTAGCAGACAAGAAAATAGTTTTTCTTTCATTCAACAAACTGTGGGTGGCACAGTGGTTAGCACTGCTGCCTCACAACACCAGAGACCCGGGTTCAATTCTTGCCTCAGGCGACTGACTGTATGGAGTTTGCGCACTCTCCCGTGTCTGTGTGGGTTTCCTCCCACCTGTCTAAAAACATGTGGGTTAGGTGAATTGGCCATGCTAAATTGCCCATAGTGTGGGGTGAATGGGTCTGGGTGGGTTACTGGTTGGCGTTGACTTTTTGGGCCGGAGGGCCTGTTTCCACACTAAGTAATCTAAATTAGCTCCTAGCTAAAGAGTGGAAGTTAGTTACCTACGTAGTCAATTGTTAAAAAGAAAAGTAATTCTTTGTGTGGCCAATCTGGGGAGGTTGTAAAGATGAGAGTTGATTTTGCAGTCCTCACCTGGTCCTAATAACTGATAACACACATCCTTTGCTGCCTAGATGGACATGACAATGGGATGGCGTGGTAATATTGTTCCTGGACTAGAAATCTGGAGACACATAATACACTGAGAACCTGGGTTCGAATCTCAGTTATGAGATTTGAATTGAAAGTCTAATTTTGATCATGAAACATGGATCTTTGGGTGCATGTCCATAGATCCTCCAAAGTTGCCACCCAACTTGATAGGGTTGTTAAGATGGAGTATGATATGTTGGCTTTCATTAGTAGAGGGATTGCGATTAAGAGCTACGAGGTTATGCTGCAGCTCTATAAAGCCCTGGTTAGACCACAGTTGGAATATTGTGTTCAGTTCTGGTTGCCTCATTATAGGAAGGATGTAGAAGCTTTAGAGAAGGTGCAAAGAAGATTTACCATGATGCTGCCTGGACAGGAGGGTATGTCTTATGAAGAAAAGTTGAGGGAGCTAAGGTTCTATGTTCTATAAACCATTGTTGATTATCATAAAAACCATCTGGTTCACTAATACCTTTTAGGGAAAGTAGTCTGTCATGTTTACCTGGTATGACCTATTCTCGACTCACAGCAATATGATTGAGTCTCAACTACCGAAGACATAGGAGCAGAAATTAGGCCATTCAGCCCATCGAATCTGCTCCGCTATTCAGTCATGGCTGATAAGTTTTTCAACACCATTCTCCCATTCTCTCCCTGTAATGCTCAATCTCCTTGATACTTAATAACCCATCTATCTCAATCTTAAATATACTCAATGACCTGGCCTCCACAGCTTCCTGTGGTGATGGATTCCATAGATTCACTACCCTGTGGCTGAAGAAGTTTCTCCTTGTCTGTGTTTTAAAAGGACTTCCCTTTACTCTCCTACCAACAGAAACATCTCAACATTAGATTACTTAGTGTGGAAATAGGCTCTTCGGACCAACAAGTCCGCACCAACCCTCCGAAGAGCAACCCACCCACACCCATTCCCCTACATTTTCCCCTTCACCCACCACTATGGGCAATTTAGCATGGCCAATTCTCCTAATCTGCGCATCTTTGGACTGTGGGAGGAAACCGGAGCACCCGGAGGAAACCCACACAGACACAGGGAGAATGTGCAAACTCCACACAAACAGTTGCCTGAGGCGATTCTACTGCCTGAAACATCGATTGTGCTGCTCCTCGGATGCTGCCATTCAGTATTCTGTATGTTTCGATTAGATCACCTGTCATCCTTCTAAACTCCATCGAGTATAAACCCAGAGTCCTCAAACATTCCTAATATGTTAAGCTTTTCATTCCTGGGACCATTCTCATGAACGTCCTCTGAACACGCTCCAGGGCCAGTACATCCTCCTTGAGATATGTGGTCCAAAGCTGTGCACAATACTCCAAATGTGATTTGATCAGAGCCTTATAGAGCCTCAGAAGTATATCCTTACTTTTATATTCAAGTTTCCTCAAAATAAATGCCATCATTACATTTGCCTTCCTAACTACTGACTCAACCTGCAAGTTTACCTTGAGAAAATCCTGGACTAGAACTCTCAAGTTTCTTTGCATTTCAGAGTTCTGAACTTTCTCCCCGTTTAGAAAATAGTCTATGCTTCTATTCTTCCTACCAAAGTGCATGACTTCACACTTTCCAATATTGTATTCCATCTGCCACTTCTTTGCCCATTCTCCTAACCTGTCCAAATGCAGTCCCCTCCTCTTCAATGCTACCAGTCCCTCTACCTATCTTTGTATTGTCTGTAAACATAACCAGAATACTCTCAGTTCCTTCATCTAGATCATTCATGTATAAAGTGAAAAGTTGTGGTCCCAACATTAAGCCTTGCAGAAAACCATTTGTCTCTGGCTGCTATCCTTTTATCCCTACTCTCTGCTCTCTGCCAAGTAGCCAAGCTTCTTGCCTCTGACACCATGAGTCCTTACTCAGTAGCCTCCTGTACAGCTAGCGAACCACTCTGTGATATCAAATGGCTAATTAGTCTCAAAAGGATCAGAAACAGGACAGACCACCTGACCACCTTAACAGTGGCAAACTCACCCTTGTTGGCTCTGCAAAGCTCCCCCTTATCTACAGGCTAATGCCAAACTCGGGAGAGCTGTCTCACAGACTAATCAAACATCACTTGACATAGTAATTCTCAATAGAATTGTATTTTTCAATGTCATTGACAACACCATCACTAAATCTGGAAACGTCTTGATCCACTAACAAGATATCTGAAGAAATATACAGGAGGGAAGGAGTTGCTCTGGGAGTCCTCAATATTGACTTCAGATTCTAAATATGGACAAGGAAAGCTCCTGCTGAATAAATTGTTCCAACGTCCCCCCACTAATGTCATTGTCTGCTGAATCAAGAACGTCTCCATTTCGAAATCCAATTAGGAAGGACTGAGGGTTGCAAGGACATCAGTTGTTTCCTTGCTGATCAGTGCCATCACCAAGAGTGGTTCAACAGCCAATCAAATCCTAAAGGATACTGCTACTAGACTGGGTTTGCAGCAAGTGGTGAGGGGGCCATCAAAAAGGAAAAACATACTTGACCTCCTACTGATCAGATGCATATATCTGTGATAATATCAGTGGGAATGATAACAGCACAGTTCTTGTAGAGACAAAGTCCCATCTTCACACTGATGATACATTCAGTCATGTGTGGAACTGTGACCATGCTAAACTGATTTCAAAATAGAGACGTCTTGATTTTGAATAGACCAGCAAGACTGGTCTTGAATTAGCCATGGGCAGCAGCAACTTCATAATCTTGGATAACCCCACACTTCCATTACCATCAAGCCTATTCAATTAAGAGGCAGGAAAGTATGCCAGGAACGGCACTAGGCATACCTAAAAATGGGGTGACAACCTGGTAAAGCTACGACACAGGACTACTGTGTGAAACAGCATTAGTAGAACTAAGAAATTTAACACCCAATGAAAAAAAATCTAAGTTTTGCACTCCTGTTACGTTCAGCTGTGAATGGTGATGGGTAATTAAACAACTCACTAGAAGAGGGTGTTCCACAAATATTCCCAAGCTTAATGGGGATGTGCAAAGTTAAGGCTGAAACACTTGAGGAAACTTTCAGCCACAAGTGCCAAATGGATGATTTGTTTTGGTACCCTTTGAAGGTTCCCAGCATCATAGATGCCAGTCTTTAACCAATTCAATTCACTGCATGTGGTATCAAGCAGAGGCTGAAGACTATGGATACTGCAAAGGCAGTGGGCCCCAAAAACATTCCAGGACCAGGACAAAAGAAGTGTGCTCTAGAACTTGCCATGTCCCTCACCAAGCTGTTCCAGTACAGTTAGGAAAGTGGCATTACCTGACAATGCAGAAAGGTATGTTCTGTACACATATAGCAGAACAAATCCAACATGTCCATTGAGCACCTCATTAATCTACTGTTAGTAAAGTGAAGGAAGATGACATCAACAGCATTTACAGGTACTTAACAATAACCTTGCTCTCTGAAATCAATTTAAATTCCACCAGGCCAGTTAACTCCTGACCTCATTGCAGCCTTGATCTGAACATGAACAAAACAGCTATACTCATCCATGTAAGTTAAGAGTATGATGGAATACTTCTGACTTATGCTGAGTAGATGGTGAGTTGAAAAGCGTGGCACTGGAAAAGCACAGCAGGTCAGGCAGCATCTGAGGAGCAGGAGAGTCGACATTTTGTCCGCAAACCCTTCATTTCTAATGAAGGCCTTAAGCTCAAAAGGTCGACCCTCCTGCTCCTCAGATGCTGCCTGACTGGCTGTGCTTTTCTAGCGCCACACTTTTTGACTTTGACTCTCCAGAATCTGCAATCCTCACTTTCTTTAGTAGATAGTGAACAGGCTTTGGTGAATTGAGGAAGTTACTCACCATAATATTCCCAGCTTACTCTTTCTGATGATTAAGAGTCAATTGATGAGGTGGCAATTAGCCAGATGGATTTGTTGAGCTTTATGTATATGGGACATACTCAGGCAATTTTCCACATTACTGCATTGGTGCTGGTGTTGCAGTTGAATTGGAATAGCTTGTTTAGGGGCATATTACTTTTGGAGCACAAGTATTGCAGAATTTTGTCAGGGCTCACAAACTTTGCCTTCAACCATTCTTTTGTTATTACAGTGTGAATTGAATAGGCTGAACACATCTATCTGTGATGCTGAGAACCTGAGGACAGTCTAAGATGGATCATCCACTTGGATTGAAGATAGTTGCAAATGCTCAGCCTTGCCTTTTGCACTGATGTGCTGGGTCCCTCCATTAGTAAGGATGGAGCTTCCTCCTTCTGTTGATTGCTTAATTGTCCACAACCATTCATAGCTGGATGTAGCAGGATTGCAGAGCTTAACCTCATGGTTGTTTGACTGCCTAGCATGGTGCATCTGCTGTTTGGGATGCAAGCAGGCCTAAATTGGACTTCACCAAATTGTCACCTCATTTTTAGGTCTACCTAGTGCAGCTCTTTGCACTCCTTCCTATGGTGTTCAGTGAGCCAGTGTTGATCCCTGACTAGTAGCAGAAGATTGGATAATTTGCTGGATCTTGAGTTTATAGATTGTGGTTGGATCCAAATCTGCTGTTGGTTGCTCATAGACTCTCATGGATTCCCATTTTTATATTGCTAGATCTGTTTGAAATCAATCCCATCTACCAAAATGGTAGTGCCACACAACCTGATGGAAGATATCCTGCATGTGAAGATAGGACTTCACCTTCACAAGGACCTGGTAGTAGCCACTGCTACCAATATGATCCTGAAGAAATTCATCAACAACAGGTAGATCAGTGAGGGCTGCATTACGTTTGATTTTCCAGCTTGTTGCTTTTCTCACAACCTGCAAACAGATCCAGTTTTGTAACTCTCTTTTTGGATTCAGCCATCTTGGTCAGCAGTGGTGGCACTGTGACACTTGGGTGAAGGACATTAAAGTCCCCTGGTCAGAGACCATTCTGTGCCCTTATCACCCTCTGTTTCTTCGATTATATTAAACATGGAGGAATCATCCAGAGAGGTGGGAGGTGGTCATCAGCAGGAGGTTTCTTTGCCCATGTTCAACCTGATTCCATGAGACTTCATGGAGTTTAGCATCCATGCTGAGGACTTCCAGGACAACTTCTATATATTGTATATTACCTGTATCACCATCTCTGTAGCAACTGTTCTGCCAGTGGGATAGGACATTGCTAGAGATAATGACAGTGGTATTTGGAACACTCTGAAAAGGGTCTTTGGGGGAATCTGATGACATCAGGCTGATTCTTGATTATCCTGATAGCTCTTCCAAATTTGACACAAGCCCCAGATATTAGCAAGGGCAGCTTTACAGGATCAACAGGGCTAGGTTTTCTGTTGTATCTAATGTTTATGTCAATGCTATCTGCAACGGTTTGCTATAAGTCACAAGGCCATAGCAGAGTCAACTACATTGCTGTGCAACTGGGGTCACAGATAGACCAAACTAAGTAAGGATGGAGGATTTCCTTCTGTAATGAACATTAATGAACTAGGCAGATATTTTTTAATGACTATCCACACATTTTTAAAATTCCTAATGTATTAATTGAAATTAAATTCCTCCAGCTGCAATGATGTGATTTGAATCCATGTACCCAGAGCATTAATTGGATTTCTGGATCGATAGACTGTGCCACCACCTCCCCATATTTTCCTGCATCCAAGCATGAAATGCTTCTTTATCTGAGGATATACAAATCATGAAAATGTCTGATTTTGTTTTCCAGCAACTGCATTAAAGATCAGTTGTGTAAAGCGGGTCTTGGACAATAGCAGAAAATTGGCACCAATGAATCATTTTATACCCAGCCTGATTTTTAAAAGAAAATTGACTGCACGTTCATTATTGTTTATATTGTGCTCCTGCTGAAGACATGTTTAATCCTTTGACTAAATCAGAATACAATTTGGCTGTATAAACGGCAGAATGATTTGGCAGCATGGTGATTCAGTGGTTAGCACTGCTGCCTCACAGCGCCAGGGACCCAGGTTCGATTCCCACCTCGGGCGACTGTCTGTGTGGAATTTGCACATTCTTCCTGTGTCTGTGTGGGTTTCCTCCAGGTGCTCTGGTTTACAGGTCAGGTGAATTGGCCATGCTAAATTGCCCATAGTGTTAGGTGTATTAGTCAGGGGTAAATTTAAGGTAGGGAATGGTTCTGGGTGGGTTACCCTTCAGAAAGTCGGTGTGGACCTGGTGGGTTGGAGGGCCTATTTCCATACTGTAGGGAATCTAATTTAATTAGCTGATTTCACTGTTATCTAAGTTGCAAATTTTTTTTTGTTATCAGTTACTCCTTTATTAGTAACATAGTAACGCTACCTTCTGTACTGGTGTTGACAAATGGAGTACTTGAATTCATACAAAACAGAATTACAATAATTCAACAATATCCTCAATAATCATCACTAGTCCATTCAACTTAAAGACACACACATATAAGGAATGCCTTCACGGCATGACACCGAGTATGTAAATTGGCATGTGATAACAGGCATAAGTTAGCAACAAATTAAAAAAATACTGAAATTCATCTATACATAAAACCAATAACCACAGACAAACTTTGCATAGACTGGTGAGGCACAGTTAAACGGTCGCAAATAGTTTCTTCACTTCAAGTAATTCACAGTATGTGAGATGCTTTCGGCTGTGATAACACATAAATCTGAGTCTTTATGAAATAAAACTGTTCAGTACTAAAATTCCAATCGACAGTGTTCATTGCAAATACACAATTCCTTTGTAGAAAAGCTTAAAACTATATTGTTTCCCCTAGCAGTCCCTCTTCCCCTTCTCCAGATGCTGTTCCTCTCCCATTTGCAGACTCACTACCCCAGCCCCCAGCTTATCTCCCTCGTTGCCAACCTCACATCCTGCCCATTCTCTAGTTGAACATCTTACAGACTCCACAGTTTCACTTCATCCAGCTCATTCCTCAGGATTCAACCAAAGAAGTTCTCCTCCGCTTTCTACAAGGATTTCAGTGAGTCTCTCTCTCTCTCTCTCTCTCTCTCTCTCTCTCTATCTCACTGCAACCTTCTCCTCTGCCCTGAAGTTCTTCAACCACATTCTGAACTCTTGGCTACTTTCTCCCCAGCCCCACCCCCTCCCATTTATCTCTCCACCACGGAGGCTCCCTGCCTTCAGTCCTGATGAAAGACTTTTGCCCAAAACGTTGATTTTCCTGCTCCTCACATGCTGCCTGACCTGCTGTGCTTTCCCAGCACCACTCTAATGTAGGCTCTGATCTCCTGCATCTGCAATCCTCACCTTTGCTGACTTGCTCACTGTGCCTATCATTTTATCACTGCTCCTCCAATCACAAGCTGCTTGTCTCCCACATTTGCAGCTGATAGGCTCAGAGTGACCCTATCACCAGCAAGCAGAAGGGAGAACAAGCCTGTGGCTGGATGAATAGCTCCTTTCAAATTATAGTACTATGATAACATAAAGATCTATGGATACTGGAGATCTGAAATCAAACCAGAAACTGTTGGAGGATCACAGCAGGACTGGCAACATCTGTGTTGAAAGAAACAGCATTAACATTTCAAATCCAATGATCCTTTAACAAAATCTCCTTACAAATTCTGCAGTGGGTAACTTCTCTGATTGGTGGTACTTATGGTTGAATTTTCCAAACTAATTTAGTCTCCTTTTAGAGGCAGATCAGTTTGCTGCATCTTCTGTATTTGGAGCAATGTGGCGGTAGTGGTTTATTCCCTCAATCCATTTCCAGTTCAGGTACTGAAAATGCAGTTCCTCCACCAATTGAGGAAGTTGCTTTGGAAAATGAAAGTTTTGATTTCATCAAACTGCATACACTCAAGTAAACAGCTACCACTTGCCTATTCTATGATTGATAAGTTGTTTCTTTACATTAATTGCTGGGAAACTCACCACACAGCAATGATAACTAATGTTATTATCACTAGACTATTAATTCTGAGACTCAGGGAACTTGGGTTTAAATCTTGTCTTTGCAGATAATGGATTTTGATTGAATAAAAATCTGAATTTAAGAGTACTGGTGACCATGAAATCATTGTCAATTGTTGGGGGAAAAGTCTATCCGATTCATTAATATTTTATAGAGAAGGAAACATCAGTCTTACTTGGCCCAGCCTGTGACACACTCATCATGTGAGTGAATTTTTAAAAATTTTGGTTTATCCACTCAGAATTCTATTGCAGGATTATTTTGTTCTGAAATCATTCCAGTGTTTTTGGCTCCACCACCTCATTCACTGTTTATGCACACAATTTTCAACTATTAGTTCTAACTTTGCCTTTTACTAAATTGTGGTATTAATAGTACTTGTGCACTTTCTCTTCCTTGAGTAATATATTTTGAAGTAACAGTTTACATTTACCTTTTCCATAACATTTACTGTTGTATAAGGTAACTTCACTAATACCTTCTTCCAAGTCTTTAAAATCTACATTCAAATCTAAAAATATCCTCAAAACACAGATCTCAAATTCTAGACAACAGTTCTTTTGTGCATGGAACCCAGTGCTAAACATTTCTTGTGTTTCAATATTCAGAACTGGAAACAGCATACCAGGTGTGATTCAGACTTCAGCTGATTATGAAGAAAAAAGAAAGACTTGTCTGAGGAAACTCCAAAGCACTTTACATTCAATTAAATACCTTTGAAGTGTAGGTGCATTACAATATCGGAAACATGGCCGCCATTTTGAATACAAAAAGGTCCAACTAAAAGCATACCAGTATTCACTTGAGATTAGAAGAATGAGAGGTTCTCGTTGAAATGTATAAAATTCTGACAGTACTGAACAGACTAGATACAGGGATGATATTTCCCCAGGCAGGGTTCAAGAACAAATGGTCATGTTTTCTGGTGTTGATTGAGTCATAGAGTCAGAAAGATGTACAGACTCTTTGGTCCAACTCAACCATGTCCCCCGACCAGATATTCGAAATTAATCTAGTCCCATTTGCCAGCATTTGGCCCATAACCCTTGAAACCCTTCCTATTCATGCCCTTTAAGTGTTGGACCTTGTTGTGTACCAGCCTCCAACACTTCCTCTGGCAGCTTATTCCATACACATACCACCCTCTGCATGAAAAAGCTGCTGCTTAGGTCGTTTTTAAATCTTTCCACTCTTACCTTAAACCTATGGCCTCTAGTTTTGGACTCCACTGCCCTAGGAAATATACCTTGCCTAATCACCCTAACCATGCCCTACATAATTTTATCAACTTCTATAAACTCACCCTTCAGCGTCTGGCATTCCAGGGAAAATAGCCCCAGCCTATTCAACTTCTTCCTTTAGCTCAAACTTCCAACTCTGGCAACTTCCTTGTAAATCTTTTCTGACCTTCTCAAGTTTTATAACATCCTTCCTGTAGCAGGGCAATCAGAATTCAGTGCAATATTCCAAAAGTGGCCTAACCAATGTCCTGTACAGCTACAATATGACTACCCAACTTCTATATTCAATGCACTGACCAATAAAAGCAAGCATACCAAACGCCTTCTTCACTATCCTCTTTACATGCGACTCCACTTTCAAGGAACTATGAATCTGCACTCCAAGGTCTCTTTGTTCAGCAATTCTCCAGAACCTTCACATTAAGTGTATAAGTCCTGCCCTGACTTGTCTTCTCAAAATGCACTACCTCATATTTAACTAAATTAAACTCCGTCTGGTGCTCCTCAGCTCACCTGATCAAAAGCCTGTTATACTTTGAGCTAACCTTCTTTGCTGTCCAATACATGATCAATTTTGGTGGCATCTGCAAACTTACTAACTACACTTCCTATGTTTAAATAATTTATATAAATGACAAAAAGCAGTGCACAGATCCTTGTGGCATACTGCTGGTCAAAGGCCTCTAGTCTGAAAAGCAACCCTCCACCACCACATCCTGTCTCCTATCTTCAAGCCAGTTCTGTATCCAAATGGCTAGTTCTCCCTGTGTTCTATGTGATCTAACGTTATCAACCAGTCTACCATGTGGAACCCTGTCAAACGCCTTTCTTTTAAAAAGTCAATCAAGTTATTGAAACATGATTTCCCACACACAAAGCTATGTTGACTATCCCTAATCAGCCTTTGCCTTTATCTTGTCCCTCAGGATCCCCTCCAACAAATTGTTAATTACTGATGTCAAGCTCACCCATTTATCATTCCCTGGCTTTCCCTTATCACATTTCTTAAATAGTGACACCACATAAGCCAACCTCCAATCTTCTGGCAGCTCACCTGTGGCTATCAATGACACAAGTATCCCAGCAAGGGGCCCAGCAATCTCCTCCTTAGCCTCTGAACAGGTACTGGGGATTTATCTATTTTTATGAGTTTTAGGCCACACAGCACCTTCTCCTCTGTAATATGGACACTTTTCAAGATGTTGCTATTTACTTCTCCAAATTCTCTAGCTTCCATATTCCTTACCACAGTAAGCACTGATGCAAAATACTCATTTAGTATTTCCCCCATCTCATGTGGTTTCACACATAGGCTGCCTTGCTGATTTTTAAAAGGCTCTATTCTCTCCCTGGTTACTCTTTTGCCCTTAACATATTTGCCCTTAATGTATTTTAACCCTATTTGCCAAAGCTATTTCATGTCTCCTTTTGCACTCCTGATTTCTCTTTTAAATATATTCCAACTGCCCTTATTGGTTACATATTGGTCAGTATATAAAGGAAAATCCTTTTACTTGAAATAGTTCTTTGGCATATTTTAACTGAAATGGCAAATGGATCTTGAACTATCATCTGGAGGAAGGCATTTCTGACAATGCAGAGCTCCTTTTGAGCTGAACTCCTGCACTGGAGCCTAGGCTTTATGCTGAAATTCCTGTTGTGGTACTTGAACCTACAACATTCTGACTCCGATCCAAGACCAGCATGATTATGCACAAACAGGCAACTTATGGTGTCAGTAAACATACTTTTTGCTTATGTCAGAGCTTTGTTGTGCCATTCGAGACGGGAAGCAGATCAAAAACAGAGCACCACAGGCCATACAATCAGAAAATGCTGGAGAAACTCAGCAGGTCAGAAAGCAACTTCAAAGAGAAAAACAGAGTTAACATTTCGAGTTCAATATAATTCTTCAGAACTGCATTCTAGTTGTTAACTCAAATTGTTAACTCATCCCCTTTCTGTGGTTTCTGCCAGACTCCCTGAATCTGTCCAGCTCTTGCTGTTTTATTTTTATTTCAGAATTCCAATATCTGCTATATTTTGCATTTATTTAAATGATAAGCCAGTTAGTTTAACATCTCCCGTGGGCTGCATTTGCTCTAATTTTTCATGTTGTTGCAGGGAGCAAAGGGTAGTAACTAAATTTGTAGGTAACACAAAGTTAGTTGGGAATGTATGTCATGAAGAAAATATAAGAAGTTTTCAGAATGTTGAGTGAGTGGCAAAAATCTGCTGATGGAGTATAAGGCAGAAAGTAGTGAAGTTGTTCCCTTTGGCAGGAAGAATAATAAAGCAAAGTATTACCAAAGTGGAGATCAATTTTTGGAAATTCAATGTGCAAAGAGGTTTAGGTATTCTATTGCCTGAGACACAAAATGTTAGTATGTAAGTACAGCATATAACCAAAAAAACTAATGGAATGTTATATTTTATAATGAGAAGAATTGAACATAAAAGTAAAGATGTTATACTAAAGTTGTACAGGGTATTGGTGAGACTTAATCTTGAATATTGTGTGCAGATTTGATATCTTTATTTCAGGAAAGATGTAAATGTGTTGGAAGCATCTCAGAGAAGATTTACTAGATTGATACTTGGAATGAGTGGGTTGAGTTACGAGAACAGATTGGACAGGCTGGGCTTGTTTTCACTGGAGTTTATAAGAGAGAGGGGGTGACTTGATTGAAGTGTATAGATCCTGAATGATCTTGACAAGTTAAGCATGGAAAGATTGTTTCCTTTTGTGGTAATTATTTGGGGCATTATTTGAAATTGTGGGTTGCTCTTTTAGAGCAGAGATGAGGCTTTTTTTTTCTCTCCCAGAGGTTTGTGCAACTTTGGAACTCTGCCTCAGAAGCTCTAGTGAGTAAAACTGCTTTAGTAATTTGGTATCTTCATAAACAAGCCTTTGTTTGTGCATTTGGTTCAGAGTTTGGGCTGAAGACTCTCCCTGTCGACCAGCTCATAAGAACTCTCAGAAAATGGCCATTTGTTTTTTTGTAGTTTAACCATTGCATTGTCAGGACTGAAGACAGATCAGACTCACTATTTATCCAAGCCAGACAACCACCCTGGCTGATTTCAGCAAGCCTGACCGAGGTGAGCGATAAGGCCTCAACTTTAAAAGGCGGATCAACCTGAAAAAGGGATGAACACTGCAGATGCTGAAAATCTGAAACAAACACAAAGAATGCTGGAGAAACTCAGCGGATCTGACAGCAAGTCAGATTTCAAGACCAATATAACTCTTCTTCAGACTCTTCTCCAGTTCTGAAGAAGAGTCATACTGGACTCAAAACATTAACTCTGTTTCTCTTTCTTTAGATGCTGCCTAACCTGCTGAGTTTCTGCAGCATTCTCTGGAATTATAGCGAAGGTGGACAGAAAGATTAACTGGTTTTAAATGAAAACTAGGACATCCAATTTAAAGGTTGCAATTGTCAGTGGAATGATGATAGGAGTGGAGGGAGCATACTGGGATAAAAAGTGAGTAACAGGTATAGGAGCAACAGGAACAAAGGGTGGGAGCTGAATGTTAAAAGTGAGGAACACAATGGGGTCAACAGGTTTTCTTTGGAGGGAGGAGATGCAAATGTAAATAAGAAACGCTATAAGGGTGAGGCTGACCCGTGAGGATCTCAATGGGAGTGGGATCGAGGGAAGGTCAGGAGTATTCAGAGAGATAGTGAAGCAATGAATAGTCACCAGGTGATACTGAAGAATATTAGAGAGAATGGAAGAAGATAAAAGGGACATCAAGAGTTATAGGGCGAAATGTATATTCTAAAGGAGACTACAGGATGAAAGACTTGAAAGAAAAGTTAAATATTCTATTGGTATTTTACAAGCATATGACTCAAGAGACTTTGCCATGCAAAAATAAGGAGCCAAAGATCTGTTCTTCATGTTAGAATACAGCAAAACCACATACAACAAATGAAAAAACTGAGTTCTCACCCTGTAGGTTACAGTGTTTTGCACAATAAGGTAAATGTCAATACAGTAAAGGCAAATCAGTTGTTAAAACAGCAAACAGCTACCTCCCAATCATATCCTCTTGTGCATTAACCTTTTGATAAGAAGGATATCACTGCAGATGATGCTGGGTAGTGAGGAGATTGGTTATAACACATTGAACTATGCAAGATGTTTCAGAGGCCTGTACATATGCAAGTTAAGGACACGGTGATTAAACTGTCATCTCGGCTGAAGTTGTGAGGTAGTGCGGCAGTCAGATATTCCTTGCTTTATTATTCATCTCTATCTGCTCACTTATGTCTGAGTACGGTACGAGACCCAGTCCTGCAGCAGTTCTTCACGTGTCAGAGCCTTCTGCCATTTCTTCCTCCTTCAGCTGTGAGCCCATGCCAGTGCTGTACACACCACAATGTGACTTTAAGGCTGCTCTAGATATACCCATCAAAGTGAATGTCTCTCCGCTACTGGAGGTAGCAGACCTTCATTGTACTTCCTTTGAAGATTCTGGCTGCTCATCCTTGGAGGTCTGTTTTGACAGGCTAGGAGACTTTTGTCTGGGGACTAAGGCTCTTACTTTGCTCGACCTTGTTTGCTTCTTGGTTCTAGAGGCTGCACAGAAATACAAATAGGTTTGTAGTGTAGTGTGGTGTAAATCTTGCTCAAGATTTCATTAATATATGCTGCAGATAATAGCTACTTGAAAGATTTCTTACTAAATGACTGCAGATATCAATCAACCCTTCAGCACAAGCATTATCCCATTGCGCACTGCCAACTCAACAGCCTCCTCCTCAAAAATGAGAACCCTTATGTCAGATATTCACCCTTGCTTAGCATACCTGCACAAGTTGTACATATTTTTCTCTTGCCGGAGGAGAGAAGCATTGAGAGACTTTAGCATAGGTAGTGTCATAGTGTCATAGAGATGCATAGCGTGGAAACAGACCCTTCGGTCCAATTCATCCATGGCAACCAGACATCCTAATCTAGTCCCATTTGCCAGGGCTTGACCCAAATCCCTCAAAACATTTCCTATTGATATGCCTATTCAGATGCTTTTTAAATGTTGTGGTCATGCCAGCCACCACCATTTCCTCTGGCAGCTCATTCTATATATGCAACATCCTCTGAGTAAAAAAGTTGCCCTTTGATGCCTTTTAAATTTTTCCCCTCTCACCCTAACCTATGGCCTCCAGTTCTGGATTCCTGTTATTAACCCCCACCCCTGCCTGCTTGAGCAGAAAAGACTTTGTCTATTTACCCTATCCATGCCTCTCATGATTTTATAAACCTCTATAAAGTCACCCCTCAGCCTCCAATGTCCTAGTGAAAACAGCTCCTGCTTATTCAGCTTCTTCCTATAGCTCAAATGCTCCTACCTTTCCTTACACCATCCTTGTAAATCTTTTCTGAACCCTTTCAGATTTCACAACATCCTTCCGATTGGGAGGAGACCAGAATTGCACACAATATTCCAAAAGTGGCCTGACCAATGTCCTGTACAGCTGCAACATGACCTTCCAATTTCTGTTCTCAATGCTCTGACCAATAAAGGAAAGCATACCAAATGCCTTCTTCACTATCCTCTCTACCTGTGACTCCACTTTCAAGAAACTTTGAACCTGCACTCCAAGGTCTCTTTGTTCAGCAATACTCCCCAGGAACTTACCATTAAGTGTATAGAAGTCCTGTCCTGGTTTGCCTTTCTAAAATGCAGTACCTCATATTTATCTAAATTAGACTTCATCTGCCACTCCTCAGACTTTTTGCCAATCTGATCAAGATCCTGTTGCACTCTGA
This sequence comes from Hemiscyllium ocellatum, assembly GCF_020745735.1. Lineage (NCBI taxonomy): Eukaryota > Metazoa > Chordata > Chondrichthyes > Orectolobiformes > Hemiscylliidae > Hemiscyllium > Hemiscyllium ocellatum. The sequence goes on along the minus strand of NC_083406.1, from coordinate 87,840,284 downwards.
GGGGGAGGGAATGCAGATTTCTCCAGCTTCCTCATTTCCCCTCCCCCCCCACCTTATCTCAGTCCCAACCCTTGGACTCAGCACTGCCTTCTTAACCTGCAATCTTCTCCCCGACCTCTCTGCCCCCACCCCCTCTCAGGCCTATCACCCTCACCTTAACCTCCTTCCATCCATCGCATTCCCAACGCCCCTCCCCCAAGTCCCTCCTCCCTATCTTTTATCTTAGTCTGCTTGGCACACCTTCCTCATTCCTGAAGAAGGGCTTATGCCCGAAATGTCAATTCTCCTGCTCCTTGGATGCTGCCTGACCTGCTGCACTTTTCCAGCAACACATTTTTCAGCTCTGATTTCCAGCATCTGCAGTCCTCACTTTCTCCCCCTCAAAGATCAGCTGTGTGTGGAACCGCAGGAGATACTAAACGAGCATTTTGCATCAGTGTTTACTGTGGAGAAGGACATGGAAGATATAGAACATGGGGAAATAGATGGTGACATCTTGAAAAATGTTCATATTACAGAAGAGGAGGTGCTGGATGTCTTAAAATGCATAAAGCTGGATAAATCCCCTGGGCCTGATCCAGGTGTACCCTAGAACTCTGTGGAAAGCTAGGAAATTGATTGCTGAACCCCTTGCTGAGAAATTTGTATCATCAGTAGTCACAGGCGAGGTGCTGGAAGACTGGAGGTTGGCTAACGTGATACCATTACTTAAGAAAGGCAGTAACGAAAAGCCAGGGAACGATAGATTGGTGAGCCTGACATTGGTGGTGGTCAAGTTGTTGGAGACAATCCTGAAGGACAGGATTTACATGTATTTAGAAAAGTAAGGTTTTATTAGGAATAGTCAGCATGGTTTTGTGAGTGCAAAACCATGTCTCATGAACTTGATTGTGTTTTTTAAAGAAGTCATGATGAGGATTGATGAAGGCAAGAGTGGTGGACGTGACTTATATGGACTTCAGTAAGGCATTTGATAAGGTTCCTCATGGTAGACTGGTTAACAAGGTTAGATCTCATGGAATACAGGCAGAACTAGCCATTTGGATACAGACGGGCTTGAAGGTAGAAGGCAAAGGGTTGCCTTTCAGACTGGAGAACTGTGGCCAGTGGCATGCCACAAGGACTGGTGCTGGGTTCACTGCTTTTTGTCATTGATACAAATGATTTGGATGTGAACATAGGAGGTGTAGTTAAATTATGAAACTTCCTCATTCCTGAAAAGGGCTTATGCCCGAAATGTTGATTCTCCTGCCCCTTGGATGATGCCTGACCTGCTGCGCTTTTCCAGCAACACATTCTTCAGCTCTGATCTTTGAGGGGTCCTATTCTGTCCTTAGTTACCCTTTTGTCCTTAAAGTTTTTATAGAATCCCTTTGGATTCTCCTTAACCCTATTTGCCAAAGCTTTTTCATGTCCCCTTTTTGCCTTTCTGATTTCCCTCTTAAAATGTTCTCCTACTGCCTTTATACTCTTTTGAATATTCACTCGATCTCTGCTGTCTATACCTGACACATGCTTCCTTCTTTTTCTTAACCAAAACCTCAATTTCTCTCGTTATCCAGCATTCCCTACACCTATCTGCCTTGCCTTTCATCCTAATGGGAATATACTGTCTCTGGACTCTTATTATCTCATTTTTGAAGGCCTTCCACTTTCCAGCTGTCCCTTTACCTGAAACATCTGCCCCCAGTCAATGTTTGAAAGTTCATGCCTAATACCATCAAAATTGGTCTTCCAATTTAGAACTTCAACTTTTGATCCGGTCTATCCTTTTCCATTACTATTTTAAAAGTTATAGAATTATGTTCACCAGCCCCAAAGTGCTCCCCCTCTGACGCCTCCATCACCTGCCCTACCTTATTTCCCAAGTGTAAGTCAAGTTTTGCACATTCTCTAGGAGCTACATCCGCACACTGAATCAGAAAATTTTCTTGTACACACTTAACAAATTTCTCTCCATTTAATCCTTTAACACTCTGGCAGTCCCAGTCTATGTTTTGAAAGTTAAAATCCCCTATCATAACCACCCTATTATTCTTACAGATAACTGAGAATGTCCCTGGATGTATTCCCAGAAATTCCTCCCTAAGTACAGCTGTAATGCTATCCCTTATCAAAAACGCCACTCCCCCTGCTCTCTTGTCCCCCTTTATATCCTTCCTATAGCATTAATATCTTGGAACATTAAACTGCTAGTCCTGTCCATCCCTGAGCCACTTCTCTGTAATTGCTCTGATATTCCAGTCCCATGTTCCTAACCATGGCCTGAGTTCATCTGCCTTCCCTGTTAGGTCTCTTGCATTGAAATAAATTCAGTTTAAATTAACAGTCCTACCTTGTTCTCTGCTTTGTTCCTGTATGTGAGCGTCTTGCCTGAGTTGAGAGGTACAGATGCATAACTGAATCCTTAGACCTGTGATCGCCAATACTTGTAAACAAACAGTGGTATGGGTTAAGTTAGTAGCTCAAGGGTTCTGAATGACAGTTAGTTCAACATGGTTGAGGTGCTAGAGTTGATAGAAGTCAATGAAACTGTAAACAATGTGTGTGCCTGTTAACCCTGTGAAGTGTTCTTCCTGAAGCCATCTTTTCTGGTTGTACCCTTGTCCCATGCAAGCCTATGTTGAGAAGCTGTCAGATGTGCAAGTTTTCCTTATTGAGAAGAAAAATCAATGAGCTGATGGTCCATAATTTGCTGAATGTAGCTCCTTTTACGTTTGAAGTGTAAGCCAGGGCAGATTCAGAAGTAGCACTATGGTGCTGAAAGTACATTCCTAGTTGGTGCAATGAAATGACACACATTGATTACACACGCAGTGATGAAGATATTGGCAGTCAATCTTGTGAGTGATAATCCTATGAAGTGACAAGCTGACAATGCAAACTCACATTCATAGGGACATGAATCATTGAGTACACAGTGGGACTTAGCTTGGTGGTGTGCAGCAAATCATTCATACTCTTGGACACTGTTGCTAACCTCCACAGCCAGGTCAGCTCAGGCTGCTTTGGTGACCTGGGTTGGCCTCTTGTTGCCACTGTACAAAACAGAACAACCTTTCTTTCACAGACACCCTGCAGGAGTATCCCTAAAGAGGAATCACTGAAGTATGGGGCATTCTTCTGGCATAATTCGGGTATCTTCAGGGATAAGAGGGGTGATGAGCAGAGCTGGGGTGATGAGCTAAGTTATGAAGTTATGCTGTCTGGATGCCTTTTAACCAGAATGCCTGGAAGATCCCATCAGGGGTCAGAACCTCCTGCCAACCTATCAAGAAAATCCGGCTCTTTATCTACACTTGAATATGTAATGGACTCAAAAGAATGTAACTACTTAACCACTAAGCAGAAGTACCTCTGGTTTTTTGGCCAATCTTCACATTTAGTCTTAAGACATTAAAATTTTGCCTATTGTGTCTTAGTCAGGCTCAACTTTATAAGTTGTTTAACCTAATTTAGGATTTGGCATCTTATAAAAACCTGGAATATGATGTGTGGCTTCCATGATAGGCTGGGGCTATTTTCTCTGGAGCATCGAAGGCTGAGGGGTAATCTTATAGAGGTTTATAAAATCATGAGAGGTATGGATAGGCTGAAAAATCAATGTCTTTTTCCCAGCGCTGGGGAGTCCAGAACCAGAAAGGATAGATTTAAGATGAGAGGGGAAAGATATAAAACGAACCTAAGGGGCAGCTTTGTCATGCAGAAGATAGTGCATGTATGGAATGAGCTGCCAGAGGGGGTGATGGAGACTGGTATAATTACAACATTTAAAAGGCATCCAGATGGGTACATTTAGAGGAATATGGGCCAAATGCTGGCAAATGGGACTAGATTAATTTAGGATATTTGGTTGGGGGATATGAATGAGTTGAACCAAAGGGTCTGTTTCTGTGCTATACAACTCTGTGGCTCTATGATTCCAGTTTCCAAAGGAATACACCTTTCAATCATTTACTGAAAACATTTTCAGAGAATCATTCTCCAATGTACTCCCAGTTCAGAAACACATGAAAAAGCATCAGCTACCTATAAATGTTTTGTTTGTCGAATGCTTTGCCATGAAAAATTGAATTGCGTACTATTGGATATTTTCTAATCAACCTGTTCAAAGATGTTATGACATATTTCAGGTACGACTTGAACCCAGGCCTGCTGGCTCAGAGATGGAGTCATTATCACTGCACCACGAGGCTTTTGTACATTGTTGACGACCATGGATCACCTGCAAACAGGCTCAATAATCAATAAAATATCACACTCACTCTAACCCCGGTAGATCTGTTTAAAAAGCAGACCTACAATGGTGCATTCTGACTGATCATTAAAATTGGATTAACACTTTCACTGGTTGAATGTAAAAGTAGATGTTGATTAGTCGATTGTAACGGAAATACTCTTGATAGTGCTGATGCTGTGCTGGTGAACACGTGCAGGCAAGCACATTAATCAATAGAAGAGCAGTCTCACTCTGGCCCTGATGCTGGATCTGTGTTGGTAAGCACGTGCATTGTGTGCAAGTTGACACAATCACTGAAGGGAGACAAACTTACCCTGGTCCTTGTTTTAAGGCTGCTTTGGAAATGACTGCAAAGAAGAGAAGAATTGAGGAGGAAAATTCAGATTTTCAAGATGAATAGACTGATTCATTCGCATTCATTCCAAATCTGGCTAGACTCCCTGTGTATCTCATTTGCAATAAGAAATTAGCCAACACCAAAAAAAAAATCAAATCTTAAGAGGCATTTCACTAAAAAGCACAGTACCTTTGCTGGAAGACATCCAGATGGAGAAGCCTAAAAGAAAGTAGTGTAGGAGTTCAAGAACAAAGCAAAGAAATCTCAGAACAAGTATGCTAAGTGGATGAAGTCATCAGGTGGCTAAACTGTTAGTTTTATGGCAACTTAAGAGATTGTGAAACATAAATGGTGAATGTGTAACCAAGTATTTTGTCAAAGTTCCGCAGCAACTGTACAATTATTTTTTTTAAAAATGAAGTTACTCAAGAATTGAATGTCAAACCTTTATATCCAGAGACTGTGATGAACAGAGCAGCAAAAATAGCTGCAAATATCATCCAGACAGCAGACTGAGGCTGTAAATTCCACTCCAGTATAATTGTATTCTTAAGTATGAATTTCATAAAAAGCAAGTTGAAAAGCTAATTGAAAAAAAATGACACCACTGCTTGAAAATGAAAATAACAACATACTGTCCAGATACTGAATGAATCCTCAAGGAAATCCAACAGCTGAAATTGCTTTTATTTTCATTTTTAAAAATAGTTGCCTGTTTTGATATTTTAATGTTTTAGATATATTGTATTTATAAGAAAGCATTACTAAATTAACAACTTAAAATCAAAATCTTTGAAATATTGTTGATAATCAAATGTCCTATTTCCTCAATATTTATGTGCATCAGTGAAATCCACAGGGTAGAAATCCACAAATGTATCGAAAGTTTGGTCTTAATGATGAACAGCAATCAACTTATAATATATTGTATTTTGATTTTTTTTAATCAATGCGCTTCTCCTTATTAAGTTTGTAAAACCATGATCTCGCCTGTTGCATGTTTACATTCGCGTGCAATTAATAATACTTTAACACTACATACCTGTTTTACACTTGCACCTTCTTTAAAAGAACGCAATGTTAATGGATTTGATTTGTACTGCCATTTTTGCTTTGTTTACTGGCTGACAGTTCTTCAGTATATCCGTGATGTGGAGGTACCAGTGTTGGACTCACTTGACGAAGGGGCAACGCAATAAAATTTCAAATAAACCCCCTGTTGGACTATAACCTGATGTCATCTGACTTCTGACTCGGTATATTCAGCAATCCATTTGTGAGCACCAAAGTACTCCTTCAAATCTTGATGTTTGCAGTGCATCCATTGGACAGAGGGCTTTTTTATTTAGCATTGAACTGTTGAAACATTAATTTCAAGAAAATATTTTAAATCAATTGTATTGTAAACTTTTTTTTTGGTGAGAGATTCATGCCCCGTATAAATTCCCCATCCACTGTGACGTTTGAATTTGCCTGGATTACTTCAGCAACTTCATTGTGATGGTTAAAATCCTATTCGAACAACTCTCCCCACGTATGTAGTATCCTGAAACTAATTTCATTACTGAAAAGTCCCTCATTACTTGTTTTTTTAACCAAATAATATAGAATAACATATTCAGTGTATGTTCATTATACATTCGGATAATATGGTTTTATTGTAATCTGCAAATGTACGTAGAAATAAAAACAAAAAGCAGCTATGAGTAAATACAATTAAATTTTTTTTTTGAAAAAGTGCATGTTCTTTAAAGGAATGTCCGTTCTTAACCTGATCTGGCCTAAATATGACTCTCGATCCATATGGTGACTCATCACTGCCTACATTCTGGCCGAACGATGTACTCAATTGCATCAAATCATTGCTGTCTAGTCAAAACAAAGACCCGTCAACATTTTCCCGGAGGCATTAGCATTGTAAATAATTGTCAGCCTTCGGTTCAAGAATTATATTTTTTTTACTATATTAAAATTTTACAGTAAACCTTTAGTCTGCAAAAAAGGAAATATATATATGTGTGTTCCTTTTTTGCAGATTAAAGGTTTACTGTAAAATTTTAATTTAATATCAAACTCGATCAACTTAATTTTCGAATGTCCCATGGAATGAAATACAGTTGCTCGTAAATAACATCAAAAAGATGATGGCAGAAAATACGATGTTTTGCCATGAAATTAATGTATTGCTTTCACGGAATAAGCTAAAATTGAATTTAGAAATTTTGTCAGACGTCAAATCGCAAAATTAAAAAGGCACAGATTGTTATCGAAATTTTCTCACTGGAAATTAGTAAAAAGAGCATTATTACAAAGAGGATGGGCTAAGTTCTTTGTACTGGTTCCTGTTGAGTGACGTATGAACAGGTTAAATAAAACCCACAGTCACTTTCAGCTTTAATGCTTGGCACAGTGCACTTGTGGAGTATCTGAGTGTATATTTTCATATCCTGTTTTTGATAAAATGTGTAGAACTGCAATGTTGGAATTCATGTTTGAAACAGCAAGCAAGCTCTTCATCCTGGTTCTGGGTACGTATATACATCTGATACCTAAACTTTGAAAGACCAAATGTGTTGTGGCTAGCGACATGGAGAGATTTGATTGCAGATGTGATATTGTTTATTGTGGAAAGATGTAATACTTAAAGTTGTTGACTAAACGTTTTTCACCTTGTGCTGCTAACCAGTTTAAATGCCAATATATTGGTTCAAATTGCGAGAAGAGGTACGGTCAACATAGAGGTAGCCATTTAACGGCATGAATAGCTACATTTGTTTTTGTTTCCTTTGTTGATGCGTGAATCTGGGCCACCCACGTGTGCGTCCCGGCAGTTCATACCGTGAAACCATTTCAGTCCAACATTATTCAAAGTGGACCGTTGCATCTAAACCAGCAGCTGTAAATACTTCTCGAGCCATTTTTCTTAAACATTATTGCTCCTTTAAGCATGAAAATGTCAATTTTCTAAGACGGTGACACAGAATCATAACTATAATAAAATATGATAAGTTTTTTTAAAAAAAAGCAGGGCTTCGATTTGGAAACAATCCCTAAAATTTGTTTTGTTCTATACTCCCCCCCATATAAGCCACATCGAATCCATGTCCTAGCCTGCTGTCCCAATTTATCATTCATGCAGCGGTTATGAAACTAAAAAGGCAGTATTCAGGGCCAGTTCAGAACACTTCAAGGTTGGAATTGTGTTTCCAGCCGCAGGTGAAAGGTATAAGTTCTATCTTGTGTAACAAGATAAGCAAACTACTTAGGAGGACGTGCCTTTGGGTTTGATGTTTAACGATGATGGGACGTAAAAATAACGATGGTTCACAACTAAGTTAAATCTCTACCTTGCTGCGTTATAAAAGCAGCTGGGAATTCCCGTTTGCATGGTAATTTTTACTTGCGTGTTTAGGAATATGTCAGAAATGTCACTGACCAGAAGTTTACGGGGACGGGGACATGTGCGGTTTGCATGCAGCCTTATAAATATCAATACTTTTAGGCTCATGTTTTCACTTCTGTATAAACATATATATTGCATTTGGTTTGAAGAATGTTAACTTCCGGAACAATATTGCTCATATTGTTGGTTTGGACTTCACATATGCATTGCATCTGGTAGAGGATGAGGAGTTCCACTCTAATATATACAAAAGCAGCAGAAATAGTTGCTGCTTCAATCAATAGATAGACAAGGGATTGACAAGATTTTCTCTTGGGGAAAGGAAAGCTGAGGGACCGAAAAATTCTTAACTATCGAGAATGTTTTCCCTTGTGAGGAAGAGTAATATTAGAATCCTTACATTGTGGAAACAAGCCATTCGGCCCATCGAGTTCACACCGGCTGTCGAAAGAGCATTGTATCTCCACAACCTTGCATTTCCCATGGCTAAACCACTTAACCTGCGCATATTTGGACTGTAGAAGGAAAGCCACACTGACACGGGGAGAACGTGCAAACTTCACACAGTCGCCCGAGACTGGAATCGAGCCCGAGCGCTGGAAGGCTGCAGTGCCAACCACTGAGGCACCGTGCTGCCTAACAGCGATAATAAAGCTAATAGTGGATAGAAAAGACGAAAGGAGATGCAGATTTTGTATGATAGTAGTAACCTATCTGTAGTATTTAAACAGAAGGAAACTGCACTACGAAACCCAACGTGCCAAGTAGAGTCAATGCATTCGACTTTACTAACTAAGACACTACTCACCTTTTTTTTCGACTGTAGTTGAAACACGTGTGGCAAAAGCGGAAAGAAGACATAAACAAGCTCGAAAGTACCAGTGACACATTTTTTCCTCTCGTTCTTAAAATGTCCCTTGCCTGGGCAGTGATCCGGAAAACAGTGAAACAAAACGTGCGCCCCCCTCCCCCGCCACTTACACACCAAACATTTCCCCTTTGAGGCTAAAGACACTTTACTCCTTCATTCTGAGGGGAAACTAAACCTCAAATTGCGACCTCGACACTGTTCCACAGGCACAAACATCTGCCATCCTCTAACCGCGCGAATTATATCCTAGACGTGATGCTGTCAAAGAAAACCAAACAAAAAACTACACTTAAGTATAAATTTAAAAATCACATAACACCCGGTTAAAGTCCAACAGGTTTAATTGGAAGCGACGCTCCGAAAGCTACTGTGCTTCCAATTAAACCTGTTGGACTATAACCGGGTGTTGTGTGATTTTTAACTTTGTACACCCCAGTCCAACACCGGCATCTCCAAATCATTTAAGTCTAGACACGCGCAACATTTAAATTGATGCGCAAACGAATCAAGAATGAGGTGAGGGAAACTTTTTCGCACTGCCTGAAAGTATGATGGAAGCAGATTGAGTTGAAGCATTCAAGAAGCATTGGATGATTACTTGGATAGACATTGCGTGCAGGGGTATGAGAAAAAAAGACTAAGTAATAGGTGTACACATGATGGGCCAAATGGTCTCCTTCTACTACACCTTAATTCTGTGATTCTTTGATGTGACTTAAGAATCTCTTCTTGCATATAACAATCATAGCAGTACAACATTAATAGCCATCATCTCCCAAAACCATAAACAAGGGTATGTAAAATAAAATTATCCGTAGTTGCCTGTGAATTCCTACACCATCATGTTCCCTGGACAGCATTTCTATACTGGGCTTGCTGCATTGCTCCAATATGGCTTGGTGCAAGCTGGAAGAACAGTGTGTCATCTTCCACTCAGGGACCCTGCAGCCTTCAGGACTCATATCAAGTTTAATAATTTTATGGCTTGAACACTTTCTTCCATGTCTTGTATCCACTCTCACACACCAGTCCTGTCATGTCATGGACTACCATGAACCAACCCACTTTCACCTATTCACTGTCCTATTATCAGCTTTTCTTCTTCCCTGAGTTAGTATCAACCATCCATCTGGCTGCCTAACTTTCCTTCCCTGCCTTTGCTCACTTGTTACCTCCATCCAGCAGCATATTTTCAATCTTTTCCTTGCTCCTATCGGTTCTAAAGAAGAGAAACTGGACATTAACTCTGCTTTGGCTCCACAGATGCTGCCAGACTTGCTGAGTTTCTCTAACAATTTCTGTTTTTATTGAACCTGAGTATGTAGTCTGGTTAATTTTTTTTACAGAAGATGTATTTTCTTCCTCAAAGTATTTATATTTTTCTGATGCAATACAATTGCAAGTGCTGGCAATATTTAAATATATCCTGTGAGAAAGATGCCAGACCCATCCTCCAGAGATTTTACACATTTTCCAGCCCCTCCATGTGCTATGATAATCAACATTCAACAGGAGCCTCTCACTATTGCTCATTCTGAACCTGGAATGCACCAGTCTGCAACACTCAGCCCTCGTCAGCTCTTTGTACTGGAAGACAAACCGGCTTTAAGAATACAAGAGCATTTTTCACCAAAACTGAATAGTCTTTCATCAGCAGTGCTGTCTATCTTAATGTGCATCTCTGGACTGGCCAATAGAAGAAAGTCCTGCATCATGGATTTGCTCAGTATGAACCTCGTCAAAAGTTACTTCCGAGACATTCTTTGTAGATTGCAGAAGGAGATGGACAATGTCTTCCTGAATATACTGACTTGAAATGCTGAGTTCAATAATCATTATTATAACCTGATTTTGATGCGACCTATTATCATGTATGCACGTCCAGGAAACAATTAAGAATGCAAATGGCATGTTAGACTTAATTACAAATGGATTGAAATATAAGAGTAAGGAACTCTCATTGTTTTATATTGGGTGTCAGTGAGATCACACCTGGAACACTGTGTACAGTTTTTGTCTCTTTCCTTAAGAAGTATACAAATTTTTCCCACCCCAATGGATTTAATGCATGTAACTTCTTAAATAGATGGAAGGATGCTAATAACAATCTAAGGACTTTCCTTTATTGCATCATTCCTGGGTTGACAGGATTGTCCTATGAGAAATTAAGTAGACTAGCCCTATATTCCCTTGAGTTTGAAAGATTGAGAGGAGCTTTCGTTGAAATGTAATGGTCTAAAGGAACTTGACACTGTAGATCTGAAAGTATATTTCCCCAGGCTGGGAATTTTTTATCTAGGAATACAGTTTCAGAATAAGATTTTGATATTAGAAATCAGTAGGGGAGAAATTTCCTTACTCAGAGTTGTGAATCATTGGGATTTTCCCCCAAAAGTGTTATGGACATTCAGTTTTTAAGTATGGATTATAACAGACAGGATTTGCATGTATTTGGAAAGGCAAGGACTAATTAGGGATAGTCAACATGGCTTTGTGCATGGGAAATCATGTCTTACTAACTTGATTGAGATTTTTGAGGAAGTGATAAAGAGGATTGATGAAGGCAGAGCAGTGGGCGTAACCTATATGGACTTCACTAAGGCATTTGACAAGGTTCTGCATGATAGACCAGTCAACAAGATTAGATCACATAGAATATAGGGAGATTGAGCCATTTGAATACATAACTAGCTTGAAGGTGGAAGACAGAAGGTGATGGGAGAGGTTTGCTATTTAGACTGGAGATCTGTGACAGCTGTGTGCCACAAAGATTGGGGCTGGGTCCACTGACGTTTGTCATTTATATCAATGATCTGAATGTGAATGTAGGAAGTATGGTTAGTAAGTTTGCAGATGACATCAAAATTGGTGGTGTAGTGGACAGTTAAGAAGGTTATCTTCGAGTACGATGGGACCTTGATCAAATGGGCCAATGGGCCAAGGAATGGCAGATGGAGTTTAATTTCGATAGATATGAGGTGCTGCATTTTGGTAAGGCAAGTAAGGGCAGAGCATATACACTTAATGGTCAGGTCCAGGGGAGACCTTGGAGTGGAGGTTCATTGTTCCTTGAAAGTAGAATCATGGGCAAACAGGATGGTGAAGAAGGCATTTGGTACACTTGTCTTTATTGGTCAGTGCTTGAGTATAGGAATTGGGAGGTCATGTTGTGGCTGTACAGGACATTGGTTAGGCCAGTTTTGGAATACTGCATTCAATTCTGATTTCCCAGATTTGGAAGGGCATTGTGAAACTTGCGAAGGTGCAGAAAAGATTTACAAGGCTGTTGCCAGGGTTGGAGGTATGAGCTATAGGAAGAGACTGAATAGGCTGCGTCTATTTTCCCTGGAAGTTTGGAGACTGAGGGGTAACCTTAAAGAGGTTGATAAAATCATGTATGGCATGGATAGGATGAATAGCCACAGTGTTTTCCCCAGAGTGGGGAGTCCAAACCTAAAGGGTAAAGGTTTAAGGTGAGAAGTTAAAGATTTAAAGGGGACCTAAGGAAAAACCTTTTCATGCATATAGTGATGTGTGTATAGAACGAGTTTCTGAAGGAAGTGGTGTAGGTTAGTACCATTACAACATTTACAAGGCATCTGTATGGGTACATGAATAGGGGAAGGGTTTACAGAAATATGGGCCAAATGTTGGCAAATGGGACTAGATTAATTTAGAATATCTGGTCGGCATGGACGAGTTGAACCAAAGGGTCTTTTTCCATGCTGTTACCAAGGACAAGAGATTTCAGCTATAAAACAAGGTTATGAGTTGAACTAAAAGAGATTTACAAGATGATCAGAGGTTCTAATGGAACAAATAGAGAATAACTATACTCTCTGGTGAGTGTTTGATAACCAGAGATGTTAGCTTTAAAATCATGGACCTTCAGCAAGGCATTTGATAGGGTTCCCCATGGTAGGCTCATTCATAAAGTCAGGAAGTATGGGATACAGGGAGATTTGGCTATCTGGATTCAGAATTGGCTGGCTGACAGAAGGCACAGAGTGGTTGTAGTGGAAAGTATTCTGCCTGGAGGACAGTGTTGAGTGGTGTCTTGCAGTGCTCTGTTCTTGGGCCTCTGCTCTTTATAGTTTTTATAAATGACTTAGATGAGGTGGTTGAAGGGTGGGTTAGTAAATTTGCAGATGACACAAAGGTTGATGGTGTCGTCGATAGTATAGAGGGCTACTGCAGGCTGCAATACAACATAGACAGGATGCAGAGCTGAGCTGAGAAATGGTAGATGGAGTTTGACCTCGATAAATGTGAAGTGATGCATTTTGGAAGGTTGAACTCGAATGCTGAATATAGGATTAAAGACAGGATTCTTGGCAGTGTGGAGGAACAGAGGGATCTGGGTGTGCAAGTACATAGATCCCTCAAAGTTGCCACCCAAGTGATAGGGTTGTTGAGAAAGCTTATAGTATTTTGGCTTTCATTAACAGGGGGAATCGAGTTTAAGAGCCGCAAGGTTTTGCTGCAGCTCTACAAGTCCCTGGTGAGACCACACTTGGAATATTGTGTCCAGTTCTGGTCGCCCTACTATAGGAAAGATGTGGAGGCTTTGGAGAGGGTGCAAAGAAGGTTTACCAGGATGCTGCCTGGACTGGAGGGCTTGCCTTATAAAGAAAGGTTGAATAAGCTTGGTCTTTTCTCTCTGGAGAGAAGGAGGAAGAGAGGAGACTTGATCGAGGTGTACAAAATAATGAGAGGAATAGATAGAGCCAATATCCAGTGACTTTTCCCCAGTGCAGGATTGACTGGTACGAGAACTCATAGTTTGAAGATATTAGGAGGAGGGTATAAAGGAGACATCAGAGGTAGGTTCTTTATGCAGAGAGTTGTGAATGCATGGAATGTGTTGCCAGCTGTGGTGGTGGAAGCAAAGTCACTGGGAACATTTAAGCGACTGCTGGACATGCACATGGATAGCAGTGAGTTGAGGGGTGCGTAGGTTAAGTTACTATATTTTATATTAGGATTAAATCTCGGCACAACATTGTGGGCCAAAGGGCCTATTCTGTGCTGTACGTTTCTATGTCTAGACCTGAGGATGAGATAAGAGATGCTTTCAATCAGGAGAGGTTTAGCAGGATCTGGAATGTTCTTGCTAAAAAGGTAGTGAAAGTTGATTGCATGAATAATATTAAAAGGAATTCGGACAGGTCCTTGAGAATGAAGAAGTTAAAAGGTTGCAGAAAAAGCAAAATGTGGAATTACTCAATACTCCTCTTGCAAAGAGCCAACACTGAATCCTATGCAATGTTCCTATAATTCTAAATAAGCTTTCTCAAAGTGGTCAATAGAAGCCATAACTGAAAAGGTATGTTTGCAAAGTTGGTGTACATTGTAGTGCTCAGGACTATTGGCAGTTCTGATCATGCTTCTCCCACTCTATGATTTTTAAAATTTCTTTCTCTTTCTGGCCAGTTCCTACCCATTACTTTCCCTTGCATGACATTCTTTACGTACTGCAATATAGTGCTTGGTCCACTGATCTTCTGTTAGGCTGTTACATCTTCTAATCCTCACTCCATGTAATATCTCACTTCCCCTCACCCACTGCCTATGCCAATGCATGACTACCATCTTTCCCATAGCAGTTCATGTCCTCCCCCATGCCTCATCCATGCTCGTGGCCCTTCATACACTCCATGCCAGCTCATTCTTACTCATAGCTATACTATAGCTCTTCCATTCATCCAATATACACTAAACCAATGAACCATATAATAACAGAGAGATGTGTAGAACTGCTCTGAAAAGAAAACAACCATTCACAAACCTCCTGGAAAAAGGAAATATGATATTCTCTCCCCAAATGCCTTTGCTGCCTAAAATATAATTTCTCATATACATTTAGTGTAATTCCCTCTACCATCTTATGTGGTGGAGAATTCCACAGAGATACCATCCCCACTAAATGAAGAAGTTTCTCTTTTTCTCAATCCAAACCATCTACCTTGTGCCACGCAACCATGATCCCTTATTCTACGACTCCACATAGGGAAAACAGCGCTGTCAGAAGTTTATACATTTCAACAAGATTTCCTCTCATTTTTGTAAACCTCAATGAATACAGGCTTAGCCAATCCAATCTCACCTTCTATGATCTACCAACCATCTCAGGGAATCAGTCAGATGAATCTTCACTGACCCCCTTTTATGGCAAGTCCATTTTTTTTGTAAGGAGACTGAACTGTACATGCAATAAATGTCATGATCTGGAGGTGCTGGTGTTGGACTGGGCTATACAAAGTTAAAAATCAACACCAGGAGCACGGTTCCTTCATCAGGTGGTTGTGGAGTATAAGATCGTAAGACATAGAATTTATAGGAAAAGTTTACAGTGTGATGCAACTGAAATTATTTATTGAAGAAGACCTGGAATGTTTGTTAAATGTCTCATTTTTTGGAAAGATCATGTTGGTTTCAGTTCTTTCATATGTAAATCCCAGAACTTTTTTTAAAGTTACATTCGCTAGTGAACTTTAACAATTGATGCCATGTCATCTCAGATAATGCATTGAAGAATGTGTCACACACACACACTCACTCACTCACTCCTATAGACCCATACACTCACACCAACCCTCTTTCATATTCTCTCTCATACGCTCACATATACACACCCACAAATGCACCCTGTCACAGACTTATACCCCTTTACACTAATACACATACACATACATACTCATTCTCTCACAGACACTCAGCCCCCGGCTCCTCCCCAACCCCCCACCCCCCAACACACACAAATAAGTTTGTAGGGTGAATTTGTACTTGCAGAATTATATTTTATTTTGTTCAAAAACTGCATAATTGCATGTAAGATTATGTAAATCCCTTTTTTAGAATCAGTCTGAACATTGGGGCACAGACAGCCTCACACAGGGCACCTCACATGTTCAATGTGTTATCTGAGATAACATGGCACCTATTGTTAAATTTCACTTGAGAATGCAACTTTTTAAAAATGTTCTGGGATTTACATATGAGAGAACTGAAACCAACATAGTCATTCTTAAAGATGAGAGACTTAACAAACAATGCAAGGCTTTTTCAATGTATAATTTCAGTTGCATCACACTGTAAACCTTTGCTAAAAATTCTGTCTTATGATCTTATGCTCCACAACCACCTGATGAAGGAACAGCACTTTGAAAGCTACTGCTTCCAAATAAATCTGTTGGACTATAACTTGGTGTTGTGTGATTCTTAACTTTTCCATAAACGTGGCTAAATGGGAAAGCTAAGGATAGTATTGAATTGAAGGAAACACTGCTTAATTCAGAAAATGTTTGTGGTATGTCAGAAGATTAGATGGGTTTAATGACCATCAAAGAATAACTAAAAGAAAAGTAGAAAGCAGAATATAAGGAAAGTTAGCTAGTAATATAAAAAAAAGTGCACAAGCTTCTGCATGTATTTAAATAGGGGGAAGGAGTACCTAATGCTAATGTTGGTCTTCTAGAGAGTGGGTCTAGGGAATGGAAAACCAGGAAATCGTGGAGGCATTGAATAAGTCTTGTAGTAGAAGACTTCGAAAGCTTTACTAAGAAACTTGAAAATCAAGTGGTGAAAGGGAGAAAGGAACTTAAAGCAATCACATGACCAGGGTAAAGGTGCTAAGGTTGAACAACTTCTCAGGATCTGATTGAATGCATCCTTGGTCTGAAAGGGGTAGTGGAGGCACAAAGTTATAATCATCCAAATTTCATTGAAATCTGGAAGCATTCCAGAAGTTTGGAAAATGGCAAATGTAACATCAAAATCAAGAAATGAGGAAAACACAAAGTAGTAAACTAGATCAGTTATTCTACTGTCTGACAATGGGAAATTGCTGGAATATATTTTTGAGGAAGTTGCAGTAGGATATTTATGAAGTTATAAAGTGATCAAGCAGAGTCAGCTTTGTTTGACAAAAAGGGATTCAGGTTTAACTAATTCTTTAGTGTTTTTTGAGGAAGTAACAAGCAAGTTGGATAAAGGGGACCCTGTAAATGAGGTCTACTTGGATTTCCAAAAGGCATTTAATAAATGCCATGTCAAATAATTATCACATCAATGTTTACCACACAGAGTTATCTCATAGTGTATGAGATAACATATTAGCTTGGACAAATAATTTGTTAGTTAATAGAAGGTAGAGTGTAGGGGTAAATGAACCTTTTATAGGTTGACAGGATGTAACTAATGGAGTGCTACACATGACAGTTCTGATACCTCTATTTACAATCAATATCAATTGATAGATTGGACTGATTGTATGGTTGTTGAATTTGTCGATTACACCAAATTAGATAAGAACTAAGTTGTCAAGAGGAGATAGAAAATCTGCAAAGAGATATAGACAAGTTAAGTAATGGACAAAACTTTGGCAGACTGAATAGAATGTGGAAAATTATGAATTTGTCCACTTTGGCAGGAAGAATGAAAAAGTTCTGTACTGCTTAAATGGAGAAAGATTGCTGATCTTGGAGCCTTGGAGGAACCTAAGTGCTCAGCTGCATGAATCACAAAAAAATAGTTTGCGGTAATAGCAGACAATTAAAAAGGCAAGTGAAATGTTAGTATTCTTTGAACTGGTATAGAATATAATAGAGAAGGTTTACTGCACTTATACAGAGTCTTAATGAGGCCACATCTGGGTACTCAGTTTGAAAATAAGAAGGCTCTCTTTTAAGATTGACATTGTTGTTTTTATCTCTGTGGGTCATTAGTCTGTGCAATTCTCTTGCCCAAAAAAAACAATAAAGGCTGGCTCACTGAATTGTTGAGTTGCATAGACTTTTCTTAGAATACATAATGAAGGTTGTGGAAGCTAGTCAAGAAAATGGAAACTACAACCAAATCAGGGTGATTGATTAGATTAGATTAGATTACTCTTGATGAATGGCCTAACAGGTTCAAAGGGCGAAACAGCCACTACTGCTAAGTCCTATGTCATTTTTTAGTTTTAGAAATTGACCTACAAAGTTGTTATTGATTATGGAAGGCAGGCAGGAAAGTGAAGTTAAGGCCATTGTCAGATCTGTCATTATATTATTGAAAGGATTTGAAAGGTCAAAAGGCATAATCTTGCTTCTACATTCTTAGATTCATGCAATTTTTTTCTTTCAAATTATATAACCAATATCCTTTTGAATATTATTGAATCCATATGCTTTGCTTTTCAAACAGATTAGTGGAGTTGTTGTAGAGAGAAATATGAAGTAATATATTTTGGGAAAGACAATGGTGAAAGGCATATTTTGACAAAGCTAAGGAAAAGAAAATTCGAGGAGTGTCAGCACATGGATTTTTAACAGTGGGACTGCATTAGCTCTAAAATGAGGAATAAAATTTTAGGTTTTCTATATAAAGGGGAAGGAAGTCAGTTTTCATTTGTATGTGGAATTGGTTTGGCCACAATTGGAGAATTGCGTGCTGTTCTGGTCAATCCATTACAGGAAGGCCATGGAAAGGTTAATCTGGAATGGCTCTAAAATTGGAATTATAGTCATGAAATCAAAACGATGGACTAAAAATCAAAAATGCTAAAAATTCTCAGAGATTAGAGAGAGAATCATAAGGTTACCATTTCAGGTCAATGACCTATTGTCAGAACTAGTGAATTTGTAATGAGAACTACGATTACTCAGGGGAATATAGTACGAATTTTCAAAATTACATAACTTCTTGACACCCACAATGAGCTCAACGGCTTTCTCCTATACTGTAATTTCTCTGATTGAAGGACCACATACCAACGTTTCCAAAACCCAGGATCATTCCAATGATACCAAACTCAACTTTCTGATGCACTATTGGTAAATCCAAGACGCCTAACATCACCTTGACAAACGGCAGTATTTGGTACATTCCAATAAGCACATACTCTGCGAGCTTGCCAGGATTAATGGTACACTGTCTCTCCTCCGTACTGAGGAGCATAAGCAAAAGAAGTGCCTGACCCCCATAGATAACTACTCTTTCCCTTCCTCCATTCCCCCAATGATGAGGACTGGTGACAAATATTTGTTCAAAGTAGGTTTAAAGGAGCAACTTAAAGGACAAGAGAAAAATAGAAAGCCAGCAATATTTGAGAGGGAATTCCTAAGCTCGTGACCAAGATAGTTGAACACAAGGCTACTGCTGGTGGGACAAAACAAATGGAAGCCAGGGAGCTGCCCAGCAATCTGATATTAAAATTATGCAGAGTTGTTACAGCTTTGAATGGCTGGGGGGAGCTTCAGGTATAGAGAATAGTGAAGGATTTGCGCAAGGATGAATCAAGATTTTAGTGGACCAGAAGCCACCTATTGGAGACTAGGAGAATGACATGGCAGTATATGGTACATTACAAAAAGATAGAATTGCAACTATTGTTACCTTTACCTCTGGACCTTGCTATAATTTCAAAATAAAATAGAAGAATCACAATTAATTAATTTTCATCAAAACAATTTTATTCATAAAGTTTATATTTATTTTGCTAGCCTGTTCTACTCTTTACAAAGAAGTACATTAGTATTGGGATATCCCACATCTAATAGCTTCCCATTTCAAGCAACAATTGGTATCAAGTCTTGTCAAATCAGATGATGTTTAAAAAGTTACAATCAATAATTTTATGATAAAAGAACAAAATGGCCATGCCTGAAGGCAACTACTTAGTGCACTCAGAGGCAAGTGAACACCATTCAGGTCTCCTTACTGAAGATATGAACATTATCCATATTGCAATTGTTCAGTGCCCATCTGGAAAATCTCTTCTTACACTTGAAGCAAAATGCTTGTTGCTAACTATACTTGAAACTTTGGTATCTCTTAAATCTGTCCAAACCAATTTAGAACCGGTTTTATACCTTTCATCCTTAGACTGGCCAGTAGTCAACTTTCTTCTTTGGATATAATACTTAAGGTATCAGCTCATTTAAAGAGTACTGTTATGCTATTAAAACAGCCACTGTGGGGTCAAAGTGGCATGGTAATTGCAAAGTAATTTAGTGGTGCCAAATTGCCGAATAATCTAGAATCAAGGTCTGACCTGATTAAGACTACATTGAGACTCTTCTAGAGACAATAAGTTCACAAAGCTTAGTTTTGATTCTGCACGGAGTATAAGTCCTAGTTTAAATAGTGTTAGGTGATTCACTGGGGATTTTAAAATCTTATTTAGAATTAATGTAAAAGATTAACTTACATAGACACATCTACTTACATTCTCCAAACAATTAAACATCATCTGCTGGTGCAGGATTCTGTATATGCATGTCAGTTCACATAACACTGTACTGGACAGAGGAATTGCATTGTTAACCATGATGTATTAATGAGGTACAGCCAGCTAAAAACAGTAGTGCGGCTATGAATTGGAGACTAATAGATTCAGTTTAAAAGCAGTATATTGTTTGGGGGTGGTCAGAAACCAACAGCCAAATTCCAATTTACAATTGCTGTACAACTTCTTCATTGTCATTTGGTATACAGAATTTGAATGTTGCTGAAAAAAGACAACATATTACCATAAAACATAAGAACAGAAGTGAGTCATTCATTGAGTCTGCTCCAAAGTTCAATAAGATCATGGCTGATCTGATAATCCTCAACTCCACTTTTCTGCCTCATCTCCAGAACGCTTGATTCCCTTACAGTTTAAAAATCTATCTATCTTAGCCTTGAATATACTTAATATCCCAACCACAACAGCCCTCTGTGGTATAGAATTCCACAGATTCACAACCATTCAAAGAAGAAATTCGTCCTCATCTCTGTCTTAAATCTGTGTCCCCTTATTCTGGGGTAATTCCTTCTAATCCTAGATTATTCCATAAGGGGAAACATCGTCTTTGCACATATCTTGACAAGTCCTCTAAGAATCATTATGTTTCGATAAGGCAACCTCTCAGTCTTCCATTTTCCAACAAGAACAGGTCTAAACCTACTCAATCTCTCCTCATGAGACAATTCCTCCATGCATGATATCAGGAAAGTCAACCTTCTCTGGACTGTCTCTAATGCCAGAATATCTTTCTTAAGGTAAACACCCAAAACTGTTCACAATATTCCAGCCTTCAGAAATCTCATCCTTCACAATGGATTCCAGGATCTTATCCATGACTGAGGTTAGGCTAATTTATCTGTAATTTTCCATCTTTTGCCTTATTCCCTTTTTAAACAGGGGTGTCACATTAGCAATTTTCTGGCCATAGAGTCATGGTGATATATAGCACGGAAACAGACCCTTTGGTCCAACTTGTCTATGCTGACCAGATATCCTAAAGTAACCTAGCCCCATTTGCCAGCACTTGGCCCATATCCCTTTGAACCACTCCTATTCATATACCCATGTAGATTCTTTTTAAATGCTGCAATTGTACCAGCCTCCACCACTTCCTCTGGCAGCTCATTCCATACACACACTACCCTCTGCATGAAAAAGTTGCCTCTTAGCTCCCTTTTATATCTTTCTTCGCTTACCCAAAACCACGCCCTCGAGTTCTGGACTCCTCCACCCCAGGGAAAGGATTTTGTCTATTTATCCTATCCATGCCCCTCATGATCTTATAAACCTCATGATTTTATAAACATCAATAAGGTCACACCTCAGCCTCCAGGGAAAACAGCTCCAGCCTATTCAGCCTTTCCGTACAGCTCAAATCCTCCAATCTTGGCATCATCCTTGTAAATCTTTTCTGAACCCTTTCAAGTTTCACAACATTTTCCGATAGTAAGGAGACCAGAATTGCACGCAATATTCCAAAAGTAGCCTAACCAACATCCTTTATAGCCGCAACATGACCTCCCAAATCCTATACTCAATACTATGACCAATAAAGGAAAGGATACCAAATGCCTTCTTCACTATCCTATCTACCTGCGAGTCTACTTTCAAGAAGCTAAGAACATGCACTCAGAGGTCTCTTTGTTCAGCAACACTCCTTAGGACCTTACCATTAAGTATACAACCCTCCGCTGATTTGTCTTTTCAAAATGCACCACCTCGCATTTATCTAAATTAAATTCCATCTGCCATTCCTCAGCCCATTAGCTGAAATGATCAAGATCCCGTTGTACTCTGAGGCAATCTTCTTCGCTGTCCACTACATCTCCAATTTTGGTATCATCTGCAAACTTACTAACTATACCTCCTATGTTCACATCCAAGTCATTCATATAAATGATGAAA
Organism: Hemiscyllium ocellatum; assembly: GCF_020745735.1. Classification (NCBI taxonomy): domain Eukaryota; kingdom Metazoa; phylum Chordata; class Chondrichthyes; order Orectolobiformes; family Hemiscylliidae; genus Hemiscyllium; species Hemiscyllium ocellatum. The sequence goes on along the minus strand of NC_083406.1, from coordinate 87,818,256 downwards.
TGTAGTGGACCCAACACCGATCCTTGTGGCACACCACTGGTCACAGGCCTCCAGTCTGAAAAGCAACCTTCCACCACCATTCTCTGTCTTTTACCTTTGAACCAGTTCTGTATCCAAGGGCTGGTTCTCCCTGTATTCCATGAGATCTAACATTGCCAGTCAACTGTGAGGAACCTTGTCGAACGCCTTACTGGAGTCCAGGGCTCTGGCCCGAAACGTCGAATTTCCTGTTCCTTGGATGCTGCCTAACCTGCTGTGCTTTAACCAGCAACACATTTTCAGCTCCATATAGATCATGTCCATCACTCTGCCCTCATCAATTTTCTTTGTTACTTCTTCAAAAACTCAATCAAGTTTGTGAGACATGATTTCCCAAGCACCAAAACCATGTTAACTATCCCTAATCAGTGCTTGCCTTTCCAAATACATGTACATCCTGTCCCTCAGGATTCCCTCCAACAACTTGCCCACCATGACATCAGGCTCACCAGTCTATCATTCCCTGGCTTATCCTTACCACCTTTCTTAAATAGTGGTACCACATTAGTCAACCTCCAGTCTTCTGACATCTCCCCTGCAACTATCGATGATACAAATATCTCAGCAAGGGGCTAGCAATTACTTCTCTAGCTTCCCACAGTGTTCTTGGGTAAACCTGATCAGGTCCTGGGGATTTATCCACTTTTATGCATTTTAAGACATCCAGCACTTCCACCTCTGTAATATGGACATTTTTCAAGAAGTCACCATCTGTTTCCCCAAATTCTATATCTTCCGTGCCCTTCTCTACTGTAAACACTGATACAAAATACTAATTTAGTATCTCCCCAATCTCTTGTGGCTCCACAAAGAAGGCTGCCTTGCTGATCTTTGATGGGCCCTATTCTCTCCCTAGTTACCCTTTTGTCCTTAATTATTTCAAAAATCCCTTTAGATTCTCCTTAACCCTTTTTGCCAAAGCTATCTCATGTCTCCTTTTTCTCACCTGATTTCTCTCTTAAGTATATTCCTACTGCCTATATACTGTTCTCAGGATTCAGCCAATCTCTCCCGTCTGTTTCTGACATATGCTTCCTCCTTTTTCTTAAACAATCCTCAATTTCTCTAGTCATCCAACATTCCCTACACCTTCTAGCCCTGCCTTTTATCTTAACAGGAATATACTGTCTTTGGACTTTTGTTATCTCATTTCTGAAGGCTTCCCATTTTCTAGCTGTCCCTTTTACCTGCAAACATCTGCCCCCAATCAGCTTTTGAAAGTTCATCTAAACCTTAACACTATGACAGTCCCAGTCTATGTTTGAAATGTTAAAATCCCCTGCCATAACCACCTTATTTTCTTATAGATAACTGCAATCTCCTTACAAATTTTTTTCTCAATTTCCTGGTGCCTCTTAGGGGTTCTATAATACAATCCCAATAAGGTGATCATCCCTTTCTTATTTCTCAGTTCCACCCCAATAACCTCCCTGGATGTATTCTCAGGAATATCCCCCTAAGTGCAGCTGTAATCCTATCCCTTATTCAAAAAAACCACTCACCCTCCTCTCTTGCCTCCCTTTCTGTCCTTCCTGTAGCATTTGTACCCTGGAACATGAAGCTGTCAGTGCTGTCCATCTCTGAGCCACATCTCTGTTATTGCTATGATATCCCAGTCCCATGTTTCTAATAATGCCCTGAGTTCAACTGCTTTCCCTGTTAGGCCTCTTGCTGGTCCCTCTCTCCTTTGAGAACATTTGGCACCTTTTCGGAGACATCCTTGATCCTAACACCAGAGAGGCATCACACCATTCTGATTTTTTGCTACTGGCTACAGAAATCTCAGTCGGTGCCTTTGACTCGAGAGTCCCCTATCACAATTGATTGCTTGAAATTTAATGTACCCCTCATTACATTAAAGCCTCTTTTGATACCAGGAACTTGGCTGTTTATGCTACGTTCCCCTGAGAATCCATCGCCTCCTACATTTTCCAAAAGAGCATACTTGTTTAAAATGGGGATAGCCACAGAAGACTCCTGCACTATCTGCCTATCTCTCCTACCTTTCCTGGAGTTAACCCATCTATCTCACTGTATCTGCAGCTTTTCTCCCTTCCAAAAACTGCCATCCCTTACACCCCCTGCTCTGTAAATTTATCATTGCCTCTAATTGTTGCTCCAATTAATTCATTCTATCTGATAGGATTCACAATCAAAGATGTTTCCTGCAGACATAATCTTTGATAACATGTAAACTCAAAAATCACTAACATGTAAACTCTCCTAAACTCCCACATCTGACAGAAAGAGCATATCACTCTACTAAAGGCTATCTTTGCTCCTTCAGAATCTACAGACTCAGAAAGTAATACCGTCATATTATTCTAAAACAAAAACACTGCTCCAGGCTAACTTAATACTTATGGCTTATATTTTTAAGATTTAATCAAGAGACAGATCTCAATAAAACACATAATCAAGAAAGAACCCACTCTACTTACGATTGGAGATTTATAGCAAGACTACACTTTTGTGGGTCTTTTGTGGGTTTCCTCCCACAATTCAAAGATGTGCAGATCAGGTAGATTTGCCATGCTAAATTGCTCATAGTGCATTAGTCAGAAGGAGATGGGTTACTCTTCGGAGGGTCAGTGTGGACTTGTTGGGCCAAAGGGCCTGTTTCCACACTGTAGGGAATCTAATCTAATCTAATACACTCCATTATCAGTTGTGAATTTCGCTGCTTCTTAAGTTTTCCTAGACGCACTCTGATGTTTAGAGATACATGAATTCAAACAACAAAGGCATTAACTCCTCAGATTCACTGCTGTGTCAGTTATCAATGTGGGTTTCTTTTTCTTTCTTTCTGTCTCTCTCTCTCTCTCTCTCTCTCTCTCTCTCTCCATCACTATGCGCTGCCTATTGATGACTTCCTCCCTTTTACAAGTGCCGTTGTTTTGACTTTTGTTTTCCCCAAAGTTCCAAAATAATGCAACAGCATATAAAACAGTAATTGGTGCTCCTGGAATTCAAGAAAATCACCTCTAATACCTAAAATACCTCAAAAAAGGAGTAGGTCTTACAGCCACAATTTTTTTCCCATCATCCATCTTGGATTACCCAGAATGACCTCACACTTCCCTACATTGTACTCCATCTGCCATGTCTTTGCCCACTTTTCTCATCTGTCCAAATCCAACTACAGTCTCCCCACCTCCTCAATGCTACCTTCCCCTCCACCTATATTTGTATCATCTGCAAACTTAGCTAGAACAACCTCAGTCTCTTCATCTGGATCATTAATGTATGAAGTGAAAAGTTGTGGTTCCATAACTGAGCCTTGCGGAACACCATTTGTCACCAGTTACCATTCTGAGAAGGACCCTTTTATCCCCACTCTCTGCTTTCTTCCAGACAGCCAGGCTTCTATCCATGCAAGCACCTTGCCTCTAACACCATGGCCTTACTCAGTAGAGTCCTGTGTGACACCTTTACAAAGGCCTTCTTGACATCCAAGTTGGTCACATCAATTGGCTCGCCTTGGCCTGACCTGCTTGTTACTTCCTCAAAAAAATCTAGAAGATTTGTCAGGCATGACTTCCCCTTGATGAAACCATACTGATTTTGCCCTATTTTATCATACACTTACAAGTGTTCAGAAATCTCATCCTTCACAATGGATTCCAGGATCTTACCCTCCACCGAGATTAGGCTAATCTGTCTGTAATTTTCCATCTTTTGCCTTGCTCCCTTTTTAAACAGAGGTGTCACTTTAGCGATTTCCCAGTCCTCTGGGACCTTTCCTGATTCTAGCAATTCCTGAAAGATCACCACTAACGCCTCCACTATCTCTTCAGCTATCTCCATTAGAACTCTGTGGTGTAGTCCACCTAGTCCAGGGAATAAATCCACCTTCAGGCCATTCAGTTTTTCTAGCATCTTCTCCTTGGTGATTTCCACCATACTCAGCTCTGACCCCTCACTCTCTTGAACTTTTGTGATATTATACATGTCTTCCACCGTGAAGACTGACATGAAGTAAATATTCACTTCCTCAGCCATTTCCTTGTTCCCTACTAGCATCTCTCCAGTGTCATTTTCCAGCAGCCCAATCTCCACTTTTGCCTCTCTTTTGCCCTTTATATATATGAAAAAGCTCTTATGTCTTCCTTTATATTACTGGCTCACTTACCCTCATATGTAACCTTCTTCCACCTTTTTTTTATGTTTCCCTCAGTTGGTCTTTCTAAGATTCCCAATCTTCTGGTTTCCCATTGCCCTTCGCCACATTATTTGCTTTCTCTTTTGCTTTTATGTTATCCCTAACTTGAGTCAGTCATGGTTACCTCATCCTCCCTGTATCATGCTTCTTTTTTCTCAGGATAAATCTTTGCTGTATCACCTGAATTACTCCCAGAAACTCCTGCCTTTGCTGTTCCTCTATCTTTCCTGCTAGGCTCCTCTCCCAGTCAATTCTACCCAGCTCCTCCCTCATGCCTCTGCACTTGCCTTTATTCAGCTGTAATACCATTGCCTCTGATTCTGGCTTCCCTCTCTCAAATTGCAGAGTAAATTCAATCATATTATGATCACTCCCTCCCTCACTCCATTCACCTTAAGCTCGCTTATCAAGTCTGCCTCATTGCACAACACTAAATCGAGTATTGCCTTTTCCCTAGTGGGCTCCACCATAAGCTGCTCCAAAACGCCATCTCGTAGACATTCCATAAATTCTTTTTCCTGCAATCCATTTGATTTTCCCAGTCCACCTGCATATTGAAATCCCCCATGATCACTGTAACTTTGCATTTCGTACACATCTTTACGATCATCTGGTGTATCTTGCGCCCCAACTCCTGACTAATGGAGTTGACTCTTAACTGCCCTCTGAGTAATTAGGGATGGGCAATAAATGCTGGCCTAGCCAGCACTGCCCTCATCCCATGAATGAATGACAAAAAATTACTACCTCAAACACACGGGCTATTTAATAAGGCAAGAGCCCATGCTGTTGGATTCTAGACATAACGGACATAGTCTAAACATTAGGGAAGAGTGTTCAGGAGAAATGATGGAAGCACATCTACACACAAAAGGTGGTAAAGGTTTGGAACTGTCTTACACATGAGGTAGTTGATGCTTGATCAGTTGTTAATTTTAAATTTGAGATAGATGCTGTTTTGCCAAGCAAAGGGATTAAGGGATATAGACCAAAAACAAACAACCTGCTTGATTGGTATTCCATGCAAACTTAGAAACATTTAGTACACAGAAAGAGACCATTTGATCTATTGTATCCTATTGTATCTATTGTATGCAACTAACAAAAAGACATTCGGTCTAATCATCTTTCCAACTCTTGATCTGTAGTCCTGTAGGTTATGGAACCTCAAGTGCATATCCAAGTTCTTTTGAAAATGTAGTGAGAGTTGCTGCCTCCATTGTCTTTATTGGTGGTTTGTTCCATATCCCAAATAAACAGCACTCTTCAATTGCTCCCTAATCATTTGATCAAATGGTTTAGACTGCTCTCCTCCTGATATTGACTGCTATGCTAATGAATGCTAAAAGGTCCTTGCTATCCAATTTACCTAGGTCCCTCATAATTTTGTACACTCTCTCTTTGATTAAATCTCTCTTTGATTTCCTTTGTTCCAAGAAACCTAACTACAGTTTATCCAATCTTTCCACTTAATTAAAATTTACCGCTCTATGCAACATACTCATACATCTACTTCCACCTTCCCTAGCAGAAGCAGTGACCAGAAATCATAGAATCACGACAGTGTGGAAACAGATTATTTGGCCCAACAAGTCCACACTGACATTCCAAAGAGTAACCTAGCCAGCGGAATGGGACTATTTGGCACTGCCCTTTTGGCGCCGATCATTTGGCCCTGCTGTTTTGACTCTAAACTGTTTTGGCGCTCATTACTTTGGAGCTGAGCTGTTTTGATGCCTATATATAGATAACCATCGTGTGAAAATTATGGTTTGTCTCTCTTGCTTAGAATGTCTCAAGCCATTTCTGGTATGGGTTCTACAAGAAAATAGAAAGAAAATTGTATTATAGCTTTCCAACATGAAGGCAGTAGATGACTATTAACAATTGTTAAATGAGAAAATGATTACAAAACGAGATTTGAATCTATAGCGGGTCATTACAGCTTTGACTATCAACTCTTGCTAGTTGAGAAAATTACATTGGGTCGTTAGTCATCCTCCCTCCTTTAACCAAACAAGACTTTTTTTAAAATTCTGAATTGGCGCCAAAACAGCTCAGCACCAAACTAATGAGCACCAAAACAGTTTAGAGCCAAAACAGCAGGACTAAATGATCAGCGCCAAAATGTACCCGACCCCCAGCCAGACCCATTCTCCTATCCTATTACTCAACATTTACCCCTGACTAATACACTTAACCTACCCATCCCTGAACACTATGGACAATTTAGCATAGCCAATTCACCTCACCTGCATATCTTTGGATTGTGGGAGGAAACCGGAGCACCCAGAATAATCCACGCAGACATGGGGAGTGTTGCAAACTCCACATAAACAGTCTCCAAAGGCTGGAACCGAACCGCATTGTGCTCTGGTTGCAGTTTAACTGTTTGTACAATTTTCCTTCTTCTTCTTACACAGTGTTTTGGGATTGAAGATGATTTGCTTCCACTCTGGTTTGGTGAGTTCTGAAATAGCTGTTAAGTCCCATTTGCAGTCTGCAGACTCTGCCACATATGGGGCTGGTGGTGTGAAGGGTTAGAGGTTTGTGTGGTCCACCAAAGTCAGGTGCTTGGTGTTTTTAAGAATTAATCTTCTCAATCTCAGTCAGTCACAAGCCAGGGTCTCAACTGAAATATTTTTAATATAGGGCCTTTGACTCTTTGTCATGTGATGTGCATTTCTGGAGCTGTACAGGCAAGAAAAGAAGCTCCAGGCTAAAAGAGTGAGAGCATTTGAAAAATGTTTAATAGGCCTGGAGATTGCCTTATGTATTCTCTTCATCATTTACCATTGGGATTTCAATTATCATTCTAATAAGGTTACACTAAACTCACTCCAGGTACAATATATTTTTCCCAAGATGTACTATCTAGTTTCCACCAAAGTATTCCAGATGGACTGAAAAATGGCAGATGGAGTTCAATCTGGATAAATGCAATGTTTTGCATTTCGATACAGCAAACAAAGTTAGGGCTTATACAATTATTGGTAGGGCCTCGGGTAATGTTATAGGACAGAAGAACATAAGAATTCAGGTACATAATTCTTTGAAGTTTGTGTCACCTGTAGCTAGGGTGGTTATAAAGGTGTTTGGCATGCTTGCCTTCATTGCTCAGTCCTTTGAGTATAAGAGTTAGGAAGTCATGTAGAGATTGTACAGAACATTGGTGAGACCTCTTCTGAAATACTGCATCCAGTTCTGATCACCCAGTTATAGGAAGAATATTATTAACCTGGAGAGGGCTGAGAAGAGACTTACTAGGATGTTGCTGAGTATGGAAAGTTTGAGTTATAAAGAAAGACTGGATAGGCTGGGACTTTTTCACCAGAACATAGGAGTTTGAGAGGCAACTTTATAGAAGTTTATAAAATAATGTGGGGTATAGTTAAAGTTAATGGTATTTGGCTTTTGCCTCGGATATGGGATTTTAAAACGAGGAGCCATATTTTTTAAGGTGAGAGGAGAGAAATTTTAAAAATACATGAGGGGCAAAATTTTTACACAGAGCATGGCTCGTGTGCGGAGTGAACTTCCAGAGGAAGTGATGCATGTGGTTACAATTACAACATTTAAAAGATCTTTGGAAAAGTGCATGAATAGAAAAGGTTTGGAGAGATATGGGCCAGGAGCAGGCAGGTGGGATTAGTTTAGTGTTGGATCATGTTCGGCATAGACTGGTTGGATTGAAGTGTCTACTTCCATGCTGTATGACTCTACAGGATCAAACCAAGATTTTATATATTTGTAGCATAAGTTTCACCCCCTTGTACTTGAGCACTCTAGCTATAAAGGTCAAAATTCCATAAACCTCCTTGGTTTTCTTTTGTATCTAAGCATGACATTTATGCACCTGGACACTCAGGTCTGTTTGGTCATCCATTATGTCTAACCTTTTCACCATTTGGGAAGTACTTTTAGGTCCAAAGTGGATGAATTTACATTTGCCTATATTTACCTCAGTTTTGCCCATTTACTTATTCTATTACTATCTCTTTGTAATTTGATGCTTCTATGTAAACTGCTTAAAATTCCACTTACCTGTGTCATCAGCAATCTTGGATTCATGCTTTTCTAATCTATCATTTAGTCATTGATAAGTACAGTGAATAGCTGAAGTGCCAACAATGACGTTCACTGGTCATGACAATTTGCTATCAATTTCATATGATTCAGCTTCAGCTAACAGACTCTCGTAAGAGATTTCTCAAATACCTTCTGGAAGTTCAATAAATAATATCCAAAGACAATGCAATCCATCAGGTCTAGGGAATTTATCTATCTTGAGCCCCCTTATTTTCCCGAGCCTTTTTTTGCTAGAAATAGCAATTGTATTTATAGAGTCATACAGCACAGAAACCTTTTGATCCCACTCATCCACGTACCTCCACCTTAAAACATTCTATTATCCCAACAAACCTGCCTTCTGATGCAGAGTTCAAAAGTCCTATAGTCCTCTAAAAGCAAATAAAAAGTATCCTCATCTTTGATCTAAAAGGGTGATGCCTTATCTTTAAAACAGGTTTATTTTTCTGCCCCCTGGTTTGGGCAGAAAGAATAAGTGCTAAATATTATTTAAGTGTAAAAAGACTTGTAGAGTATTTTAGCACTGAGGGATTTAGTGGTTCTTGTGCATAAATCACAAAAAGCTTGCATATATTTTCAGCACTGAAAATGTGTTGCTGGAAAAACGCAGCAGGTCAGGCAGCATCCAAGGAACAGGAAATTCAACTTTTCGGGCATAAGCCCTTCTTCTGATTCCTGAAGAAGGGCTTATACCCCAAAACGTCAAATTTCCTGTTCCTTGGATGCTGCCTGGCCTGCTGTGCTTTTCGAGCAACACATTTTCAGCTCTGATCTCCAGCATCTGCAGACCTCATTTTCTCCTCATATATTTTCAGCAGGTAATAAAGAAGGAAACAAAATGTTGATCTTTATTTGAAAGAGATGGAGTGTAAAAATAGAGAAGTCTTGACAAAATTATGTAAGCCACAATAGTTAAACCACAGCCAGAACACTGAACAGTTTTTCCTTGTCAAACGAAAAATGTAGTGGTATTGGAGGCAATTCAGAGAAGGTTTGCAAGATTGATCCTGCCTATGAAGGGATTGCTTTTGCGAAGAGATTGAATAGGTTGAACCCATCTTCATTGGAGTTTACAAAAAGGAGAGGCGACCTTGTTGAAACTTGGGATGGTACTGTGGCTCAGTGGTTAGCGTTGCTGCCTCACAGCACCAGGGTCCCAGGTTCAGTTCCAGCCTCAAGCGACTGTCTGTGTAGAGTTTGCACATTCTCCCCATGTCTGCGTGGGTTTCCTCTGGGTACTCTAGTTTCCTCCCACAGTCCAAAGAATTGCAGGTGAGGTGAATTGGCCATGCTAAATTGCCCATAGTGTTCAAGGATGTGTAGATTATCTGCATTAGTCAGGAGTAAATGTAGGGGAATGGGTCCAAGTGGGTTACTCTTCAGAAGGTCGGTGTGGACTTGTTGGGCTGAAGGACCTGTTTCCACAGGAGATTCTATGAAACTTATAAGACTGTTAGCTGGTTTGACAGGGTAGATACTGAAAGATTGTTATATCTTGTGGGAGAGTTCAGGATCAAAGGGTACAATCTCAGAGTACGGGTTGCCCATTTAAAACAGAGATGAGGAAGTATTTCCTCTCTCAGAAGGTAGTGTTTCTCTGGAAATCTTTACCATCAAAGGCTGTAGAGATTGGGTCATTACTATTGACAGATTCCTAACTAGTAAGAGTCCTGTGGAAAAGGCAGAAAGGTGGAGTCGAGGATTATCAAATCAGCTACAATCCCTTTGAATAGCAGAGCTGACTCAATGACCAAATCACTTCATTTGTTCCACATGATCTAATTTTTACTTGCTATATCATTGCCATCAATTTCATATGATTCAGCTTCAGCTAACAGACTCGCATAAGAGATTTCTCAAATAGTGAACATGGTCACTTCAGATATATATTCACTTAAAAATTAGTTCCTAGCTCTTTACGAATAATAACAATATAACATACTTTTTCTTTAAAAAAAAATTAATGCCTCTACATCAATATAACTATTTAATCATTAGTTTATCTTCTAAACTGAAGAATAATGACAAGTAAAACTCTATATAAAAAATTAAGATTCTTACGTGGCATGTTTTCATTTGTCATAAAAACATTATTGACGATATGGTAGGATTTGTGCCTCTATATTGGGAAATTAATTTTCATTGCTCTCAGTGATGAGTTGGCATGCTGCTAATGCATTGTTGTTTTTGTTACTCCTGGTGTTGTAGAATTGTGCTTGACATTGTTGATGTTGTGTCAAATGTTGCTGACATTAATGATGTTGTATTACTTGTTGGTGATTGGTTGGTGCTGTTTTCCTGGTTAGTGGTGTTGCTGGTGTTGATGATCTTTTCTACATTTCCAGCTCAGGTGTATGTCTAATATAGACATTGTTTTCTTCATTTGCTTACCAGTTCTGGTCTCAATCATGTATGACCTTGGAATCTAAGAATCGCCAGCAACCTTTGCTGGGTTCCAGGTCTTCATGATTGGAATCTTGTACGTGTAAAAGTAAAGGTAAAGGAGTTTTTTAAGTCATTCATGAGAACGTGGTCACTTGGTGGATGTGTCTTGTTTGGCAGAGTATTTTATATTTTTTATCCGTATAACTTATACAGAGACACAAACAATGTTGCACATTACAGATGATGTCCCCTTTAGAAAATAAATGGTTGATTGAAGACATTAAACTAAACAACTGAGGAGGCTGTTGTTTGGCTCCCAGAGTTTGCATTTGTAAATTTTCAACTGATAATCTCTCTAAATGATTTTATGTCAGCCCTGAAATGTGTAGATCAGAGAGACAATAAGACAAACTTTGGGCTTTCCTCTGTCTCTCAGCATTTCTTAATTATCGAAGCCTGTTAGCCTTGAGGATTCCTTTGACCATCTGGACATGTCCTTCTTTAAACCTGTGTCGTTTTAGGAATCTGATGATGATGTGATAATATTGATTCACAATCCGTGGTGAATTTGTTAAATTATCTGAATGTAAATTGGGTTCTATTGCTTATTGTACTACTGAGATAATTGTTGTAACTTTCAAATCTTTCACTATCTTGATAAAAGAAACTGTAAGAAGTAGTATGTCTCTATGTGATACGATTCTCAATTATGTGTCGATAAATTAAATTAGTTCCACTGTATTGCATTTTGTGTGATACTTCTTTTGCTGGTATTTTTGATCATCTTGAAATGGGCACCTTCTTGTTATGGTGCACCTTTTAAGTGGGTATGGTTGTTTTATCCATGCATTTGGGGGGATACAATGCAATGTACTATGTGTTTCAGACTAAGCCTCATTTGTTCAGAAAAAGTTACCATTTCAGACATTGTTAGGAATACATATAGATTTATGGGCTATGAGGAGCTAGAATATAGAATGGTTTGGACATTCTAGATTGAAAAAGGTGTTTAACCACATTATTTCTTGGAGTTGTACTTGTTGAAGAGGCAGGAGCTGAAGTCTGCTTTGGTCCATGTGCTTTTTACAGAAGTCAAATGATTTTGGGGAAGCAAAGCTTTCAAGCAGATAACATGGGATTTATAACTTTAATCACTAGTCCACCTGGTGGAAGGGTTTTTGTTCTGAACGTTGCCTAGCAACATAATCTGGACTGCCATTGATTTGGAGGAAGTACCTGTACATCTACCAATGTCAGCTACTGCATCCATTGCACCCGGTATGGACTCCTCTACATCAGAGAGACAGGATGCCTCCTTGCAGATCATTTCAGAAAACATCTCTGAGACATCCACACTCACCGCCCTTTGGCTGAACACTTCAACTCCCCCTCCCACTTCATCGAGGACATACAGATCCTGTGCCTTCTCCATTGCTAAACCCATTACCACCCCACGCCTGGAGGAAAAACGCCTCATATTCCACATTGGGACCCTGCAATCACACGGGATAAATGTCGATTTCAACAGCTTCTTCATTTCCCCTCCCCCCACATTATCCCAGTCCAAAGCATCCAACTTAGCGCTGTCCTCTGGACCTGTCCATCATTCCCCCCTCTGACCAATCACTTTCTCCCTCACCTTCATCCACCTCTCGCTTTCTCAGCTACCTTCCCCCCCAACCTCAGCACCCACCTCCCATTTTTCTCTCAGCCCTGGTCCATAAACCTCATTCCTGATGAAGGGCTTATGCCCAAAACATCAATTCTCCTGCGTCTCGGATACTGCCTGACCTGCTGTGCTTTCACAGCAACACACTCTCGACACTGCCATTGATTTGTTTTCCATGGACTAAAAGGTGGCTTTAAAAGGACTCTGCTGACCTAAAATGAGTTGTGATCATATATGAAGCCCAGGTAACTCGCATTGAATATACAAAAGCAAAGCTGCTTCAAAATTACCCTTTCAACCAGAAACACTGAAACTCAAGTTAGGTGTCAAGAAATTTGAGTCAAGAAATAAAACTCTTGTTTTCTTCACACATGCATAATAACTTGAGGTATTGAAGATAAAAGGTTACCTGTGGAATGTTTGGTTTGGAAAAGACATTGGAGCTATACTATGTAAATAGAAACAAACACTATTTCAGTGGCTTGCTGTAAGAACCCACAGAGACTAAACTAGATGGATTAAATACAATAAGGATATAAAAGGCTGTCTTTTCTCTCTCTTTAAATCTTGTAATCAGGTGATTGTTCCTGTTCCTTACTCCTCAGCATCAATCACATCACCTGTTGGTTTCTCCAGTTGTGCAGAACAAAGCGCGTCAGGATGGTGTAACACACTTTATCGGCACCATACTGAAGTGTCCTCCAGACTTCTCCAAGCTGCAGTCAGACCCTCCACTGTCCTACTGCCCGCTCCACCAGAGCCATGGTCGCAGCCTGTGCACCAATTAGATGAAGGTGCTGCACCGGCTGTCTGATCAACATATTAGATCAAAAAGGCAGTTCATACTATATTTTGCCCCCTTTCTCAGCCCAGACACAGACCAAACATTCCATTTTTCAATGGACCATACTTATATGACGCATAACGTATTGTTACTACCTCAACCCGCTGCTAATGTCTGCATCACTGAGATGACAATGTTAGGTTACAAATCAAAAATGGCATGGTTCAATTTGCTTTTGATGAACATTTGATGTATAAGTGTGTTCACTTTGCATGCATTGTATGTGTGCACAGAAATGTTTGCAAAAGAAATGTACTGGAGATAACAAATGCATGCTTCTTGTGTTTGCGTCTTCAATGCCCTTATGTTCAGCAGATCTGGATCCTGTGCATTCACCTAATTAAAGTGACACTGATTCTGCTCACCCTGTGTGTTGTCTGAAACATTTTCTAGTTACATTTCAAATCTGGAGAACAGCAAATGATGGCAGGGTACACAGATTGCAGTGAACACCATTAGCTCTGGGCCCCTGTTTAGTCACTGGGCACCTTCACAGAACCCCTATGTCCCCTTTTACCTCAATCTACCTTGACAGCTCTTTACCACTCTTTATGTCAATGTGCAGATGCACCACATTGAACTTCCAACTGTTCCCCCAACCCCAAAATTACAACTTAATAATACTTATCCTGCTCCTCTAAACTCCCTAGCAGAGGCCATGGTGGTGGTCACTGCCAGTAATTCCCCCTCCTCTAGCCTGCCATGCCTTCCAATGCTGTTCTACATAACCCAGCATACACCATGTGTTTCTATTTGTCACTGTCCTTGTTCCCACCTCCATAAATATCTCTACATTTTTCCCCAGCCTTGACCACTTCAGATCTTCTGGCAGTGGTCCGACTGTTGCCCTACTGCATCCCCACCCAACTCACACACTCCCCTTAATAATCAAAAATCATAACCCTAGGACTATATTGACCTACTTCTACCTAGAGATGATTGACCAGATACCAACTGCAGTCTTTGCTGCACCCCGATTGATGATACGTGATTCCCCTGAATGTTGATGCTGATCTTATAGGACAGATCATTGCTCTTTGTCTGGACAGGTGTTGGGCAGATCCCCGATAGTGAACATCCCATTAAACGGGGTGACCATGGCCAAGGCCCTGGACTGTGCGAGGACTGTGTCCTTGGCTGAGAGTACCAAGACTGATCTACAGTGGTTTGCCCTTGACTTGACAAAGGCTAACCCTCACCCTGTGTCTGACATCACCAATCAGTTGAATAAATGCTCAGTGTGTTGCCCATGCAATTCGCTGGCACATGCTGTAGATGTTAAACTGATGTCTCAAAATGTTGTGCATCAAGATGTCACCCCACTTCCAGACAGATCCTTACGGACAAGTAGCTTCTCTCTGCATCTGCACAAAAGAGCATGTCAATACGGCAATACTGATAGGATTTGGCAGGGGTTGAAGAGATAGCATGTTAACATGCACAGCAAGGCAAAGCATGGATGCTGTGAAAATGCTGGTCAACTCTGAGTGAGCAAAAGCTAAGAAAGCAAGTGAACAGTAGGTCAGCAAACATCCGAGGAGCAGGCGAATCAATGTTTTGGGCATCAGCCCTTCATCAGGAATATGGGTGGGAGAAAAGGGCTGGGAAGACAAAAGGTAGATACAGGTTGGGGGTGATAGTGGTAGGTAGGATGGGAGGGTAGAATGGATAGGTATGAAGGAGATGGACAAGTGGGGCATTTCAAGAGGGTGGTGCTGAGTTGGAGGGTTGAATTTGGGATGAAGTGGGGGGAAGGGAGTGAGAAACTGGTGAAGTCAACGTTAATGCCATGTAGTTGAAGGGTCCCAAGGAGGAAGATGAGGTGTTCTTCCCCCAGTCATTGGATGGCTTGGATTTAGCAGTAGAGGAGGCCCAAGATTACATGACCTGGCAGAGTGGGAAGGGGAGTTGAAGTGTTCGGCCACAGCATGGTGGGGTTGTTTGGTGCATGGGTCCCAGAGCTGTTCCCTGAAATCTTCCGTGAATTGTCATCCTGTCTCCGCAGTGTAGAGGAGACCACATCAAGAGCAATGGACACAATAGATGAGGTGTAGCCTGGTCCAGTCTGTGAACTGGATGCTTTCCTTGGGTGCAAGTGTCCCTGTTGCAGCCTTTCAACGCTAGTTGCTGGTGCACCCTACAGAGCAAGTCTGTGCTTCTGAAACAGCCGACACATAGATCAGAGAGCTCTCATGATGATCATGAGGGGGACAAATGCCAATGTCGTAAATGAGGGGTGCATGCAGCTGGAGCTCACGTATCTGTTCCGAGATGCTGTTTGGTACTGATTAGCATAGCGACTTCCCACAGCCTCAATGAGCTGAAATTGCTGGTGACCCACATTGATTTCCATATTGATGCTGCTTGACACTTGGCACATTTGGTAAAATAGGACCCTGCATATAATGAGGTAAGTTGAGCCATTAATGAGGCATTTATTAGGCTATAATCATCCTAAATTGGCAGCTTGTCACTGACTCATGAGAAACTTACCTTGCCACTTGCCAAAAGAACAAAACTCCTGGTGTTGAAGTAGGCTCATCAGATGTCCTCTTTGATTCTGCCATAAATCTCAACAAAGCTTGTGTTGCTCAGACCCCTCTAAGATTCTGCTTTTTGTGCTTGTCTTTATGGAAGAAGATATAGAAAATACTTGAGTTTTGTGAAAATGAAAAGTTAAAAGAAATTTTCATTAATAAAATGGTAGCACTTGAAAGGTTATCTGGATTGAGAGTTGATATGTCTCCTGGACTGGATGACCTTCACCCTAGAGTGTTGAAGGTAGTAACAATAAAGATTGTGATTAGAGAACTACAGACCTTAGATTGATGTTCAAAATGGGGAAAATATTCAATTCAACTGTAAAGGAAGAACTGTTTGTTTAGTGCGTGGATTCTTCTGTGGATGAAGAACAGTAGAGGTCCTTTGCAAGTCTGTGAGAATGTTGTCTTGAGCTGGGGTAGGGCTAAAGGAACATTTTTTAAAAACGTTAAACTAGACAGAGTCAACATGGATGTTTGAAAGAGAAATCTTGTTTTACAAGCTTGAAGTTTTTTTGAGGATGGTACTTATAGATAAACGTGAACTAATGAATGTGGCATATTAAGACTTTCAGTAGGCTTTTGAAAAGGTCTAGGAGAAAGTGAGGACTGCAGATGTTGGAGATCACAGCTGAAAATGTGTTGCTGGAAAAGCGCAGCAGATCAGGCAGAATCCAAGGAGCAGGAGAATCGGACATGAGCCCTTCTTCAGGAATTTGGACCCAACCAGAACAACCAGTACCTACAACAAATCCGAAGCCTCCAGCAACAGACCTCCCTCCGGATCCTCCGCTCCACGCTTGCAGTCATGCGTCGCTACCTACATTCCCTGCAATTAGCCATATCCCAGCTCAGGACAACACCTCTCACAGACTTGCAAAGGACCTCTACTGTTCTTCATCCACAGAAGAATCCATACACTAAACAAACAGTTCTTCCTAGCCATATCGGAAATTAAAGACAGTAAGTACCAAAAACTTTCATGTATTTACCCCCACACTCTGGGTTCCTCAACTGTTCCAGACTCTTCCATCGGCCTCCGAAATCACTCGGGCGCCATTAACCACGTGGCCGCTGCAGCAACCGCCGCCGCGAACCACTTCCACCCCCACCGACCATGCAATCTCCGCGATCGCCGTCCAGACAACCGCCTCCACGATCACCAGGAAGACCATCGCCGACAGATTCGCGGTCTCCGCGGTGTCCACGGCTATCGGGAACAACACCATTTCTGAAGTCGCCACAGCAACTTCCGCCCCCAGTGACATCACTCACCCGCACAACGACCTCGCTGCATGCATCTCCATCCATATGCCGATCTCCATCAGCACGCCTAACCCCGCCCCCAGGCTGATCTCTGTCCGCACGCCTAACCCGCCCCCACGCCAATCTCCGTTTGCACACCTAACCCCGCCCCCACACTGATCTTCGTCCCAAGCCAAACCCCACCCCGCCCCGATATCCGTCCCCGCCCTGTTTCCCGCCCCCATGCCTAACCCCGCCCCCACTCCCAGCTCCAGCCCCACACCAGTTCCTAGCTCCCAGCCCTGCCATGTTTTCACCATCTCTCCAGAACTACCCCTCTCTGAGGATGAAATATCAGTCCTCAGCAGAGGCCTCACCTTCATTCCCCCTACACTCTCGGATTAACGAGTTCAACACACAGCGAGACATCAACAATTCTTCCGCCGTCTTTGCCTCTGCGCCTACTTCTTCAACCAGGATTCTTGTCCACCTCTGACGAACCCTTCTCCCGTCTCCAACACACCCCACCCACCTGGACACCCCGTGCTGGCCTCTTACCTGCCCTCGATCTCTTCATAGCCAACTGCAGCCGCGACATTAACCGCCTCAACCTCTCCACCCCTCTCACCCACTCCAACATCTCACCCTCGGGATGTGCAGCCCTCCACTCCCTCTGTTCCAACCCCAACCTCACTATCAAACTAACGACAAGGGAGGTGCAGTAGTAGATTGGCTCACCAATCTTTACACTGCTGAGGCTAAACGCCAGCTCGCGGACATCTCCTCCTACTGCCCCCTTGACATGACCCCACCTCCCACCACCAAACCATCATCTCCCAGACCATCCATAACCTCATCACCTCAGGGGATCTCCCATCCACCGCCTCCAACCTCATAGTCCCACAATCCCGCATCACCCGTTTCTATCTCCTGCCCAAAATCCACAAACCTGACTGCCCCGGCCGACCAATTGTCTCAGCCTGCTCCTGCCCATTCCTGAAGAAGGTCTCACACCCGAACGTCGATTCTCCTGCTCCTTGGATGCTGCCTGACCTGCTGCGCTTTTCCAGCAACACATTTTGACAAGGTATCACGGAGGAAGTTAGTAAATAAGCCGGTATGGACTGATGATTGATTAATAGACAAAAAGCAGGAAGTAGTGCTATATGGATCATTTTCTGGATGTCCAACTGAAGTTACTGAGATGAAAATAAGTGGTCTTAGTGGGCTCAAGTATAATACCAAGGTGATGAAGAGTCTGGTTCACTATCTTAACAGGGAGTGGAATGGAGTTGGTAGATAGGGAATGGATTTTAGAGCAGGAAGACAAGACAATAATTTCAGTCTTCCAAAGATTTAATTGAAGGAAATTTCTGTTTATTCAGTACTGGATGTTCAATAAGCAGTCTGATAAGTTAGCGTCAATGGAAGGTTGGGAGAGATGCTGCTAAGATTATGTTGAGCTGTGTGTTGTTAGTGTATCTGTAAAAATGAAAATTAAGTGACATTGACAAGGATGGGTGACATTAAAAGCAACAATGCTGGAACAAAAAGAGCAAAAATTGGATATGGTTCGATAGCTAAGGATGGAACCTGGTGAGAGCAACCTTTCTAAGTTGAATGACCATTGAGAGGTGTAGGAGGAGGATGGTGTGGTCAGGCTAGTGGGCCAAGAAGTTTGCCTAAGGACCTTCTCGCCTTGAGCACCATTAATGACATGGGGAGAAGGGTTGGAGTTTCTCTCCAGAATGAATTTCCCACATCATTTTTCCTTCTTGGCATCCCCCACTCCTCTAGGGATGGACATTCAAGTCCTGAGTTTAAAAATATAGTCATTACTTCTGTTCAATCATGATCATCAGAACATTCCATTTAACATGTGTATGAGGAGCTTAATTAAGGTCTACTTTACTCTCAACAGTCACAAATGCAGCACTCCCTGGGGTTTCTGAAAAAGAAGTCAACAAAGGATTTTCTCAACCCGTGTACGTTTTGATCTATCGTACCAATATGGATCATCTGGAACCATTACACACAACAAACAAGGTAATTTATTGTTCATTCTGTCTGTATATTGATTTACTTTTCTTCTTCTATTGCAAAAAATCAACTACTTTCTCTTGGTGTTCCTATAGTTGCTGTTTCATTCTATGGCATCTATTGCTGTGCCACTCCCTAAAGTGGCCATTTTTTTATTCGTAAAATGTGACTGTCAGTCAGTGGTTAAATAATTACGGCATCATAGCAAACCCCAATTTTGTGTTCAAAGTGTGAACTCTCTATTGTGGGTCAATGAATATATATATCAAATGCAAACTTGCATTAGTTTTTGACTCTTCAGCCAGATCATGGGGCTATATTTGGCAACAGATGCATTCATTTGCCAAAGGGATCCACCTACTTCAGATCGGGATTGTGACCAAGATCAAAAGATATAAATCAATCTTTTTAAGCAACTGAATGGATCCTTACTCAACAGGTCCTGGGAAGCTGGTAGGGGTGGGGGGTGGAGTTGTGCATCATTGTAAACACAGAAGGAATTTTTTGAAAAGTAAAATATATAAAAAAATGTTCAGAGGAAAATGGGCCAAATGCTGGCAAATGGGACTAGATTAATTAATAATGTCTGGACGGCATGGACGAGTTGGACCAATGGGTCTGTTTTCATGCTGCACATTTCTTTTTTTTTTCTTTTTTTAACCCCCACATTACTGCCTAACTGCGGTAGTGCTTTTTTTTTGCTGCACAGTTCTATGACTCTATGATCTTATAAAGGTGGTAATTAGAGTAATTAGATTACTATTTAACAAAGATTCAATTTCCATCTGAAGCTCAATTCACTGGCAAAGGCAATCCTAACAGAATCCAACAGTTTTAAGTCAACACAACACTTACATTTCAGATGATATACTGAGTTAGAAACTGGCTACAATCCCACAGTTAAATTTGTAGTCAAAGGTTATGATCGACATAAGTTGGTAATGGTGTCCCACTGCTCAGTGTGCTTATCTGTATCTTGGAGAAAAAGACTGGGGGATGTGGCCAGCAGATTCACAGATGCTGCTAAAATTTGGATGAAAGTTAAAACAGTAAAAAAAGTTAGAACAGCAACAGAAAGATTTATATTTGGATGTCTAAAAGCATGTTAGAGCTAATTAAGTGTTTTTTTAGAACTGTCATTGTTATAATGTAGGAAATGTGACAGCTAATTTGCACAGCACAAGTTCACACAAAATGTTTTGTGACAATGAAAATATCATTTGTTTTATGATTTTAAACAGGAATAAAATTGAACAAAACACCAGGAATAACTCCCCTGCTATTTATGAAATTGTTCCATTATATTTATTACGTTCACTTTAGAGTGAAGGCAAATCATCAGTTACAAAACAGTACATCTGACTGTACAGCACTCCCTCAATATCAACCTTGAATTTTGGGATTGGATCCTGGAGTGGGACTTGAACCTAAAACGTTATAATCCAGTGCTACTAACTAAATTAAAAATGACAGTAAAGTTATAGGAATGCCTGAAGAATGGGCCAAACAATGATAAATTACATATAACTTTGGTAAATGCAATGTTATGCATGTAAGGAGTATCAGCGCAGAATACTGGATTATTTAACATTTGCAGTAATGGAACTTAAAGTTGCGGAAATAAAATGGAAGAAATGTTCAATATTTTGAAACATTTTAAATGGACTAAATTCACCAGGCTGTGGGTTTGGGGAGATCATATACTCATAAGTGCAAAAGTAGATGTTTCTTGATGAATTTAAAAAAAAGGATACCTGTGAAATTTATCAGTGCAAGATTCGCGGCAGAGATATGACGCTGATCTCTAGCTAGAGAACCGTAATTACGCAGCATTACTTGAAAAGTTAACTTTGTTCACTTTAGAACTTAGAAGCAGTACTACCAAAAATGTAGAAAATAATGCCAGCACTGGCTTGTGTGCTTAATGATAGATTATTACACATTGACGGATAGGGGAGAACCAGGGACATGCATTTAAAGTGCACAGAAGGAGGGACAGGTGAAATTTTCAACATGCTTTTCGTAGAATGTAGCGAGCATATATCCAATTGTCTTTATTGTTTCAAATACATTCTATTTCTATGAAAACATTCTAAAAATATATAGAAAATATATGGGGCATTTCATTTCAGATCTTACTTTTATAGATTGTTCCCATCGATAAAAATCATAGTCAAAATCAATTCTGCTTGAACACCAGCACTTCAACAAGAAGACAATTATTGATGTACGAAGCCAGTGGTATGAATTAAATTACTTGTGTTCCATATTGCATTTCTATTATTAGAATGACAAATTAATGTTTTTTATTAATTTAAAATGTATCTTAATCCCAAATTATGCTTAATGTGAAAATAAATCAAATTTCTAGATTAGTGCTGTGTTTTTTTCTTTTCGACGTAGTTGATGTATAATGTGACTTAGATTTTCAGGTTAATGTCAGCAAAATTGAAGTTAATGTTTTGGACTCTATAACACTGAAAGTGATCATGAATATTTCTGGGAATATATCTTGCCACTGGACCTTTAAGAACATCACAACTCCATGTAATGTGAATTATTGCACCCTACACAGGTAATTTTCTTGATTTTTAAAAAATTATGCTTTTGTATATTAAAAGTGGTCAGCAAAAGTGAGGACTGCAGATGCTGGAAACCAGAGTTTAGATCAGAGTGGTGCTGGAAAAGCACAGCAAGTCAGGCAGCATCCAAGGAGCAGGAAAATCGACGTTTCAGGCAAAAGCCCTTCATCAGGAATAGAGCTGTATTCTTGATGAAGGGCTTTTGCCCGAAACGTCGATTTTCCTGCTCCACGGATGCTGCCTGACCTGTTGTGCTTTTCCAGCACTACTCTGATCTATTAAAAGTGGTAGTCCAGATTTGTAATGCAAAATGAATTGAAGTTGCACTTTGTGCTAGATAAAAGATTGTGGTTCTACAAGTAAAATACAGTGTATTTTATATTATCTTGCCAGCATATTTGAATGATGGAAGCTTGTAAAATGTAATGCATGTTTTTTTTGCCATAAAACCACTTGCCCCCTGCTCCAATACCTATATGAAATTTTAAAGGGGTGTTAGAGGAGCTGGGTAGTCTGCCCACCTATTAATGCCTATTGAGGTCTTAATGTTAATGGCCACTAAAGGGTCTTATTCGGCTTCCACAGATAGGTGAAGACCCCAACTCAAATTAGACCCCACCACCAAGAACATCTTCCCCACCCCACCCCTCTCTGCCTTCTGCAAGGACTGTTCCCTTTGTTACTCCTTGGTTCACGCCACTATCCTCGCCAACCTCTCCAGCCCCACCCCGGTACCTTCCCCTGCAACCGTAAGACATGCAAAACCTACTGGCACACCACCTCCCTCACTTGCATCCAGGGCCCGAAACAGTCCTTCTAGATTAAACAGAAGTTCACCAGCCTCTCCTCCAACCTAGATTACTGCATCTGGTGCTCTCAGTGTGGTCTTCTCTATATCAGTGAGACCAAATGTAATCTTACGGAATGTTTTGCCAAGCATCTCAACCGCGCCTGTAAGGGCCTGCCTGACTTCCCAGTCACTGCCCATTTCAATTCCCCTTCCCACTCCCTCTCCGACATGTCCATCCTCGGCCCCCTCCATTGCCACAGTGAATCAAACTGGAAATTGGAAGAGCAACACCTTATCTTCCGCTTGGGCAGCCTACAGCCCAGAGGCCTCAACATTGAGTTCTCCAATTTCAAATAATTTTCCCACCCATCCCTGGACTCACATTCCAGCCCTGCCTCCTCCCTTCCATTCTCCGACAGACCCCTCCTTCCAGCTACCAACCGAATTCACCCCTCCCATTGACCAACCAGGTCATACCCATGACTTGTGTTCACCTATCACTACCTCACCATTCCGCCCCTTTCCCTACCCATAACCCTTTTCCCCTCTCTTTATCTGCAGCTCCCCCTACCCCCACCTCCATTTCTGAAGAAGGGGTTTACCTAAAACCTCGACTTCTCCATCTCCTTATGCTGTTTGGCTTGCCATGTTCTTCCAGTCTCCTTCTTATCTACTCTAACGTGGCTACCTGGCAGCTTTAGCTGCATGGACTGGTAGCAAACAAGTGTGCCCATAAAATTCAGGTGTATGATTTATAGCAACCAGAGCAAGCTATTTAGTCATTCCGCCATTTGATAGATCACAGCTAGCATGATTCATTATAAATAACAGACCTTAAATACTGGATTTTACAGAGCATGAAAGAGCACATGTATTACATTCACTAGTTGGTTAATTAAAAATACACAAGATTGCATAGTGAAAACACAACTCAGAAGATTTTCATAATAACTACACCATCTCATTGGGCAAGATCTTTTGTTTTACTAGTACAAAGTAACCCATTCCCTTAATTCAAATCACAATATTATGCAGGAGGAGAAAACATACATGCTGCAATCTTCCTAATTTTCCATTCATTAATTTAAATAAACGGTAAAGCATGTGTAAATGGAAACCTCACCACCCAATATTTAGATTCACATTTATTTTCCATTCACGCAATGTAGTGTGACAGAAGCGCAAAAATAAAAAATTATCCTGACTAAATCTTGCATACACATTTTCATTCTGCTAGGTGACAAGCCATTCAAAACTTTTACAGAAACTCAGCATAAATGTTCTAATAACTCCAAAATCAATAAATGTGATTAAAATATGCATATAGAGTGGTCTCTGAAGCAGAGTAGATTTAACTTTTCTTGTGCTCATATATGTGATGTATTTATTACTCTTGTAAAGGTGATGGTGAGCTTATTTGTGCAAGCTTGTGCAGTTTGGAAAGGTTACAATATATTTTAGCTAATAGATCTTAACTCACTTGTAACAATCAAATTTATGGTCATCTAAATAATTTAAAATAGCTTTGCTTTCAATAATATAAATTGAGTATTATTTGAAAAAAACGTTGTTTTCCCTTCAATTTGGTATTTCTTGTGAATTGTCCTGACATGTTTTAAAAAAAAGTAAAACCTTCACCAGATGTATCTTTTTCTAGCAATACACAAGCTCTGTACTACCAAATTATGAATAAATTGTTTTTATCTTGCCATTTTTGGAGGTTCAACTTCATTTAACATATGGTTTCTTTGTTTCCCTTCAATGAATTATAAAAAATAAACTAGCTACGATGACAGTGTTTATCATTTTTTTGATGCAAAGCCATTCACTTCTGAACTCACCTTTTGTTCAATGAGAAGGATGGAAATGCATTAAAGAATAATAATACAGCAATGCATACTTTTTTAATAAATTTCATTACTAATGTGGAATTTTCTTGTTAAATCTTGATAACATGGTCCAATTTTTACTCTTTTATTCTACAGTCAAATCATTTCTTTAATAGTTTCTCGAGTCACTGAAAGGCACGCAGGAATATACCACCTCACTACTGAAGGCACAAACACAATTAACTTTCCGATTTTTGTAAGAGGTAAGTAATGAAAAATAAAAGTTTTCTACACATGAGAAATTACTAGTGTCTATTCATTCACATAGCCATATCCATGGTGTTCCACTCCTCAGACTGTTTATTGATTTGGGGGTATATTAGTGAAGGAAATATGTTATCAAATTTTTTAAATATAAATTTTTTTAATATATTCATAAAATGAGATTGTGAGTTGAAATCCCATTTCAGAGCTTAACTATAGAAATTAAGCTGATGCTTCAGTGCAGTACTGAGTGAATGCTGCATTCTCAGAAGTGTTGTCTCTGGATGAGGTTTTAAATCAAAATTTAATCTGGTTGCTCAGGTAAAAGGTACCGAAACAAGAGCACTGCTTTCTCTTGGTTTCTTTGTCAAAATCAATTCCTCAATGAACATCACCAAAAACAGATTCACACATCATTTAGTTCTACTTATAATCAACCCGTTCAGATATGCTATGACGCACTTCTGGAGCAGATTGGTTTTGAACCCAGAGTTCCCGCCTCAGTGGCAGGGATACTACCACTGAACTACACAATCCACAAACAATTTATATAGTTTTCTGTTTGCAGCATTTTGCTGTGAGATTTGTCCACTTGATGTCATGAACTTTGATACATCCTGAGGACATGTTTGGTTCTACCAACATCAAAGAGAACAAACATGCATGACGTTGGCTTTAAAACATAATTAAATTCCTTAAAACTGGAAAATAGAACTATCTAGATTAAGTACTATTAATGTGGGAAAAAAATGAAAAACCCTTTAAATTGGTCAGATCAAAGTGATTTTGAATTTCCGTGAACTAGACACTCTTAAAAACAATTGGTAGAATTAACTACGGACTTCTTAATTAATGTGAGCCGTTAAGTGTCGCATGTTTAACACAATTATTTTTTTCCAATAGTATTTTGTAATTCCTTTTGATAGCAAAACCCAGGAAACCAAAGATTATAATGGAAAAAGAGGGAAAACTATTGGAATGCACAGCAGAAAGTTACCCATCTTCTTCACTTATTTGGAATTCCAGTTCTACAAGGTATGTTTTCTACATACCACATTTTAATTATTAGCATCACCATTTGATCTCTTGTGACATGTTTTCTTTAGCAGCTTAAAAATTAGACAATGTACATGATTTGCCTCTGTCCACTTTTTAGAGACTTCTAGGGACATGACTGTGAGGCTGAACCAAGATAAGTTGAAAACTGTGGACTGAATTTTCCTAAAATTTGGCTAAGTCTTAGTATTGTAGAGTTTCATGGACTGTTTCCGTCTTTGAGCTGTAGTAAGATTTCTTGCACAATTTTATAGTGCTCACCTGGTTAATTATGCACTGCATCTCCACGATGCTGCCGTCACACTATCTTATACTCATCAGGAGCAGACTTGCTCACTACTGCCAGTACCTTCTGGGGTCCCCAGCACCATATTTAAAACTTAGCCATGCATTAGTTCAAATCTTACAAACCAGGAATTGCTATTCATTTCAGAACAAAGAAAGGTCACTGGACACTTGACTGTATTCTCTCCGCAGATGCTGGCAGACCTGTAGAGTTTCTTCATAAATTTGTTTTCATTGTAATTACTTCACCCAATTCCATTCCCTTGGAAACAGATATCCTGTTTAGCTTGTTACAGCTGATACTTCAGCACTCTATCATGCTGACGGTGATGGTTCTTCTGGTCATTGTCCTCAACTACTTCCTCGGAAGAAAGCTATTACTTTCACAGTTTCTGTCAGATCCCTTTTTTGCCTGTCAGCAGCATGCAAGGATTATACAGCACAGATTTATTTTTGTAGCATACTGCGAGGAATCCCAGACTGCACAAACATTGGAGTTGCTTCTTGAACAAATCTATCACATGACCATCAATGATCAAAATGGAAGCTAATATTGCATTGAATGCAAGCTTGTCCTCAGTCAAGGGTGGTGCAATGCAGTTGTCAGCTTTGGCTGTGGAGGGTAGACTTTGTCTTGCAGCAGTCATCCTTGTAAGACATCCGGCCCTGGCAGTGAAGCAGGGACCTGTGAGTTATGAAGGTCCTAGGAATCATGGAAGCTTCCAGGGTACTTAATGTCAGTTTTTAAGATGTGTTGCAATAATCACAGATAAGTTGGACATTGATCAGATGTTATCCTCTTCTACGAATAAGGTCAGACACATAATGGTACGCCACTGTCACATGTACCTGTATATAGTGTATAGTCTATAACACCTTCCACCTGGAGTGTTCCAGCAGATGACAGTTCTGTTACACTGGGACATCCTCATTTACTAGCAGCACTCTGCCTCACTCATCTGGAGGATACTTAATCGAGGACAAAAAATTATGGGCCTCCTGCACTTTCTTCACAAGCTGACAACAGTCCCATTTGACTTGAATAAGAATTGATCTTCTTATACTTTGAGATATGTTCATTTGGGAGAAGGATGTTTAGTGTATTTGGCACATATGCTGCTGGTACATGGTCTCAGAATACTATTGATATAGTACAGCGCCATACAGCAACATGTCTTCTACCTCCATTGCAAGCAATCAAAATAAAAGGCAAGGTAAGACAGAGCTACTGTGAGACTGTAAGTCCTGAATGAAGCAGCAATGCACAAAAGGCTTGACAAGACAAGATCAAGATGCTGTGAGCATCCAAATAGGTGCAAAATAAGTGAGCACAAAGAAAGCAAACTAAGATGCCAAAGATGCATCCTGTTCTGACATACGAAACATATGTCTGTTCCTGTGCGCAAAATATCCTGACACCAGCAGAGTAATATGAAGTGTCAATGCACTCCAAACTGGAGCATTGAAATGGTGAGTTGTATTCTGAGTGAGTCCAAAATATGCCAAACATGATGTGGTGAGTCTATTGCTTGGCCGATGCCAACTCTATGGAAGGAGGGTGCGGGCGGTCACTGCCCGTGACGTGTGCCCTGAGGTTTTGAGGAATGTTGACCAAAGTGGAGGCTGAGAGAAAATGCAAGTGAGCTGGAATCACCAGATAATAGAGTCATAGAATAGAGATGTACAGCATGGAAACAGACCCTTCGGTCCAACTCATCCATTCTGACCGGATATCCCAACCCAATCTAGTCCCACTTGCCAGTACCCAGCCCATATCCCTCCAAACCCTTCCTATTCATATACCCATCCAAATGCCTCTTAAATGTTGCAATTGTACCAGCCTCCACCACATCCTCTGGCAGCTCATTCCATACACGTACCACCCTCTGTGTGAAAAACTGCTCTGACTTTCCTGTTGGGAATTGGTGCCATCTTGAAATAGCAATCTGCATATAAATGAGGCAAGATTAGGTAACACTGAGATGTTAATGTGTGCAAATAGGACTTTTACCACTCAGTATTGAAACCATAAGTGGACAATTAGACATTTTTTTCCTCATAGTCGATAGTCTCATTTTTCCATTGTTGCTGTATTTTCCCAATTAACTCACCTTTGCCCATATCACTCTGGGGCTGGGAAAATTCAATCCTGTGTTTCCTCCCTCCAATAGGGAAGTACTTGGCTTTTACATGGAATAATTCCTCAAAACTAAATCAGGATCGCAAAGTCACTATAAGACAAAAACATGTTCAGACATATCTACCAACCTGTAATACAGCTCACGGATATATTGGATGAGATGTTGGCCCATTTGCAATCCATCTATTTGAACAGAAATAAAACAGGACATACTAACTCAACTGATGCTCTTTGCTTCTGAACTACTTAGCTCATTGTTTTATTGGAATTATATTAGTTATAGTTCAAATGTGTACTGCCATTTAGTATCATCGTAGTTGATCTTCTGCCGTAACTCCACTTTCCACATGCTTTGATTTCCTGAGAAATCTAAAATATATCCATGCAAAACATGGATGCACAACAGCGAAGCAGAGGACGTTGGAGTAGAGAATTTTAAAGATTCTGAACCCTCTGATGAAGAAATTTATCCTTATCTTATTTTGAAAAAATTGATCTCATTCTGAGTATACAGAACCCATATTCTAGATTCCACAGCCAGGGGATACAGCGTCAGTGTCAAAAACTCTCAGAATCATGTGGTCCAAGAAGTTACAACTGCAAAAAGGAATAATTTATCAATCGAACAGCTGATGCACTGAATTTATTTGCATAATTTAATCATTTGTCTCAGTGAGATATCATGAAATTTATTTCCACTAGATTTACTCACTTGCCTTAGAATCGCAGAAAGATAGAATCCCTACAGTGGAGAAAAAGGCCATTTGGTTCATCAAATCTGCACCAACCCTCTGAAGAGCATTCCGCCCAGATCCAGCCCCCCATCACCGTAAACCCATAAGAACTGCAGAAACAATGGAAAGTGCTGTTGTGCTCTTCTTTCCCCCACGGATTACCTGCTTAATTTATAACTAACAATGAGGAGAACTCCCTCACTAGTTATCTCAGTCATGTTTCTGGGTTTCTGTGGTTTGTTGAGGACAAGTGGGTGAACATAAGAACACAAGAAATAGGAGCAGAAGTAAACCATGTGACACCTTGAGCCTGCTCTGCCGCTCAGTTACATCATCATTGATATTCTGCCTTAATTCCACTTTTTTGCCCATTTCCCACATGCCATGATTTCCTGCAAGGTCTAAAATATATTTGTACAAGCATTGGATACACAACAGTGGGGCAGAGAATTCTAATAATTCTCAGCCATCTAATTAAGAAATTTATCCTCATCCTAAGCTTCAAATTGATCCCAATCCTTAAAGCTGCATCCCATGTTCTAGGTTCCACAGCCAGGCAATACAATCTGTAACTACACCATTAAAATCTCTTAGAATCATATATGTTTGATCATCTGTTATTGCAGTATGCCCCCAAAAATATACACCAAGTTTACATTGCCTGTCATCAAAGGACAAGTCTCTCATCCCAGGAACTAACTGGATCAACTATGACTGCACCTCACTGAATGCAGATCTAAACAATTACATCCTCTCTTATGTATGAAGACCAAAACCGCACACAGTACTTCAGGTGTGCTCTCACCAAAGCCCCATGCAGTTGTAACAAGACTTCCTTATTCTGGTTCTCCAATACATTTTGCCTTCCTTATCACTTGTTGTACTTACATACTAACTTTTTAATGCTCCTTGTGCAAGAAGCCCAAGTGTTTCTGAACAGTAAAACTTAGAAGTTTAAAAGATAATTATTTCTCTATTTTTATTGCGGACTCATTTAACCTATCCATACCTTTTAACAATCTTGCTGTGTGCTCCTCGTAACTTACATTTCAACTAGCTTTATAGTGTTTGCAAGCTTGGATAAGTTATTTTTGGTCTCTTCATATTGTTATTAATCTAGATTATAAATAACTGAGACCTCAGCAGTGATTCTTTGGTATTCCAGTAGTCACACACTGCCAACTTGAAAGTGATACGGGCAAGTGGGACTAGTTTAGTCTGGGAAAATTGGTCAGCATAGACTAGTTGGAATGAAGGGTCTCTTCCTGTGCAATATGACTGTATGACTCGTTGATGCCTACATTCTGCTTCCTGTCCATTAACTAATTCTCTAAACTTGCTAATACGTTATACCAACTCCTTGAGCCCTTTCTTTGCAGATTGGCATTTGTATGGAGTCTTTTGGAAATCAAACTACATTAAACTAGTTCCTCTTTGTCTAATTAGATCCTCAAAAATCTCATTGTAAAAGATTCAGCAGGAAATGATCATGATACAATTGAATTTCATGTTTAGTTTGAAAATTACATATTCATCGCAAACAACAATGTCAAATGTAAAATAAACCAATGACATAGGTATGAGAGGAGAACTGCCTAAGGTTGGTTGGTTAAACAGATTAAAAGGTAAATAAATTAGGTAAATAAATAAGTTGGGCACATTTAAATAAGCAATGCAAAATGTTGAACAAAAAGATGTTTCATTGAAAAGTCAAAATCCAGAAAGAAAGATCTATTCATGGCTTACTCAGGATGTTTATGATTGTTTCTACTTAAATAATCTAGTATTATGTGTAGGATTTCTGGGAAAAGGCAAAAAAGTGACATTAATTTGAAATGCTCAGTAAGCCATTTCAGACAATATGGACTGAATGGCTTTCTTCTATGCTTTCATAATTCTGTGATTGTGTGATTCATTATAAGCCTCTTCAAAAATAATTATCCAATATCTCTATTGCACCCTTCTCCACCACACTGTTGGAGAGTACATTCCAGGCTCTAACTACTCACTTTGTGAAAATGTTTTTTCTCATCTCATACTTGTTTCTTTTGCAAAACACTTTAAAACTGTTTTCTTGTTCTTGCTCCATTTATGAGTGGGAACAATTTCTCCCTTTCCACTCTGTCCAGACAGCTCATGATTTTTGAAAATTTGTATCAAACCTTCTCTTTCATCCATAGAAAACAGTCCCAATTTTTCCAAGCCTTTTTCAAATTAAAATGTCTCATCTCTGCAACCATTCACCTAAATCTCTTCTGTACTGTTTCCAATGCATTTCCATCCTTCCTCTAGTGTGATGCCCAATGAGTCTACTCAGATGAAGTCTAAGCAATGTCCTCTGTAAATTCATCATAACCGCCCTGTTTTTGAACTCTATGTGCCCATTTATGAAGCCTAGAATCATGTATGCTTATTATCATCTCACTCTATCTGTCCAACCACCATTTATTACTTATGTACATATATACTCAGGTTCTGTACACACTTTAGAATAGTAACCTTTTTTAAAAACAGTGTCTCTCTGTGTTCTCAGTACCAAAGTGCATCAACTCAAATTTCTCTGCATTGGTCTTCATCTCACACCTATCCTGCCACTCCACCAACATGCCGACATATTTCTGAAGTTCTTCACAGTTCACAATTCTCCCATGTTTTATGTTAGCTAGAACACTGCAAATTGTTCCTGTACAATTTAGATCATTGACCCTGCACACATTAGATCATTGTCTCTGCACAGATTGGATCATTTATATATTTATATATCAAGAAAATTCCAGGTCCCAATACTGACTTCTGCGGAACTTTACTACAAGACCTTCGTCCTGGCTGAAAAATAACCATTCTTTATTGTACTATCCAACAGCCAATTTTTAATTCAGTTCATATTGTCCTTTTTTATTCCATGACATAAATCTTAGCGCATAAATTTATTGCATAACATCATTTCAAATGTCTTTTGGAAGTCCATGTATACCACACCAACAGCCTTCTCCTCAACAACTCTCTGTTCTGCTTCCTGTCCATTAACTAATTCTCTAAACTTGCTAATACGTTATACCAACTCCTTGAGCCCTTTCTTTGCAGATTGGCATTTGTATGGAGTCTTTTGGAAATCAAACTACATTAAACCTCTTCAAAAAACTCCAGATGTGATTTCCCCTTAACAAATCTATGCTCACTCATCTAAATCAATTCACATTTTTCCACGTGACTATTATTTCTATTCTGAATAATTATTTCAAGATCGTTTCTGGATGTTACAAAGGAAAGTGGCAAATCAAAGGACTGTGAGATTTAAGAAACCAACAAAGGGCCGCTATAAGTTTTATAAAACGATAAAAGAACAGAACAAACTAAACAAGAATATAAAAAACAGATCATTTAAAGATGTTCAAATAGGAAGAGAGCAGCTAAAGTAAACAAACTTTAGTCCTTTAGTAGCAGATACAGGAGATATGGTTATGGGAATTGGGGAAATGGCAAAGACATAGAACAAATATTTTGTATTTGCCTTTATAGTGGCTCACACAAGTTGCATACCAAAAACATGACCTCCCAACCCCTGTACTCAATACTCTGACCAATAAAGGAAAGCATACCAAATGACTTCTTCACTATCCTATCTACCTGCGACTCCACTTTCAAGGAGCTATGAACCTGCACTCTAAGGTCTCTTTGTTCAGCAATACTCCCTAGGACATTACCATTAAGTGTATAAGTCCTGCTAAGATTTGCTTTCCCAAAATGCAGCACCTCGCATTTATCTGAATTAAACTCCATCTGCCACTTCTCAGCCCATTAGCCCATCTGGGCCAGATCCTGTTTTAACCTGAGGCAACCCTCTTTGCTGTCCACTACACCTCCAATTTTGGTGTCATCCGCAAACTTACTAATTGTATCTCATATGCTCGCATCCAAATCATTTATGTAAATGACAAAAGGTAGAGGGCCCAGCACCGATCCTTGTGGCACTCCACTGGTCACAGGCCTCCAGTCTGAAAAACAACCCTCCACCACCACCCTCTGTCTTCTACCTTCGAGCCAGTTCTGTATCTAAATGGCTAGTTCTCCCTGTATTCCATGAGATCTAACTTTGCTAATCAGTCTTCCATGGGGAACCTTGTCGAACGCCTTACTGAAGTTCTGGAATACTGTGTCCAGTTCTGGTTGCTCTGTTATAGGAAGTATATTATAAAGCTGCAGAAAGTTCAGTAAAGATTTATCAAGATGTTGCTGGGAATGGAAGGTTTGATTTATAGAGAAAGGCTGGATAGGCTGAGACTTTTATCACAGGAGCGTAGGAGGTTCAGGAGTGATCTTAAAGAGATTTTTAACGCCAAGAAGATTGTAGACAAGGTGATTAGCAGGTGTCTTTTTCATACAGTGGAAGATTTCAAGACTAGGGGGCATATGTTTCAAATGAGAGGTGAAAGATTTAAAAAGGACGTGACAAGTAACATTTTTACACAGAGAGTGGTTTGTGTGTGGAATGAACTTCCAGAGGAAGTGGTAGATTTGGATACAGTTGCACAGTTGAAAAGACACTTAGATAAGTACATGAATAAGAAAGGTTTGGAGAGATATGAGTCAAGTGCAAACAGGTGAGACTACTTTAGTTTGAGATTATGGTTGGCGTGGACTGATTGGGCTGAAGGGTCTGTATCCCTGCAGTCTGATTCTATAGGGAGATTCTGCAATAGTGTCCAGGGGTGTGCAGGCTAGGTGCCTTACCCTTGGGAAATGCAGAGTTACAACGTTGGAGGGTGGTGGGTCTGGCTGCAATACTCTTTGGAGAGTCGATGTGGTCTCATTGGCAGAATGGCCTGCTTCTACACTGTAGGGTCTCTATGATGTCCCCAGTGAGACAATATCAAGCATACATGCAGGAAGAGTTGGCTGAGAGCCATTGAATGGACACAATGTATGCAACAATGAGAGTTGTAGGCTGTGATCCTTGGTGGAATGTTTGTAGACACAGAGATGGATTGGGTGCTGCCCCTGAGAGGTATTAGAGACAAGCTGGCAGCATTTACCCTTATGGATTACAATAGATCACTGACCTTTTTCCTGCATTGCTGGGCATCCTACTTGACCCAGGCTACAGCCCTATCTCAGTTTGTTATCTAGACTGGGCTGTCATTGTCTGGCGTTGTGGCATCCTTTGACTGTCAACTGGAAAATGATGGCTCACCCACCTTGATCACCAGCAACTCAAAGTCCCTGTCCACAAAGCAGGAGCAAGCTTTTCTTTCTGCACCATAATGGTCCAGCAGCACAATGTGAGGGGCACTTTCTGGTTTGCAGGGTCTGAAGTGGCATGATGCTAGGCTTTAAATAAAGAACTGTTAATGTGAATGACAGAAAGTCCTGACGGAGCCAAGCACTTCCGTCACCACTGTCACATTATTCCACTAGAGGGTGCTGTATAGCCTTGTTGTGTGACTGGTTTGGTGAAGTGTGAAAGATTGTGTCAGCAAAGTCCCTCTGAGTTAAAGCGGACTGAACACCATAAATTTCACTCACAAAATACTTCAGCTGTAAATGGGAAATCGGCACCCAGTGATTTTCTTTTCAGCATGATTTGATGAAAGAGATATCATGTTTGACAAATTTACTAGAGTTTTTTGAAAATATAATGAGGAGGGGAGATAAAGGGAATCCAGTAGATGGAAAAATCAAAATATAGGAAACAGGAAGAGGAGAAGGCCATTTAGTCATTTGAACCTGCTCTGTCATTCAATAGGATCATGTCTGATCAACCAACTCAGTATGCTGTTCCCATTTTCCCCCTATACCTGTTGATCCCCTTAAACCTAAGAATTATATCTAACTCCACCTTAAAAACAAATTCAGAGTTCTAGCCTCAACCACTTTTGGTGGCAGAAAATTCCACAGTTTCACCATTCTCTTGGTGAAGACATTTCTCCTCATCTCAGTCCTAAATAGCTCAACCATTTAGAAAATAGTTTATTTTCAAAAATAGTCTTCTGACCAAAGTGCATAACCTCACGCTTTTCCACATAGTATTCCATCTGCACTTCCTTCTGCAGCCTCCCTGTCTCCTTAACACAAACTTTCCCTCCACCTATATTTGTACTATCTGCAAAGTTAGCAACAGGGTCTTCAGTTCTTTTGTCTACATTGTTAACACAGAGCATTGAATAGTGTGATTCCAACACTGACTCCTGTGGAACTCCATTAGTCACTACTGTCATACTGAAAAAAATCCCTTTATCCCACTCTTTGCCTTCTGCCAATCAGCCAATCGTCTATCAATGCCAGTATCTTGCCTCGAACACCAGGGTATCTGATTATTTAGCAGGCTCCTATGTGACTTCTTGTCAGAGGCCTTCTGGAAATCCAAATAGATCACGTTCACTGGCTCTCCTTCCTCATTTCCTCCTCTAAAAATTCTAACAGATTTGTCAGACATGATCTCCCCTTGATGAAGTAGGCAAAAGTGAGGACTGCAGATGCTGGAAACCAGAGTTTAGATTAGAGTGGTGCTGGAAAAGCACAGCAGGTCAGGCAGCATCCTCCCCTCTCCTTGATGAAGCCTTGACTCCACCCCATTTAATCATGTATTTCCAAATATTCCACAATCTCATCCTTAATAATGGACTCTAAAATCTTGACAAAGAGTGACGTCAGGCTGACCAGTCTATAATATCCTATTTTCTGCCTCTCTCCCTTCTTAAACAGGCATGTTACATTAGCTATTTCCTCTAGGACATTCCCTGACTCCAGTGATTCATGAAAGATCACCACATATGCCTCCACAATCTCCTCAGCTATCTCCTTCAGAACCCTGGGATGTGGTCCATCTGGTTGAGGTGATTTATCCACCTTCAGACCTTTCAGCTTCTCCAACGCCTTCTTGTTCAAGGTAGCTACTAAACTCAACTTTGCCCCCTGACTCTTGACATTCTGGTATGTTACTGGGTATTCCATTTGAAGACTGATGCAAAGTACCTTTCAATTCCTTTGCGAATTTTTGTTCCCCATTACCACATTTTAGCCTCAGTTTCCAATTGTCCAATGTCTCATCCTTGTCTCTCTCTTCATTTTATATGTCTATAAAAAGAACTCTTGTAATCTTCTTTATTATTACTAGCTAGCCTACCCTCATATTTCATCTTTTCCCCCATCATTAGTTTTTTAGTTGTCTTCTGCTGGTATTTAAAGGCTACCGACTCCTCTGGCTTCCCACTAATCTTCACCACATTGTATGCTTTCTCTTATGCTTCTGAGCTGTCTTGAACTTCCCTTGTCATCCATGTTTGCCTCATCCTTCCCTTATAATGTTTCTTCTTCCCTTAGTACGTTTCTTTGGATGATTTTCTGCTGTGTCTCCTGAATTACCCCAGAAACTCCTGCCATTGCTGTTTCATTGTCTTCCCTTCTAGGTTCCCTTTCTAATCAACTCTGGCCAGATCCTTCCTCATGTTTGTGTAGTTACCTTTACTCAATTGTAGTACTATTACATCTGATTCCAGCTTCTCTCAGTCAAATTTCATGTTGATTTATATCATATTATGGTTTCTGCCTCCTACTGGTTCTTTCACCTTAAGCTCCCTAATCAAGTCTGTATTATTGCACATCACCAAATCCAAAATTGCTAGTGAGCTCTACCACAAGCTACTCCAAAAATCCATCTCATAGACATTCCACAGATTCCCTTGCTTAGAACCTGCTACTGACCTGATTTTACCCTTCCACCTACATATTGAAGTCTCCCATGATTATTGTAATAGTGCCTTTCTTACATGCCTTTTCTATCTCTTGATTTATTTTCTGTCACACATCCTGACTATTGCTAGAAGGTCTATACGTAACTTCAATTATGGACTTCTTTTGCCTTTTGCAGTTCTTCAACTCTATGCACACAGATTCTAGGCCTTCTGACCCAAATATCGCTTCTTGCTATCAATTTCATTTCATTTTTTGCTAACAAGGTAACTTGCCTTCTCTGCTCATCCGCTTGTCCTTGTGATAAGATGCGCATCTTGGACTTCAATGTTTTTAAAAATCTAAACTATGAGCCTAAAAAGTAAGTAATAGCCACCTCTTTCCTTCTGCACTAAACTACCACACTGAGTCCAAAATCCCTAAACTATACACTCACTTGGGCTGTGTCCTCGAGATGTGACCTCTCCTTCCTGACTCTGTGTAGCTTACACAACCATGATCTTATTGAATGGCAGAGCAGGTTCAATGGACCATATGGTCTATTTGTGTTTGGCATGACTGATGTCAGGCTAATTGGCACGTTTCCCTGTTTTTCCCATTCCTTCTTTTCTTAAATAGCGTTGTTGTATTCTTCATTCCCAATGATATTCCCCTGTCTCTGATTCTTAGTGGCTATGCATTTACTTCAGCTTTTCTGCTCCTTTTTATATACTTGTAAAAAAACTCATAAATGTTTTGTTATAATCCTGGCTGGTTCACTCTCATTCTATTTCTTCTCTCTTTCAATCATTATTTTGGTGACCCTTTCACAGATTTCTCCCAATCCTCAAGATCACTATTATCCATGACTTACTCGGAAGATTAAACATGGAATAATTGTTACATAGAAAGGAGATAATTTTGCTCATTGTGTCTATGTTCACTCTCAGAATCATAAATTCACATGATTCTATTTCCATGCCTACTCCCTGTAGTCATGATGTAAAGGTGCTGGACTGGGGTGGATAAAGTTAAAAATCACACAACAGCAGGTTATAGTCCAAAGGTTTATTTGGAAGTACAAGCTTTCAGAGTGCTGCTCCTTCATCAGGTAGCTAGTAGAGCAGAACCATAGGACACAGAATTTATAGCAAAGTGTCATACAACTGATGCGATGTATGAACAAACCTAGATTGCTGTTAGGACTTTTCATCTTTTAGAATGGGTTGCAGATTTCCATTCATTGATATGTAAATCTCAGAACTTCTTTCAAGTCACATTCCCGAGATAACTTAAGGTTTTATAAAAAAAGGTGACATCTCAGCTCAGACAATGCATTAAAGGTCTGAGGTTAGAGTCTGTCTGTATCCCAATCTTGAGTTAGACTGGTTCTCTTTCCAAAGTAGGAATTTATAAAATGTTGCATGGATTGACTGCCTACAGATTGTGTGCTTTTTGAACAAAATAGAATATATCTGCAAATTCAGGAATGTGACTTGGAAGACGATCTGGGATTTACATATTAATGAATCGAAACCTGCCATCCATTCTAAAAGATGAAAGACTTAATCTGGGTTTGTTCAGTATATTGCATCAGTTGTATGACAATATGATTTTTTGCTGTAAATTCTGTGTCTGACAAAGGAGCAGTGTTCTGAAAGCTTGTACTTTCAAATAAACCTGTTGGATTTTAACCTGGTGTTGTGTGATTTTTAACTTTGTACTCCCTGCAACACTGGTTAAAGCACAGCAGGTTAGGCAGCATCCAAGGAACAGGAAATTCGACGTTTCGGGCCAG
Source organism: Hemiscyllium ocellatum (assembly GCF_020745735.1). Classification (NCBI taxonomy): domain Eukaryota; kingdom Metazoa; phylum Chordata; class Chondrichthyes; order Orectolobiformes; family Hemiscylliidae; genus Hemiscyllium; species Hemiscyllium ocellatum. The sequence continues at coordinate 87,780,097 of NC_083406.1, read as the reverse complement.
GGCCCTTCATCAGGAATGAGGAGAGTGTGCCAGGCAGGCTAAGATAAAAGGTAGGGAGGAGGGACTTGGCCTCACTTTTTACTCCCTGCAACACTGCCCACTCTTCCGTTCCAGATAATAACATAGTTCCCTCTTGAATGTGTCATTGAACTTGCCTCAACCACATTCTCAGGCAATGCCCTCCAGATCAAATTTCTTCTTATTTCTCCTATTGCTTCGTTTTCTAATTATCTTCAATTTGTTCCCTCATTCTCAATTCTTTCTTCAATGAAGACAGTTTTTTCCTCAATCTTCACTCTCCACATATCTCATAGATTTGAATATCCTATTTAAATTTTCTCTTAAAAGTCTCCTCTCCAAGGAAAGCAGTACTAACTTCTCTAATCCATATATGTAATTGGAAATCCCCTGGAATCATTCTCATTAATCTCTTTTAAACACTAATGCCTTCACCTCCAACTTAAAGGGTGGTGCTCTGAACTGGACTCAAAACCCAAATTGAAGCTAAATCAGTGTTTTGTACAAGTTTAACATAACTTCCTCATTTTTGTAACCTATACTTCTATTAATAAAGCATACAAGCCTAATCTCCAGCTGTCTTCATCATTGTCTGAGCCAAGATCTAATTGTGCTATCTACTACTGTCCTTATTGTTTATTATTAGGATTACATCTCCTCCTTTTCTGTTATATCTTTTTGAAGTGTTGACCCACATGGAACATTTTTTCCCAACCTTGGTAACCTTGGAACCTTGTTATTGGAGATTATATCAAGTCCTTTTATTTTTATTACTGCCTCAAGTTCATTTTTCTTGCTACAAATGTTTCATGCATGCCAAAAAAGAACTTTTTTTTAATACTGCTATTCTTTGTGTGTATGTTGTCTTTGTTTATGAGTAATGTTAACTCTCCACTCTTTCCTCTCTCACTCTGCATGTCTTTATCCAAATTGATATACTGTGGTAATGACTCTTCTTTTTAGATTTAAAATTCTTCTTTCACCTGAACCTTCATCTCCCCTCCCTCTTCCTTTAGTTTAAAATCCTATTCTCAGCCTGAGTTATATGATTTGACAGGAAGCAGCCCCAGTCTGGTTTAAGTAGAGCCTATCTATTTAAAATAGCTCCCTCTTTTCTAATACTAGTGCTAGTGTCCCATTAATTCAAACCACATCTTCCCAAACCATCCTGGAGTCATTCAATTCATTTTTAAGTTTACTTGATTCTATGCCATTTGATAAATGGCTCAAGTAACAATCTAACGTAATCACTTTTGAAGTTCTGAATTTCAATTTAGATCCTAATTCCCAAAACATCATTTTAATTCACCGGTTGTCAGCTCCTACATGGATCACAACAACTGGATTCTCCCCATTTTACTATAAATGTCTCTTCATCTGTGAAGAGATATCCTTATCCTTTGAACTCATACAGGCAAGGCAATCTTCAGAAATCCCTACTCCAGCAGCACAGAGCAACATCTGTTCCCCACCTCTACTGCATTCTTTATCACTCTTCTTGAATGATTGGATCTCTCCTTCTTTGAATCAGACAAACTTTATAACATGATTTAAAAGACATGTTTTTGCTAATGGGTAGATGAAAAGTAGTTTTTAAAAAACCTCGCTGTTCAATACATTGGTGGATGAATTTCACAGGGCAAAAATTGCTAGAAAATAATTCCACAATTTGCCATTTTTTTAGTCTTGCATATGTAAAAACTGATGAAATAATTTGATAGTTTGATGCAGTTAACAATATGTTTTGTATTTACAGCTCTTCAGAAATACCACACATAAATCATGATAAATCAATCGAAAGATTTGGAGTGATAAGAATTAGGAAAAAGATTTCCATAAGACAGTGTATTCATAATCACATATCTTGCTGTGCAAGCAATATTCATGGAACAGAGTGTTCAAGTCTTTACACTCAAGGTAATTAACTCAACAGTCAATGTAAATAACAATAAAAAGTGATTTAACATAATAGTTTCATACAGGAAATCAGATAATGTCATGGAACTGTAGTAAACGAACTGCTTCATGTTTCATGATTTTTTTTTCATAATCTGTGTACTCTAAGCGCTATCCCTCAAAATTCTCAGCTGAGAGCCTGATTTCTGCCAGGAATGAGCCTTGAAGTTGGAATGGAATCCATGCAGTTATGCTGGAATTTCATCCCACGTACTCTGGTCTTTGACATTCATGCAAAGGTGAGGGGAGGGGAACATAAGCAAATAGAGTCATAGAGATGTACAGCACGGAAATAGACCCTTCAATCCAACTAGTTTATGTTGATCAGATCTCTCAAACTAACCTAGTGCCACGAGCCGGCACTTGGCCCATATCCCTTTAAATCCTTGCTATTCATATACCCATCCATCTTCTGCCCCAACTTCCACATCAAGGTGCTTGTCAGGGTGAGTTCCTGTGATACTGTGAAAATTCAATCCTTCACAATATGAAATACTTCAGGACATTTAGTGCGAACTAAAAATCATTTTGAAGCCTTTTGAAGGACCCAAAATCCTATTAAGGCTGAAGTAATCACTCTTGGAGAGGCTCAGTTAGATATTCTGGAGATACAATGTCTCCTTTTGTGGATGAAGACTCAAACCATTAATTGGCCTTCCCAGGAAAAATCACAGGTGGGTGAATGCAGATGTCTGACTCTATTTTAACCTGATGACAGGGTTTACAGCCACAGGAAAAATCTCACTTATGGTTTCACTCCAAATAGTACTCAGGGGAATGCTTCTTGCTCAAATCCACCATGCTCAAAATACAGCCAAGCAAACTAATACTTTAAAATAAAACTCTGTTCTCTTTATGTGTGCTTGGTAACAGTAAAATCTTGAACTCAGAAACATCTAGGAACATGGCACAAAACAAAAGAAGTATTCAGACTGGTACACAATATGTCTCATGGTAATACTGAAAAGATCATTAGATTCCTTCAAGCTATGCATTCAAAACAAACTTTTTTTTTGTAGAAAAAAATGATGTGTATACTTAGGCAAATATGTGCTAGAGTTACCTACCAGTGGGAACTGGACCAATAATACTTTCACAAGATGTGGGAGTTAGCATACTCTCAGGGAGTGCACTCAACTCACCATCCCAATGTCCGTCAGGCAGCTCAGGGATAACTCTGCAACATTTTATTTTCCATTGCAAATTTGTCTTTTAGTGCGTCCAGCAGCAAACTGCACTGGATGTACCCAAATTAAACATTTCGCATTGGGCTTGCACTTCATGCAAAGATGTTAGTACTTTGGCTTGATCCATTATCTAAAGGTCAGGACTTGTTACTAATTGGGGACGTCAATACATTCAGATTTTTGATTTTGTCAGGCATTTGCATTGAAAATATGTGAACTTTTCATTTTTAAAAAAAAACAAATAAGATCAGTTAAGAAGGAAAACATTGGTCACTATAACAATGATTGTAACTAATCATGGAAATTGCAAATCATTGTAGACAGTGTATGATACAGCAAGGATTTAAAAGTATACGTCTACAGAGCAGACTGACTGCGATCCCTCTCAACCCCAAGGGTTAATTTTCAGTAACTTTGGATTAGTTCATTTCAAATACAAGGATTCCTGCAATGCCTTCATTTTATGCTTTGTTCATTTAAACACATCGTAACATTTGATACAGATAAGGAGCTCTTTATCCTCAAAATTAGTGATCATTTTCTAAAGATAATTCAGTTTAATGCATGACCTATCACCTTTACATGACCTCCATAATAATTTTGTTTTAAATAATTAGCCTACTGTTCAGCTGGTAATTACTTTAAAAGTGTAAAAAAAAACCTGTTATTAATACATTGTAGTTCTTGTTCAACTTGTGGATATCCTTTCCTTGTACTACCTACTACTTTCCCACCACTTCCTTCTCAGAGACCACAATCATTTCCTTCTATTAAATGACTTCTTCTGTTTTGCCAATTCGACCACCACTTCTCTTTGCTGAGGCAGACTCCATTTCCCTCACTAAAGACACTGTTGCTTCCCTTCTTGAGATAACCCCTTTATGAGAGTTCAAAAATGTTATTCCTCAGAAGTACAACTACTCTGATTAGAAACAGTAGTATCAATGCCTGCAATTCCATACGGCTAAAACTATAATTATCAGTTTAAAATGTAGTAACAACACAAACACTGATCTTCTTAACACCCACGACCCGGCACAAAAGGCACTTGAAAGGTTGTGATTTAATCCAAATATTTCTATTTGAAAATTGAGAAAAAAATCATTGTCTTGGCTGAAAGTGAAATTAATTCATGCAAATGGCCTTGAATATTGTTTAGTCTATTGCAATTAAACATGTCATTTTATAATATTTTGTCCTCTTTATTATAGATCTTGATAGATCAAACAAAGAAAGCTCAGTTTTGAATGTTTTTCTGAAAGTTGGTGATCCATTTCTGGTGCGATGTATTGCTTCATATGAAACATACAAATTCAGAATAGATTGGATTACTAACACAAATGCAGGAAATACAACAGAGGTATGGCTCTGATTTGAGATTGTTTATTATCTAAAGGGATAAAGTATTTATTTTTAAAAATCAGCATTGTTCTTGCTGTTCCAATAATGAAACAGGTCCTGGACGTTGAAGAATCATTTGTATCAAGCAGGCACACAAGGATCAGATTCTTGTTTATTACTTCAGTACAACTGGAAAATAGCGGATTATATACATGTGCTTCTACAAAACATTCAAAGAAAACAGTGAAATTAACAGTCATTGGTAAGTTTAAGCTTCACAATTGAACGTTTAATTCAATGGCATATAGAATTAATTTTTCCAATCTGCTAATATAAAATGAAATACATAACTTATTAATCTTCCTAATAGAACAATATGTCCAAGTTTTGTGATGATTGTATTTTCAATTCTTGCCTTGTATTAGCACAGTACATTTGGTATTATTCAGAATTTGAAATAAAGACATCAAATCTAATTTGAAATTCCTTTGCATGCTTTAGCCATACTTCCATACAGCATTTAAACACAGTGAATTCAACTAATACGTAAGACTAAATTCCAATGTATGCTACACAAATTTTGATGGAAATTCAGTTCACTGTTTCAGGTGTACATTACAAAAGCTTATAATCAAATTTGTAGCCCCACTTCCATGGTTAAACTCTTACAATTCGTATGCCTTCATCCTTATTTAGCCTACATTGAAGTCCTAACATAAGTAGAGTTTTCCTTTGCATATTTTGTTTCTTGCCCTGAAAGTTCTTGAGCACTGAACTATATTTCTACTGGGCATCCTTTTATACCATATCTGGATGGCTATACATTTTGTATAGCTGATATGGTTGGCTGAATTTTCATTCCAGACCCTAAATTACGCAGCTAGGAGGAAATGTAACTTAGGAACATGAACATGCTGGTACTAGGACCCAGACGTGATATTCAAGAAGGAGAGCACTCCAGCACTGAAAAATATCTCCTCTCCAGAGGTAAGAGTTACAGATAAAGATAGGAGAATGAGAATGTGTCTTGTCATGAGAAAATCAAGCTGGCTATAAAGCCATTTTCAAACATCAACTGGGATAAAACAATGGATCTGAATGGCTACCTGCACTGTAAGGCACTATCTACTGGATAAGAATCAAGACTTTTGATGAGTCAAATCCTTCTTTAAGTACCATCTTATATATTTCAAGTATTTGCTTATGTAATATTTGTTACTAATCTTAAAAAGGAAAGGATGAATTAAATTTATTGCAGGTTTTTAAAGTAATGTCTGTTATGATAAAACATTACAGCAGATTGGTATTCATTATTTTTACAGAGAAAGGATTTATAAATTCATCAATAACAAACAATGTTCATACAATTGGTGAAGCAGAGAACTTTTGTTTTGAAGTTAGATTGAAGGCATACCCACTTGTAAGGTGCCAGTGGTATTTCTCCCACAAAGCATTCCCCAGCTTGCTTAAAAAGATATCTGGAAACAGGTAAATGCTTTTTGATTGATTTTGCTGGACAGTTTGCTAAACTATATTATTTATATTAAAAAATTATGTGGGGTGTTTGTGACAACATTTAAGTTCTGGGTCACAATTTTAAACTCAAAGCTGAATAGTAATTTATTAGGTGAAGTTAATTGGTTTAAGGGACCCTTGATCAATTTCTAATTGGCTCTTAAAGGAGAAGGGCATTGCCGATGTCTCCTCCCATTATCTCCTGACTGGTTCCTTACATTCTTAATTATTCACAGGGCCCTTTTTTAAAATTTGTTCACACTGCTGGTTAGGTCAGCATTTATTGCCCACTGTACTCCCTTCTAAAACAAATTGAAACAACTAAAGCATAGCTTTAGTAAAGCATTCTTTATAAGGCCTAACAAGCTGAGAAGATACCATCTCTGCCTCATTCAATTGTGGAATGGATATTAAATAGAAATAAGCTAGACAGATCCCCTCATCTTGTAGCTGTAATTAAGGCATTAAGGTATTGTCTTCACATTGTTCTGAATCCCATAGTGCATTTCCTTGTTAAATGAAGCTCAGCAGAGTGACACGGTAGTTAAATACTAAAATCTATATTGGATACAGACAGGCAGATTATAGAGTCAGAGTCGTACAGCGCAGAAACAGACCCTTTCGCCTACTATGTTTTTGCTGGCCAAAGACCAAACTACATTGACCCCATTTACCTGCACTTGATCCATTGCCTATTATGCCTTGGCATTTTGAGTATTCATCCAGATGCATGTTAAATGTTGCAAGTGTACCTGCCTCCACCACCCTCTCAGGCAGCACATTGCATATTTCTACCATCCTTTGGGTGAAAAACATTTTTCTCAGATCATGTCTAAGCCACCTATTCCCCACCTTACACTCATGCCCTCTGGTCTTTGATATGCCTGCCAGAGAGAAAAGATTCTCATGATCTACTCTGTCTATGTCTGTCATAATTTTGTATACTTTCAATCTGATCACCCTATAGCATCCTATGTTCCAAGGTAAACAAACCCAGCCTATCCAATCTCTTCATAACTGAAAACTTTTCATCTCAGGCAACATCCTGGTGAATCTCCGCTGCTCTCTCACCAGTGAAATCATGACCTTCCAATAGTGTGGCAGCCGGAACTGCATACAGTATTCCATCTGTGGCCCAACCAATGTTTTATAAAGTTGTAACTACCTCGCTCCTGTATTCTACACCCTGGTTAATGAAGGAAAACATTCCGTATGTCTTCTTCACTACCCTGTCTACTTGTGCTGACACCTTTAGAGTATTATAGACTTGTACACCAAGGTCCCTTTGTTCCTCAGTACTCCTTAAGGAACTACCATTCATTGTGCAAATTCTTCCCTCACTGGACCTCCCAAGATGCATTACCTCAAAAAAATTATCAGGGTTAGATTCCATCAGTCATTGCTGTGCCCAATTTACGAGCTGATCCATATCTGACTGCAGCCCGAGACCATCCTCTTCACTATCAACAACATTATCAATTTTGTCATTGGCAAATTTGCTAATTATACCTCCATTCACGTCCAAGTCATTAATGCACATACAACCAATTCCTGTGGCACACTTCTATTCACAGGCTTCCAGTCACAAAAACATTCTCCCACCTTCACCTTTTACCTCCTATTTGCAAGCCAATTTTGGATCCAGTTTGCTAACCTGCCTCGGATCCCATGGGCTCTTACCTTTTGGACCAGCCTTCCATGTGGGACCTTGTCAAAGGCCTTACAGAAGTCCATGTAAACCACATCAACTGCACTACCCTCATCAATATATTTAGTCAGCTTTTCAAAAAACTCAAGATTCGCCAGACAGGATCTCCCTTTACCAACTCCATGCTGACTATCCTTAGTAAATCCTTACCTTTTCAAGTATTGATTAATCCTGTACCTCAGAACTGTTTCCAATAACTTCCCTATCACTGATGCCAGACTAACTGATCTGTAATTATCTGGCCTATCCCTGCTGCCTTTCTTGAACAAAGGAATCACATTAGCTATCCTCCAATTTTATGCGACTTCACCTGTGGCTGACAAAGTTTTAAACATATCTGCCAGGGTCTCAACAATTTCCTCTCTTGCCTTCCATAACAGCCTGGAATATATATCATCATGCCCTGTGGATTTATGCACCCTTATCCACATTAAAATATCTAATATCTCCTCCTTCTTAATCTTAAGATGTTCTAGAACCTCACTATTCCAACTGAAATCTTCAGCTACCATGTCTGTCTCCTCTCTGAAAACAGATGAGATGTATTCATTTGAGACCTCACACACGTCCTCAGGTTCCACTGCCCCTCTAGTCTGTAATACGGCCCACACTTTCTCTGTAATCCTCTTACTCTTAACATCCGTATGAAAGCCTTGGAATTTTCCTGGGTCCTATCTCCAAAGAAATTTTGTGGTCTCTCTTTACTTTTGTGCAACCCTCTACACTCAATACTTTTGAAGGGATGCACATGTTTTAATACACTATACCTGACATATGCTTTTTTTCTTTGTCTTTATCAAACTCACAATATCGTTTGACATACAATGTTCCCTGGACTTGCTGCCCATGTTCTTCAGTGTTAGACAATCAAAATAAAATGCAGCATACGCACACATACGCACACATATGCACACATCCTCCAATTAAAATGAAATATAATCTAATCCAATGAAAGCATGTAATTGTTTTGAAATTTATCACTTTAAATACCAACTGTCCAGTTCCTGAAGTTACCTCGAGCCAGCAGCTCATTTCAAATAGAAGAACATAAGAAATAGGAGCGAGAATTGTCTCTGAACATAATATTTCATGTTTTGAAAAAGACATTTAACTGATAGCAGATATTTGCAACAAAAACAGAAGCTTAGCATCGGTGAAGAAAAATCATAAGTTAATGTTTCGGGTCCACTGACCTTTCCTCAGAACTGATGGTAGCGAGGAAATTGTCAAATTATAGGCCTAGTTGCCATTTTCCTAGCTACCATCAGTACTGAGGAAGGGACACTGGACCAAAACGTTAACTCTGATTTTTTCTTCACAGGTGCTGCCAGACCTACGGAACTTTCCCAGCAACTTCTGTTTTTGTCATTGATTTATAGCACCTTCAGTTCTTTCAATATCAGATATTTGTTTTCATTATATTTTTTGTTGCTGATGTTTAGATTTATTCACTGAATGAGTCGTTAAATATAACAGCAGCATCAAGAATTGTCAATGAATATTTGGATCTGAATTTGAACTATATATAGTCATCTGTATCTAAAATTTGTCAGCAATCATTTATAGGACTGGCAAAAGTTTACTAAAATTCCTAATTAAAAATCTAGCAATCATGTCTCAAAGCCATTTCACAAATTGACATTATCTAAAACATTTCATTGTTTACGGCCATAAAAAGATTTAGGTATTTTAAATGGTATTTCCCCAAGTTGTACACATTTACATTATTTGTTATACTAATTTATTTTGTTGTGCCATACCCACTGGTGTACAAAGTGCTGTTAACTTTATTCCACAAAGGCAGTACATATTTTAAAAATAACTCATACATATTTCCTTCAGGAAAGATATCCTTGTTGGCATTTTAAAAGTTCTAGGTACTTAAAAGGGAAAATGTTTTATTTGTTAGTGTGACATGTTAGGCAGGGATATTAGAAGTTTGGATCCGAAATATGTATGAGGAGTTAAATCAGGTATACCCTAGTACTCTGTGGGAAGCTAGAGAAGTGATTGCTAGGCTTTCTGCTGAGATATTTGTATCATCGATAGTCACAGGTGAGGTGCCGGAAGATTGCAGGTTGGCTAACGTGGTGCCACTCTTTAAGAAGGGTAGTAAGGACAAGCCAGGTAACTATAGACCGGTGGGTCTGATGTCGGTGGTGGGCAAGTTGTTGGAGGGAATCCTGTGAGATAGGATGTACAAGTATTTGGAAAGTCAAGGACTGATTAGGGATAGTCCACATGGCTTTGTGCATGTGAAATCATGTCCCACAAACTTGATTGAGTTTTTTGAAGAAGTAGCAAAGAGGATTAATGAGGGCAAAGCGGTAGGTGTGATCTATATGGACTTCAGTAAGGTGTTCGACAAGGTTCCCCATGGGAGACTGATTAGCAAGGTTAGATCTCATGGAATACAGGGAGAACTAGCCATTTGGATATAGAACTGACTCAAGGGTAGAAGACAGACGATAGTGGTGGAGGGTTATTTTTCAGATTGGAGGCCTGTGACCAGCAGAGTGCCAAAAGGATCGGTGATGGGTCTACTACATTTTGTCATTTATATAAATGATTTGGATGTGAACATAAAGGTATAATTACTAAGTTTGCACATTACACCAAAATTGGAGGTGTAGTGGACAGCGAAGATGGTTACATCAGATTACAACAGGATTTTGATCAGATGGGCCAATAGGCTGAGAAGTGGCAGATGGAGTTTAATTCAGATAAATGCGAGGTGCTGCATTTTGGGAAAGTAAATCTTAGCAGGACTTATACACTTAATGGTAAACTCCTAGGGAGGGTTGCTGAACAAAGAGACCTTGGAGTGCAGGTTTATAGCTCTTTGAAAGTGGAGTCGCATGTAGATAGGATAGTGAAGAAAGCGTTTGGTATGCTTTATTTTATTGGTCAGAGTATTGAGTACATGAGTTGGGAGGTCATGTTGCAGTTGTACGGGACATTGGTTAGGCCACTGTTGGAATATTGCCTGCAGTTCTGGTCTCCTTCCTATCGGAAAGATGTTGTGAAACTTGAAAGGGTTCAGAAAAGATTTACAAGGATGTTGCCATCATTGAAGGATTTGAGCTATAGAAAGAGGCTGAACAGGCTGGGGCTGTTTTCCCTGGAGCGTCGGAGGCTGAGGGATGACCTTATAGAGGTTTACAAAATTATGAGGAGCATGGATAGGGTAAATAGACAAAGTCTTTTCCCTGGGGTTGGAGAGTCCAGAACTAGAGAGCATTGGTTTAGGGTGAGAGGAGAAAGATATAAAAGGGACCTAAGGGGCAACTTTTCACGCAAAGGATGGTATATGTATGGAATGAGCTGCCTGAGGAAGTGGTGGAGACTAGTACAATTGTAACATTTAAAATGCATTTGGATGGGTATATGTTAAGGAAGGGTATGGAGGTATATGGGCCAGGTGCTGGCAAGTGGGACTAGATTGGGTTGAGATATCTGGTCAGCATGGATGGGTTGGACTGAAGGGTCTGTTTCCATGCTGTACATCTCTATAACTCTATTAAGGTTCAGCACTCCCAAACAGGAACCGGCTTAAGGGATTGATTGGCCCACCATCTTTCAAGGTTCCTATGATAACACTTGATTTCTATTGATGTGCAAAATGTTCTTTTTATTTTTAAGATACATAATGAAATAATTCTGCAATTAATTTTAGCATAGTTATATACTTCCTCCCAAAGGAAAATTGTGTAAATGTAAATACATACATGCAGTTCACATTCACACCCATTCACTTGAGATAGCTAATATTTATCTTGAGACAGATAACACAGTTTAAACTATAATTATGGTGCTGAAATGTTCACCTAAATAATCTCAACTATTATCTTTACTAAACATTATATTTACCACTTAACATGCATAAAATATAAAGCTACTTTAACCCCAAATATCCAATGGAAACAAGGCACGTCAGGAATTAAATGCCCACCTCATTACCCCTTCATGAATCTTTTTGATTTCAGTGTTAAAAGGTGCTTCCTGACAGACACAGAAAGCTGCTTATCCAATGCCAAATTCATCTACCCTAATTTAGGTCCAAAACTTGACTCTGATATTAACTTTTATCTGCGTGAGAAAGGCAATATGGACTTTTTGGCAGATAAACTTCCTGTTTTAGGACCAGAGAAACATATTTTTAAGCCCCACAAAATAATTTATATCTCAGATTACAAGATATAAATTGTAATTTTGTAATATTAGATTTCCCCCTCAGATTTCTATCCTGAAAAGTCATCCGCTACATTTGGAGCACTTAGGAGCAAGCAGAGTCCAGTTAGCCCTTCAAGCTTGCTCTGCCATTCAATAAAATCATCTCTGATCTGATTGTGATTTCAATTCCTCTTGCCTGTCATCACTCTTGACTCCCGTGTGGATCAAACATGTGTTTTAACTCTGCCATGAACAAAGTTTGGTGACCCAGCTTCCACTGTATTCTAGAGAAGAAAATTCCACAGACCAACAACCCTCTGACAGAAAAGAAATTCTTCACCTCAGTCTTAAAATGGACACTTCTTATTCATAAATTGTGCCTCCTACTTCTCATCACCCCATAAGAAAAAACATCCTCCTGATGTCCACCCTATCTAGTCACCTCTTACAACAATCATAACCTCTCATACTTTTGAACCCCAATGGATACATGCCCAAAATGTTCAGTCTTTCTGCATAGGATAAGCCCCTCATCCCAGGAATGAGGTAAGTGAACTTTCTCTGAACTATTCACCTGAATGCTCTTGTTAGATTGATATTCTGGAGACCAGCAGGTGCCTGCAGGGGGAAATGAAACTGTGCATGTTGATGAGATCTATTGTATAAATACACCACAATCTCATAATTAATGCAAGAAGATGAGCTACTAAGCAACTTACTAGCTGTTAATAATATCCCAAAGCTCTCTGAAGTTGATTATTGCTATTGTTAACCTCTATTATCTATTAGAATAAAGAGGAATGCGTAAAAACAACAAAAGGAAGTGACTAATTTAAATATGCATCCTTCAATAAATTAGCATCATGATGAAGAACAACAGATATACTGAACTAAGGTATTCCAGAATACAGGCTCTTGTCACTTTTTCCAAATACTAAATTCCATCATCAGAGTATAGCATAGTGTGGAGATAATACGCTTCATAAGAGGGAGTGGGTCACCCCAACCCAGCTACCTAGAGGCATTAACAGAAACCTGACAGCAATATCAGTTAGTTATCTTCTCATGGTGTACAACATATGTTGTCTTAGGACAAAGGCATAGAGGATAATAATAGATGAAACTTCGGGTTATTTTTAGGACTAGTATGAGAGATGCAAAAGAAAGCATACTCCTAAAATGTTTCTTATAAGATCGATGAAGCTCACACCAATTTCCATTTACAAAATACATGCAGTGCACTAATAAATTTATCATTTGTTTTCATATAGATTTTTTCTGCTACTTATGCTTTTTGTTTATTGCATGATACCTAATTCTCATTCTTTTTACTGCTTCTTAGTTATTCTGCATCATTTTGTGATCATGGTCATAAACCAGGAATCTATGAATTCTTTGCAGAAAATGAGGAGGCAGAATTTCAGACATTTTTTACTTTATATATAAAAAGTAAGTAATAATTACTGAGTTTAGTACATTTATTTTGATATTAAAGTTCAAGGTATTTAATTTAAATAAATTTATTTTCTAATTTGAGGAGAAAGACGTTACAGGTAATTATTGTACCTTCTTAAAGGTGATGCAACATAGAATTAGAATGCCAAAGGCCTAAAGGAAAATTAATTCTTGAACGCAGAAGATGGAATTTGACCCAACAAAACTCTTATCACTTTCCTTAGCGCAGAATTTTCACTCAAAGTTTATACCTAAGAAATTGCCAGGTCTTTGGTAATTGACAATGTTGAGGCATTGAATTTTTTTATGACTTTGTTCTCTCCTTTCAGATGTGTTGACCTTTGCTGAACTATTGTTCTCTTGTCAATCCATCTAAAATGAGCTATAATCTAGAACTGACATTTCTCTCTGTTCACTGCTTTTATGCATGCCGCTATCGGTCATCTTTCCATCCAATTTCTGATGTTTACCACATATATAGTCCTTTTCCAACTTGGCCTGTTCTTTCCTGACATTTCACCTTCTATTTTCACCGGCCCAAGACTTTCATCCTATCTTTTCTAGTGATTGTATTTCCTCAGTTTCGGCTTCCTCACCAGCTCAAAGTCCATGATATGCTGGGACTTCAAAGTTCCTGATGGTACACTGATGGTACACTGATGGTACACTGATGGTTCATTGTTCTGTCCAGTTAATTCTAAAGACCCTACATTGAAAACAGTAGGAACAAGTTACTGCAGATGCTGGGCTCTGTACTGAAGACAAAACAAAAACACTGGAGATCACAGTGGATCAGGCAGCATTCATGGAGAGAAAACAAGATAGCTACCTGATGAAAGAGCAGCACTTCAAAAGCTTGTACTTCTAAATAAACCTGTTGGGACTATAACCTGGTGTTGTGATTTTTAACTTTGACCACCCCAGTCCAACACAGGCACCTCCACACCATTGTTTCAAATCTAGATGACTCTTCATTAGAGTTGATGTGAAGCTTCATTTCAACTCTGATGAAAAGTCATCTAGACTCGAAACATTGGCATTGAAAATGGTACCCTGGTCAAATGGTCATTTTAGATGTGTGAGTGAACATCTGTTCTAGCATGACAGACATTACAGATGAGCTCAATCTATCCTTATTCGATTTTAAGAGATATGAATTGTCCAACTGGAGTCCCTGGGTATCAATTAGGAGTGAAAACATATTTGTTTTGCTGTAGTTGATCTGACTGCTACAAACTCACAGCACGTTGAGGATTATCTATATGGTTTAGTGCAATACTGTGTCATTAACTGCCGAACTAGACTTGGTGAAATATTAAGGCAAAATATTGCAGATACTGGAAATAAAACCAGAAAATGCTAGAAATACTCAACATTTATGGTTAAAAACCACACAACACCAAGTTATAGTCCAACAGGTTTATTTGGAAGCACTAGCTTTTGGAGCACTGCTCCTTCATTACATGGTTGTGGAGCATAGGATCATAAACATAAGTCTTATGGTCTTATGCTCCAGAACCACCTGATGAAGGAGTAGTGCTCCGAACTCTAGTTACCCCCAAATAAATCTGTTGGACTATAACCTGGTGTTATGTGACTTTTAATTTTGTCTACCACAGTCCAACACCAGCTCCTCCACATCGTGGCAGACATTTATGGTGAGAGAAACAGAGTTAACACCAGAATGTTAGCTTCATTTCTGTTGTCACAGATATTACCAGAAGTGTTGAGTATTTTCAGTAGTTTCTGTTTCTATGTAAGAAATACTTATCTCGTTGTGAAGAAAATAATTACTTTATTTTGAAAAAAATAATCTTTTTAATTCCATCTATTGAGGCATTTATAATACAGGAATTGCAATGTTAATGCTTTAGGCAGAGAGACTTACAAATTCCATCACAAAAGCGAAATAGTGTAGTAGGGATTCTGAAATAAGAATAATAAAAGGCTGAAAAGACTCGACAGTTTCAAGCAGCAGGTATAGAGAAAAAGAGAGTTAAGGTCGATAAGCTTTCTTCAGAACCAAAGAGAAATAGAAATATTAGAGTTTTAAGAGACTAGAAGATGGGAAGGGACAGGACCTGCAATGAGTGGTAACAGATTGAGTGAAAAAAGCAAAAATTGTGTCCAAACGAAACATGAATTAGTACATAGAAACCACATGAAGGCAAAGTGAAGGAAGATACAAATCAAGATAAAAATCAAGCAAGAATCAACCCAGCAAAACATAGGAAAAGAAAAATATGTAAGAAACAAAAACACATAGAACAAAATGGAAGCAGATGTTATGATCTAAAATTGTTAAACTTGAGGGTTCAATCCAGAAGGCTGGAGTGTGCTGAGTTGAAAGATTAATTCTATGATTCTATAAAGTTTTCCCTCGAGCTTGCATTAAACTTTACTGGAGCACTGTGACAGAAAGGTCAACATGGGAGTAAGGTGAAAATTAAAATGGCAAAAATAATTGTAGGAATAATAGGGTGTTCTACAAAGTAGTCACCCAGATTGCAATTAGTCTTCAATGTGTAGAGAAGACCACATCAGGAGTAAGAAGTACAGTACGCTGAAATAAAATTTATATTAATAAATCACATTTTCCAAGTGAAAATCAATATTTGGGGCCATTGATAGTCAGTAGGGAGGAGGCTAAAAGATTGGTATTGTATCTCCTGGCTACATGGAAAGGGAAGTGAAAGATACTAGGGGTGACTAAGATGAGGACGAGAATATTGCAGTGAGAACTGTCTCTATGGAATGTTGGAGGGAGAAGATATGTTTAGTGTTTGTATCACAGTGGAGCTGGCAAAATGGCAGAAGATGATCTGTTGAATATGGAGGCTGCTAGGTAAAAGGTGAGAACAAGATGAACCCAATCATCATCCTGGAAAGTATCACTGAAGGGAGTGCTCTGAAAGGATTAGGTTGAAGTTTGTTTTGGCTCCAACCAATTTGATGATGGCACACCATCTTGGAGGAAAATCAAGGACTTTAGATCTTGATGGGGTCAGACATCACATCCCTGACTCTTCTTAGTTCTAATTATAATGCCTAATTAATCAATGTATTAGTCAACCTAATCTTATTATGAAATGAACTACTTCTTGTTATGAAGACAAGTGTCCCCTCTTGTTAAGACTCACTAGAGGTATGTCTGCGACCACTATTAATCAAATATGCCCTTAGACCTGCTATCGAAAGATGGTTAGGGCTCTTGTGGTGTAGTGGTTGTGTCCCCATCTCTGAGGTAGGAAATCCTTGTTCAAGCCCCACCTGCAGCAGAGGTGAACAGGTTGATTAGAAAATATCTAGAAAGGACTGTTGATTACAGTAATCTACCCCATCAATAGAAAAACAAAGAACCAAGAGCAGGAGTAAGCAAATCAGCTCCTCAAGCCTGTTCTACCACTGTATATGATCATGAATGGTCACATTTAAGCTGCAACTCCACTTTCCAACCTACTCCCCATAAACATCTAATTAGCTACTAATTACAAATCTATTCCCTCCTTAAATTTATTCAGAATCCTGATGTCCGTTGCAGTCTGGGGTAATAAATTCCACAGATTCATGACTCTTTGAGATAAGTAATTTCTCCTCATTTGTTTTAAATTTGTCACCCTTCAGCCTAAAACACTAACCTTTCATTCCAAGTAGCCCCACAAGGGGAAACGCCTATTCTCTGAATCCTTTGTCAGTTCTCTTATATTATATACCTCAATTAGATCTCCTCTCATCCTTCTTCACTCAAGTGGGTATTGACCTTAGCTTCTCAATCTCTCCTCATAACACCAGCCTTTCATGTCTGGAATTAATCTAGTGAACCATCTCTAATGCAATTATATCCTTCCTCAAGTAAGATGACTAAAACTGTACAGTACACTCCAATGCGGTCTCACTAATGCTTTGCACAGTTGCAACTCTTCCCTACTTTTATACTCCATTACTTTAGCAATAAATGGTGAAATTCCATTTACCCTCCTTATTACCTGCTGTACTTGCTTTCTGTGACTTATGTACAAAAACACCTAAATCTCTGCACTTAAACATTTTGAAGCTTCTCTCCATGCAGATAATCAGTTGCTTTTTTAGTCTACCAATCAAAATGGATAACCTTAGATTTATCTATGCTAAACTCCATATGCCAAACATTGGCCCATTTACCCAACTTATCTATATTCATTTGCAAATGTCTTATTTCTTAATCACTTTCCCACCTATTATAGTGTCATTTGATAATTTAACTATAGTACATTATATTTCTGCATCCAGACCATTAATGCAGAGAGTGACGAACCTATGGAATTCATTAACACAGAAAGCAGTTGGGGCCAAAATGTTGTATGATTTCAAGAAGTTGGATATAGTATTTGGGACTAAACTGATCAAGGGATATGGTGGAAAAATGGAAACTGGCTTTGGTGCTGGATGTTCAGCCGTGATCATTACGAATGTAGAACAGGCATAAAGGGCCAAATGGCTTACTCTCATGTTTTCCATGTTTCTACAATTCAATCCACTAGTAACAGCTTGCCAACCTGAAATAGAACTATTTATCGCTACTCTCTGCTTTTTGTTGGTGAGCCAATCCTTTATCCAAGCTAATATATTACACCTCACCCCATGAAATCTTACCCTGTGTGGCATTTTATTAAATGCCTTCTGGAAGTCCAGATATACAACATTTTGAGGACTCCTAATATCTACTTTGCTTGAACTCTAGCAAATTAGTCAAACATGATTTACCCTTCATAAAACCACACTGACTCTTATGCATTGTGCTTTGACTTTCCAAACATCCTGTTGTGACTTTTTTAATAACTGATTCCAACAACATCAATATGTAAATGAAAACTACTTAAAATGTTTGGAAGGAGATGTTTCAGTATTGAAGGTTTCATTAGGCTGCACAAATCTGATGTTGTCACACAATTTTGGTTGATGAATTAAGGAGTCCAGCCCTAGTACCTGATAGGTTCAGATGTTTCAAATTTCACTCCTGTTTGTATTAATGGTTATGCCTAACTAGTCAATGAATCTTGTTTCTATTTCTGCTATGCAGTTGACTACACTTATTAAGGTAAGTGCCTCATCTTTTTAAGACTCATTGATGGTTTATCCTCTACTGCATCCATCCAAACAGACCCTTAGGCATAGTATAGAAAGTAGGATATTTGTCAGCACTCTGCACTAACATGTTGCCAGTATTTAGTATCATATCATACAACAGGAAAGAGGGATAGGAGCAAGTACAGAGCTGTGTGAAATAGAACATGTTCTTGTCAACCTTGCTGTTTTGGTAACCTCAATTGTGGAAAAAGGAAAACATGGTAGAAGTGTTGGTGTGGATGGTAGCTGTAGCAGAACAGATGCAATAAAAATAGAAAAACCAGGTGATGAGACTGAAATCCTATCCAGGAGTAGGGTGCAAGAAAAGTGGTTGTGGGAGTCTATAGATTTATACTGAGCATTAATATCTCCAGAAATGGATGTAAAAGGTAAAGGTAGAGAAGCATCAGAGTTGAATCAGGTGAAGGTGAGAGAAGAATGAAAATTGGAAACAAAGTCAATTGCAGTTCATGGTTAGAATAGGAGGTAACACTGCTGATACAATCAACATTGTATTGGAAAAAGTGTTAAGGAGCTGAGTTGCAATTCTATCATTCTCCACTCACCTCACAGATGAAAAGGGCTCTCAAAAATCCAAAACGATAAGCTGTGCACAAGCATTAATTCTATAATGGAAATGTACTGCATTCCATATTGTATTGGGTCCCTCTGTGGTTTCTGTGACCTGCTAAACATGTTTAAGGTTTAAATGAATTTCCAGAAGGCCAATAACTTTGCATTCAATGGAATTTCATTTATATTATTCACTTTTGAATAACCAGTTCATACTGTTACAACAAGTCTCTGGATGAAGTTCCCCAATTTGTTATGGTTCTAGATGGGGTGCCCCATATTGTTAAGCTCCCAGGTGAGAAAGGTTGAACTGGCTCCCTATCTTTATTCATCCACCCCTTCGGTTGGTTGTAACAAGATTTTTTTTTGCAAATGCCTTCCCTTGTGGAAAGCTTTCTCCCATATCCAAATGAACTTATGTTTTAGAAAGAGCTAATTTAACCAGGTTTACTTGAACTAACAAACGGAGTGTGTATTTTAATTACGAAATGCAAGAGTAATTTGAAACATAACACCCAAATAGATGAGGCAAAAGTGAGGACTGCAGATGCTGGAGATCAGAGTCTACATTAGAGTGGTGCTAGAAAAGCACAGCGGGTCAGGCAGCATCCAAGGAACAGGAAAATCAATATTTCAGGCAAAAGCCCTTCATCAGGACTTCCTGGTGAAGGTCTTTTTCCCGAAATGTTGATTTTCCTGCTCCTCAGATGCTGCCTGACCTGTTGTGCTTTTCCAGCACCATTCTAATCTAGACCCAAACAAATGAGTCTGAACAATAAAAGTTATTTAAAAAAAAGATCAGTCTCTGAATTTCTCACAAAGAGTGGATCATTTTGTGTTGTGGGAGGTTACTAGTAGCATTCACATTGACACAACACCCAAACAGATGAGGCAAAAGTGAGGACTGCAGATGCTGGAGATCAGAATCTAGATTAGAGTGGTGCTGGAAAAGCACAGCGGGTCAGGCAGCATCCAAGGAGCAGGAAAATTGATTTTTCGGGGATTCATCAGGAAGTCCTGATGAAGGGCTTTTTCCCGAAATGTTGATTTTCCTGCTCCTCGGATGCTGCCTGACCTGCTGTGCTTTTCCAGCACCACTCTAATAAAGACCCAAACAAATGAGTCTCAACAATAAAAGTTATTTAAAAAACACAGATCAGTCTCTGAATTGCTCACAAAGAGTGGATCATTTTGTTTTATGGAGGTTACAGTAGCATTCACATTGGCATTTCAGTAGTTGGCAGGCTGAGATTCTTGGTTTTGATTGAATTTTCTTTGTCTTGATTCCTTTTTAAACTGGTTTACAGCACTAGGATTTAAAGAGAGTCTACACCTGTGACACAGTGTTGACAAGGAGATAGTCCTTCAACTATGACATTCACAGTACGCGAACTCTCAAATCAGCTCCAAATCATCTCAAATCCATGACAGCATTCAGTCCCACAAACTACTCCAGTAGAAACTGGTTTTTAAAAAAGTTCCTTTTTCATTATTCATATTGGAAAACACAAACTGTCTCTGCAGTTTAGGGCATAATCCACAGGGGGTGGTTTGTAGCTGAGCAGCGAGTTGTCAGCCCCTCGTTATCTTTAGTAGTCATGAGAGATCACAATCTAATCTGTTTCAAGTTTCTATGACACCTTTAGGTGTTACTTCTCATCACTTCCACAAAACTAATTTTACGCCTGTAGTTATTGTCTCAGTAGCAGTCGTCTTTTTAAAAATATATATACTTTGGAATTACAAACTAAAACATCATAGTGTTTTGAGGCTTCTAACTCATTGTATTGATAATACATTGCATGTATGATGAAATCATATCCAGAATCAACTAGTGAAAATATGTGGAACATCAATTATATCTGTAGAATTATTTTTTGTCTCATTATCATATCAGTTTAGCTAAATCTGATAACCTTTAATATGGCCTCAAATAGGGCTATCTACTAAATTTGTAAACTACATTTTTCTACAGAAAAACCAAGTCTTGAACTTTCATCAGGAAAAAATAATATTTTCTGCAACTCCACAAGCTATCCATTAGCCACAGTGAGTTGGAAAAAGTGCAATGAAAAATCGTAAGTAAAAGAAAAACAACAAGATGTCACTTTTAAAGTATGGTAACATTGATTTCTTTTTCCCATTGATTATGAACAGTTAATGTTGGGTCTATTTATTCTATCTTAACTGTGCACAATAATTACAGCATATCTGACTTTAACAATCAAAATCATGGGTTCTGGGAGCACTAACCTCATTCCCATGGTACAAATTAGATGATACAGTATATATATTAATTAAACAGTCCAAATGGTATGGGGTAGACATTTTTAAATCAACCTGTTCAGAGATGTTATAACATGCCTCTGGAGTAGATGGGACTTGAACCCAGGTTACCTGGCTCAGACTCATGGGCACTATTGGTATACTATAAGCATCTAGGCAAAAGTGAGGACTGCAGATGCTGGAAATCAGAGTCTAGATTAGAATGGTGCTGGAAAAGCACAGCCAGTCAGGCAGCATCTGAGGAGCAGGAAAATCGACGTTTCAGGCAAAAGCCCTTCATTAGGACTCTGATGAAGGGCTTTTGCTTGAAACGTCGATTTTTCTGCTCCTCGGATGCTGCCTGACCAGCTGTGCTCTTCCAGCACCACTCTAATCTAAATACAATGAGCACTGTTTGGGGTGGGATAAATATAGGGCAAATATGGGGCAAAATTTAAAGTGTATACAAAATGCAATAAAATAGATAATGGTTCAACACCCACCCCAACATTTTGGGACAAAATAACTTATTGTGATAGCATATTTGCAATTGTGTTAATAAAACTACACCACTCTGAAATGTGTTAAGAAATACAGCTTTGAAAAACAGAAGAAAACAAAACAATTCTGTCTATTAAGTTGTATAATTGTGTTGGTTCATGGAAGATTTTAGATTTGTGATTCTGCAACTCATGTTTTCACAGAAACATAACTAGCAATTTCTAACTTTTTTTGTTGCAGTTTCTATGCAATATTGAAACTAATCATTTGCTACAATGTATGCATAGTGTCTGATCAAATAAAGTGGCGTAATTCTATGTTGTAAACTGGATTTGAAAGAGGATTCTGTAATCTTTCTGAAGATTTCTCCAATCATGAAAAGCCTTTCAATATTATTGCCCTCTTTCAAATCCACTGCTTCCCAAACTTCTTTCCTCCGAGTTCCCATTTTGAATCTTAAAAGTTTTTAACCCTTGGTACGAGCAGTGGATTGGGTGCTTAGGGTAGGGGAGAGCAAAACTCAGCAGTGACTCTTACTACCCCACAGCTCACAACCCCCAAATTTCAGTGTGTGATTCTAATTGGGGACCCAATTCTTACTTTACACATAAACACAGGTACTTCAGCAGTGTGATTTTTCTAATATCAGCTGATTTTATCCACATTCACAAATTTTAAACTAAAGGGTGCAGCAACCAAAATAAAAATGAGTTTCCAAGAATAATCACTTGATTAAATGACTTCTGTACACTTAATAAAACAATGTGTGAAGTTGATAGATGTAGGTTTAGCCATGCAGATTTTTAATGTGTTCTTTTCTTGTTGTTGCATTCAAGCTGTGCTGGAAGTGAAAATATAACTGAGGGCATTCAGACAATGGAGTTAGATGGAAAAATATTTGGGTCCAAAAGTATACTGAGTGTACTGGATCCAACGGTCATGACGGGTGGGTTTTCAATAGAGTGCTGTGCAGAGAATGCTGTAGGCTCAATCTGCAAAAGAAGCTATCTTCCAGAGCAAGGTATGTTAAAGTTGTGTAATTCTTGAAGCTATATTAGTGCTAACATACAGATCTAATTATGCTGCAGTAGTTGCACAATGTTGTAGTGTACTGTTTTAATACGTAAGCGATGAATTTAGAGGCCTGCAGAAATTGGGCTGGAGAATGGGACTAGCTGGATAACTCTTGCAAGAGATGGTACAGATACAATATGTTGAATGTCCTCCTTCCATGCAGTACTAAAAAATTCTATGATTCTATTATTCTGTACATAGCCTTTCTTTTTTCCAGATAAAATGCGGTTTTCAAAGACTATTTTCTACACGACAATTGGAATTTTTGGTCTAGTTACAATCCTGTTTTTTGCTTTCATAGTCCCTAAATATAAAAAGGTAAATACGCACCTTTGCATATTAATAATGTATATCTAAATGCAATATTTTATGTACACAATATGACCAAGCCAATAAATATGTTGAATCTCACACTGATATTTTGACAGTCTGCACTCTGAAATGCTCACTCAGATGACAGAATATTTAAATCTATATGCCTAACAGTTTAGAAATTTGTCAAAGATGTGCAGGATTGTTTCAAACACTAATCAGTTACTGTGTACTGACACATAAAATAGGAAAAGGAAATAAGTTTTAAAACAAATTTTTTAATGATAAAAGATACAACACCTACAAACTTCCAGAGAATAGTCTACTGTAATTTTTTTTGTGTATTTCTTTCTTCTTTTTCAGTATAAATTTAACAGTGACCATACTTCATAGTCATTGATATTCCACTTGGCTGTCATAATAGCAAGAATGTTTGTAACTATGTAATGTACTGTGTGAGAATAGATTTGGAGGTGATATATATAATTGCATTTTTCATAGTGTGCCCTTGCAGAGGATGTTTTATGTGAAGGCACATATTTTTAGCTTTGCTAGTGTAAAATATTCAGTCAGCCACCTGATTTCATTCCCCTGGTTCCTATCAATATAATATGAATAAAATTAGGGTTAAGTAAATGATGTGGATAATTTAATATTGTTTTAGGAAACATGGGAGAAATAGGAACAGGAGTAAGCCATTCAGCCCATCAAGCCTGCCTTGCCACTCTAGATCACAGTGCCATTTCCCTGCATTATCTCCATATCCATTAGTGTCATTGGTTGCTAGAAACCTATTGATTTCTAAATTGAACATGCTTAATGATTGAACTTCTACAACACTCTGGGAGGGATAGAATTCTAAACATTCAACACTTTGAGAGAAGAAATTCCTCCTCTTCTCAGTCATAAGTCATTTAACCCTATTTCTGAGAAAATCTCCCCTAGTTCGAGACTCACTGAACAGGTGCAAACAGACTGAACAGTGCAGTCACAGGCTCTTTACAATTGTAGCAAGGCATCTTTACTCTTCCTTGTGGTGAAGGACTATACTATTTGTTTTGGTTATTGATTGTTCCTAACTTTAATGAGTCAAAAGCAAGGAAACACAGGTCCTGTTGGACACCAACACTTTCCAAATTCTCATCATTTAAAAATGCCCTGTCAGTCTCAAAGTGGATTACTCCACATTTGTTCCAATTATATTACATATGCCACACTCTTACCCATTCACTTAGCCTGACAACATCAGCAAATGTGGGAGCAAAGGTTCATTGATGAATTTCTTCCTGACAATTAAGACCCTTAAGTGGTCAATTAATGACACCATAATGGTCTCAGCTCATCACCTTCTTGATCATCCACCTACCCGGTGGTTGGGAAAGGTGGCTAATTTCCCAACTGGGAACACACAGAGACATGTCTGTCAGATTGCGATGGCCCTCCAACACCCAATAGTGTTTGCAAATGGGGGGTTAGATGGTGGTCAGTGGAGAAGCCTCTGAATATCCTTTATTAACACATGCATTCAATATAAAATATAATGAAAAGTGTGTACCATTTCTCATACATAAGCGCCATTCACAGAATAAAATAAAGAAAGATAACTTAAAAACAGTCCAACTTTTCCTTTTCTGCTGCTATAGTATACCACCAACAGAGTCCAGCTCTGGACTTTCCAGCCCACACCATGCCACTGAGAGAATGTCCTACTCTGAGTTTCCCAGTCCATGCCTTGGGAAATTGCCCCACTTTGGGCTACAACACCCAATGCCATGCCACCAGGAGATTATCCCACTCCGGGCTCTTCAGCCCATGCAATGTCACCGAGTGTCCTGCTCTGGGCTACACCAACCCACTCCATGCTAGCCAGACAGTGTTCCACTCGAGGCTTTTCAGCTCACGCCATGCTACATGGAGTATTCCACTCCAGGCCAAACCAGCCAATGCCATGCTGCTGAGAGAGTGTCCTGCTCTGGGCTTCCAGCCCATGACATGCCACCCACCTGCTCTTGTCTATCCCCTGATTTGAAAGTGGAGTCACAGGTTAGATAGGATAGTGAAGAAGGCATTTGGTATGCTTTCCTTTATTGGTCAGAGTATTGAGTACACGAGTTGGGAAGTCATGTTGCGGCTGTACAGGACATTGGTTAGGCCATTGTTGGAATATTGCGTGCAATTCTGGTCTCCTTCCTATCGGAAAGATGTTGTGAAACTTGAAAGGGTTCAGAAAAGATTTACAAGGATGTTGCCAGGGTTGGAGGTTTTGAGCTATATGGAGAGGCTGAACAGGCTAGGGCTGTTTTCCCTGGAGCGTTGGAGGCTGAGGGGTGACCTTATAGAGGTTTACAAAATTATGAGGGGCATGGATAGGATAAATAGACAAAGTCATTTCCCTGGGATCAGGGAGTCCAGAACTAGAGGGCATAGGTTTAGGGTGAGAGGGGAAAGATATAAAAGAGACCTAAGGGGCAACTGTTTCACGCAGAGAGTGGTACGTGTATGGAATGAGCTGCCAGAGGATGTGGTGGAGACTGGTACAATTGCAACATTTAAGAGGCATTTGGATGGGTAAATGAATAGGAAAGGTTTGGAGGGATATGGGCCGGGTGCTGGCAGGTGGGACTAGATTGGGTTGGAATATCTGGTCAGCGTGGACAGGTTGGACCAAAGGGTCTGTTTCTATGCTGTACATCTCTGACTCTATGACTCTTCTCTCTACAAGGCCGATCGCACAAGAAGAAGAAAATAAATTTACCTTCTTGCTGCTGGATCCCTCAAGGAGTACGCCTTGCCTGGTGGACTTTGTGCTGGCCTCTGACTGTCTGGCAGCTTTTTCCAATCCAGGTCACCAGTGTTGAGGCCTGTGTTAAGGCGAGATGCTCACCTTTGGTCACTTATCAGCACTTAATGTGGTGATCTGGGACTTATTTCACCAATAGTGATAGCATGTTAGCCAACAGTTATCTCTCATATTAAGGCAAAACATGGAAATTTCTGCCCCAACACTCTGGGATATAGCTCATTTAGTCTGAGGTGTTTCTT
Source organism: Hemiscyllium ocellatum (assembly GCF_020745735.1). Taxonomy (NCBI): domain Eukaryota; kingdom Metazoa; phylum Chordata; class Chondrichthyes; order Orectolobiformes; family Hemiscylliidae; genus Hemiscyllium; species Hemiscyllium ocellatum. The sequence goes on along the minus strand of NC_083406.1, from coordinate 87,753,871 downwards.
AATCTTCAATCAGTTAAGTTTTCAATTACCAACTTCTTTACACTCCTCAGTCTCATATGTTCTTTGGTTACCTAATAGTTCTAGTAGGTTTTCTGTACTTTTCTGCGCAAGGACAGTAAAAAGAGGGCTATGTTATACCAAAACTTGTCTAACTGTTAAATTTGAGGAGTTTCACAGTTGTTCTCACTCCCTGAGCTGTAAGTGAGCCATTTCATGCAGTTCTCTGCTGCACACCTTATTATGTTTTCATCACTTCTTTATGGCATTGAACTCGTGTCATAATACGCTCTGCATTGGCAAATGTTGATACATTGAAGTCCATTTTCCATCAGGGTCATTCTTAGGCACTTGATTGGCCTTGTAAATGGTGAGTTGGAGCTGCCAGGTGTCTGCTTTGACTTTCATTTTGGTAATTGTTGTTAGTTTCTATCCATTAACTTGGAAATAGGAAACTGCATAAAGATTAGATGTGGTTAGCTAATAATGAGATGTAAATGCACATCTATAGGCCTCTTAATGCTCACCAGAAAAAAAGCATATTCTTAAAGAATCCTGAAAATTACTTGAAGACATTAGTTGTTTTGGTATTAATTATGAGATTCCCCCCCCCCCCCCCCCCCACATATTTATATCCTGGAGCATGCTTAATATTAGCTGGTAAATGTCAATGATTTAATATTGATGGAATTGGGTCTTTTGGCCACTCACCAACTTTCCACCCAAAATTAAAGGGATAGGTGCCCCCAAAACAATCCACTAACTTATGGTAAATGCAGTCAGCGTGGATTATAGGACATTCAGTAGTTTTTGAAGAATTTAGTTTGGGGGTTTGAGTCTGCACAGGTGATTCTTTGTAGTGTTCCTCTGGACCAAATTCAGTTCACCTGATAAGATCATTTATACTATGGAGATTGCATCGGTTGCCATGTTAACTTAGTTGAGATTGTACAGTAGTCCTATTGACAAAATGTGACTCTGATATGTCAAAGTGTGCCTGGCACTCCCTTGACTCTGGCATGTACTTCATCTGCCTGGAAAATCATTCATATCAACATGCATAAGCAAAACGGAAAATTAATGTGATCTATTATATGCCAATTTCAAATCTTCATGCCAGTGGAAATAATTTTTCAGTTGTCTGTTCCTAATATTTTGAATATTGTAACAAATCCTTCTTCAATCTCTGTACACTAGAAAATAGTCCTATTTCTGACAGTCTTACCTTCTGATTTCTGTCAATTATTAGTTGCAGCATTCAACATCATATTTTTCTGCAGAATTATAGCATTATAGGAGCAATGAAAAAATTCAAAACAAAACTTAGCATTCATGATGTGGCTTGATCTTCGACCAACTATCAACATTCATGATTGATTTTTAATTCTAATAAATGATGTAAAAGCATTCTTCAAATCCCTTGATCATAATCAAATAACACGAAATGGGCTCAAACTTACAGCTTAGTCTTCCTAGCTGAAAATTTCCAGTCATAAGGTCTCTGTTGCCATCACTTTATAACCCAGCCACCAGAAGTGTTGAAGATATCTCATCTTCCTCATCTTTTAGTCTCTGTGGAAGTGTCTGACTTCAGCACAGCACATCCCTCGGCAATACAGCAAGACAACTGATCTCCAAGAGATAGTGCATGCAACCCCAATATAGTGCTATGAAACAGTCAATAGAAGGGTCACTATTGTGCACAGATTTATTTGTTGATATTTAGGGGCTCATGAGCCAGCTTTGAATTTGCCTGTTTTGTAGCAAAAAAAGCCACTAATTTTGAGGGAGTCTCTGGATTTCAATGACAGTTTATAGCCCCAACACCAGTAAATTTCCAGATGTGTTACTGGAGGTGTGTTGAGTGCCAACAAGTTGCTTCGCATTAAAAAAAGAGAACCAGCAGGGCAGTTATTTCCTCTTTGCTTTCATACATTTGGATGTACCTGGTTCATGACTGCAACAGCAGATGACAATTTAGCTGTTCTATTCCTTACACACTGTTGCCGCGTGAGATACCACAATTAGAAAGGAGAAGGAAGGAGAGAGGAGTAGTATCCTAAAATAGCTTTATGTTCTTTTCAGGTAGTGCAGTTTGTAAAATGACTAATAGATTTAGTTACATACTGTCGCTCTGATATGGCCCCAGCACTGTCATGGTTTCCCAATTGTGTTGAGATTTCTATGAATTCATAATACAGATTTTATAATATGATACATCATGGTTATTGGTATAACAGACATTCTCATATTGATTAATATAAAATCTCATTCTGGTCTTCATTTAAGCAACCTGGTTATGAACGGCAGCTCCTCATGATACAGGTTATTGGATCCTCTGAGAACGACTATGTTTATGTTGATTTTACCAACACTGATTATGATCCAAAATGGGAATTTCCTCGTGAAAACTTGGAACTGGGTAGGCCATCTTTTCTAATACCTAATACAAAGTCATAATTTCCACTCAGGTAGCATAAATGAACCTGAGATGACAAAATAAGACAGGCTAAACAGCTTCAGAGTAACCTTTTTTATATCCAATGTGCTTAAAGTAACACAATTCACTTTGTGACATTTTGCTGCAAGTGTATATATAAAAGAAACTGCTTTCAAAATCTTAATTATTTGAAAACACTGACATTATCATGTGATAGTTCAGTGCTTCTCTTGCAAACAAAATAATGAAACAGGATTAACTACCAGTGACTAACAGTTTGTTTCATTTAATCAGCTGTGCAGGTTCAACAACATAAATGAGGTCTGAGTGATTAGACCTGATTTTGATTGTTCTGAATATTAAAATCGTTTCTAAGGAAAAGAAAAATCAATGAATTATCCCAATAATTCACAAATACATTTTTTCCATGTAAATATATTTATTTATCTTTAAAACTGGAGACAGCATCGTTGAAAAGAAACAAAATTACTAGAAATATGCAGTAAGATAGGTTCATCTATAAAGAGAAAAGACCAGTCATAACACTTGTAACTAGTACTCAAACATAAAGTCCCAATTTATTTTATTTCTTCCTTTTTAATCTGCAACTAGATAAAATTCTTTATATGACAGTACATTTTTACTGCAGAGGAATTTGGTATTACTCTTGGTTAATTGTTTGTGACCTGCAGGGGATGTACTTGGCTCTGGTGCATTTGGAAAAGTCATGGAAGCCATGGCGTACGGAATCAATAAAGCAAATGTCCCCATCCAGGTTGCTGTCAAAATGTTGAAGGGTATGTGCAAATTATATCAAACTGTTCTAAGTAGAAATTTAGATTTAAAATTGTGCAAATGTTGACTCTAACTTCAGACTTGCTATTGTTTCAGAATATTAATGCAATTCTGTGTTCAGTTGAATTCCTACAAGACATTCATTTATTAGATTATTGAACTTCAAATTTTTGTTATTAGCTCAAATTTTTGGAATATTTAGGCTACAGCTAAATGACCATATACAGCATTTTATCAGTTGCAAGTTTTACAGTTTTTATTTCAAATATTATCTAGTTTAGCACAATTAGCCTTGACAGTATGTTTTTCTAAACAGTTATGTCCATATTTGAATGAGTCTTCAAACTTCTAAATTCATTCAATATAGCAGTCCTAAGTTTAGTAGGTGTTCAGATGAAGCCTGGATTGAAAATAATTTTATTGTAGGACAAAATCCAATAGAGTCAGCTACTGGAATTTTGGAGAGGATTTGTTTTCCTGCATCACATTAAATAATAAGGTGGATGTGGAAAAAACAACATGGCACCAAGGATCAAATTAGACTAATATGAAATATACCAACATTACATAACCATCTTATCACCTACCAACTAATAGCTTGGAAGAGGAGATATATAAGCGTACAGTAAATAATCACAGAGATCATATAGCACAATGGTAGTATCCCTATCTCCTAATTCAGGAGGCTTGGGTTCAGGTCTCACCTGCTTTACATTTGTAATAATACATCTGAGCAGGTTGATTAGAAATTATCTGCTATATATAATTAATGCTATTAATCTTAACCTATTTCTAATAAACTGATTAATTACATTAATAAAGTTTTAGAAGAATTTTTGAAAAATAATTTAAATGAATTAATATAACTCCTGTTATTTTCTAAAGTTCCCATACGGCTGCTATCTTTAACCTGAGGGTCACCATATGTAAGGTGAGGGGAGAGGGTGAGAAGGATAGTCCTTCATGGTCACCTCAGCTGCTGCAGGAATTGAATCCATCCTGTTGGTACCACTCTGCATTGCAAACTGGCCATTCAGCAAACTGAGCTCCACTATTTATTTCATTAATAGATAGAATTGCTATCTGATGGCAAAGCTCTTTTCTTGAGGATTTTATGTCTTAATCCTAGCACTAAATGAACATTTTGAAAATGTAACAACTGGCGAGTAATTTTCATGTTTTATTCACTCGTGGGATGTTGGTTTGGCTAGCATTTATTTCCCCATTCTTAGTTGTCTTTGAGAAGGTGCTGGTGAGCTGCTATTTTGAACTGCTGCATTCCATTTGCTGTAGGTACACCCACAATATTGTCAGAGAAGAGTTCAAGGATTTTGATGGAGAGACACTGAAAAGACAGTGATATATTTCAGTGTAACATTTCTACAAAGTCTAGATGTGAATCAAAAGTTTGATTTCCAATATTGAATTGCCATCATTCCAGTTGGAGAATTTGAAGTCAATTTTTAATCTATGCAAATAAAAAGCTGTATAATTAAAACTTACCCAAAAGCTGCTGTATTATTCCAAAAATAGAGAAAGGAATTTTTTTAAAAAGGCAACTGCCATTCTTACCTGGCCTACATATGTCTTCAATCTCACACCATCACGGTTGACTCTTAACTGCTCTGTGAAGTGGTCCAGCAAACTACTTACTCATCAAGCTTTCTGGGCAACTCAGGATGGAAAATACATTCCAACCTTGCCAGTAACACCCACATAGAGTCATGGAGACATACACCACAGAAACAGACCCTTCAGTCCAACTCGTCCATGCTGACCAGATATCCCAACCCAATCTAGGTCCCACTTACCTCCAAACGCTTCCTATTTATATACCCACCCAGATGCTTTTTAAATGTTGCAATTGTACTAGCCTCCACCACTTCCTCTGGCATCCCATTCCACACATGAACCACCCTATCTGTGAAAAAGTTGCCCCTTAGGTCTCTTTTATATCTTTCCCCTCTCACCCTAAACATATGCCCTCTAGTTCTGGACTCTCCCACCCGAGGGAAAAGACCTAGTCTATTTACCCTATCCACGCCTCATGATTTTATAAACTTCTGTAAGGTCACCCCTCAGCCTCCGATGCTCCAGGGAAAACAGCCCAAACCTATTCAACCTCTCTCTACAGCTCTACAGCTCAAATCCTCCAAACCTGGCAACATCCTTATAAATCTTTTCTGAACCCTTTCAAGTTTCACAACATCCTTCCGGTAGGAAAGAGAACAGAATTGCATGCAAATTCCAAAAGTAGCCCAACCAAAATCCTGTACAGCCGCAACATGACCACCCAACTCCTATACTCAATACTCTGACCAATAAAGGAAAGCGTACCAAACGCCTTCTTCACTATCCTATCTACTGCGACTATACTTTCAAGCAGCTATGAATCTGCACTCCAACATCTCTTTGTTCAGCAACACTCCCTAGGACCTTACCATTAAGTGTATAGGTTCTGCTAAGATTTGCTTTCCCAAAAGGCAGCACCTTGCATTTATCTGAATTAAATTCCATCTGCCACTCCTCAGCCCATTAGCCCATTTGATCAAGAGCCCATTGTAATCTGAGGTAATCTTCTTCGCTGTCCACTACACATCCAATTTTGGTGTCATCCGCAAACTTACTAACTATGCTCACTTATGCTCACATCCAAATCATTTATATAAATGACAAAACGTTGTAGACCCAGCACTGATCCTTGTGGCACTCCACTGGTCACAGGCCTCCAGTCTGAAAAACAACCCTCCACCGCCACCCTCTGTCTTCTGCCTTTGACCCAGTTCTGTATCCAAATGGCTAGTTCTCCCTGTATTCCATGAGATCTAACCTTGCTAACCAGTCTCCCATGGGGAACCTTGTCAAATGCCTTACTGAAGTCCATACATATCATGTCTACCGCTCTGCCCTCATCAATCCTCTTTGTTGCTTCTTCAAAAAATTCAGTCAAGTTTGTGAGACATGATTTCCCATGCACAAAGCCATGTTGACTATCTCTAATCAGTCCTTGCCTTTCCAAATACATGCATATCCTGTCCCTCAGGATTCCCTCCAACAACTGGCCAACCATTGATGTCAGGCTCACCGGTATATAGTTCCCTGGCTTTTCCTTACCACCTTTCTTAAATATTGGTACCATGTTCGCCAACCTCCAGGCATCTAGCACCTCACCTTTGCCTATCTATGATCCAAATATCTCAGTAAGAGGCCCATCCATCACTTCTCTCGCTTCCCACAGAGTTCTAGGATACACCTGATCAGGTCCTGGGGACTTATCCACTTTTATGCAGTTCAAGAGATCCAACACTACTTCCTCTGTAATATGGTCATTTTTCAAGATGTCACCATCTATTTCCTTACATTCTATATCTTCCATGACCTTTTCTGCAGTAAACATGATGCAAAATACTCATTTAGTATCTCTCCCATATCCTGTAGCTCCACAGAAAGGCCGCCTTGTTCATCTTTGAGGGGCCCTATTCTCTCAGTAGTTACCCCTTCATTCTTAATAGATTTGTAAAAACCCTTTGTATTCTCCTTAACTTTATTTTCCAAAGCTATCCAATGTCCCCTTTTTGCCCTTCTGATTTCCCTCTCATGTATCCTCCTACTTCCTTTATACTCTTCTAAGGATTCACTCAATCTATCCTGTCTATACCTGACATATGCTTCCTTGTGTTTCTTAACCAAACCCTCAATTTCTTTTGGCATCCAGCATTCTCTACACCTACCAGCCTTTCCTTTCACCCTAACAGGAATATACTGTCTCTGGACTCTTGTTATCTCATTTCTGAAGGCTTCCCATTTTCTAGCCATTCCTTTACCTGTGACTATCTGCCCCCAATCAGCTTTTGAAAGTTCTTGCCTAATACCATCAAAATTGGCCTTTCTCCAATTTAGAACTTCAACTTTTAGATCCAATCTATCCTTTTCCATCACTATTTTAAAACCAGTACAATTATGGTTGCTGGCTCCAAAGTGCTCCTCCACTGACACCTCAGTCACCTGCCCTGCCTTATTTCCCAAGGGTAGATCAAGTTTTGCATCTTCTCCAGTGGATACCTCCACATACTGAATCAGAAGTTTTTCTTGTACTTGCTGAACAAATTCCTCTCTATCTAAACCCTTAACACTATGGCAGTCCCAGTCTATGTTTGGAAATTTAATATCCCCTACCATAACCACCCTTTTATTCTTACAGATAACTGAAATCTCCTTACAAATTTGTTTCTCAACTTCCCTCTGACTATTAGGAGGGTCTATAATACAATCCCAATAAGGTGATCATCCTTTTCTTATTTCTCAGTTCCACGCAAATAACTTCCCTGGATGTATTTCCGGGAATATCCTCCCTCAGTACAGCTGTAATGCTTCCTCAGTATCTCCCTGAGTCCCAACACCCACACCACGGCACCTTAATACTTTAAATCCTCCCAGGCAGCTTTAGCAAATCTCCTGGCCAGTATATTAATTCCCTTCCAATTCAGGTAAAATCCGTTCGTCTTTTACAGGTCACATCTACCCCAGAAAAGATTCCAATGATCCAAAAAGTGAATCCTTCTCCCATACATCAGTTCCTCCAGTCTCCTCTCTCCTCCTATTCCTACCTTCATTAGCTCATAGCACCGGGAGTAATCCAGATGTTACTACTTTCAAGGGCCTCCTTTTTAAATTTCTGCCGAACACTCTCTATTCTTCCTTCAGCATCTTTACCTTTTCCCTTCCAATGTCGTTGGTTCCAATGTGTACAGTGACCTCCTGCTGGGCCCTCTCCCCCTTGAGAACATTGTACACCTTCTCTGAGACACCTTTGATCCTGGCATCAAGGAGGCAACACACCATTCTGATTTTTCGCTGCTGGTCACAGAAACGTCTGTCTGTGCCTCGGACTAGAGAGTCCCCTAACACAATTGATCTCTTGGAACCCGACGTACCCCTCATTACATTCGAGCCAGTTTCAATACCAGAAACTTGGCTGTTAGTGCTACATTCCCCTGAGAATCCATCATGTCCTACATTTTCCAAAACAGCATACCTGTTTGAAATGGGGACAACCACAGAAGACTCCTGGGTGAAAGTGAGGACCACAGATGCTGGAGATTAGTGTTGAGAGTGTGGTGCTGAAAAAGCACAGCAGGTCAGGCAGCATCCGAGGAGCAGGAAAATTGACATTTTGGGCAAGCTTTTGCCTGAAACATCGATTTTCCCACTCCTTGGATGCTGCCTGACCTGCTGTGTTTGTCCAGCACCACACTTCCCACAGAAGATTCCTGCAAAACCTGCCTACCTGTTGTACCTTTCCTGGAGTTAACCCATTTATGTGACTGTATCTGCGACTTTTCTCCCTTCCTATAACTGCCATCCATCACATCCCCTTGCTCCTGTAAATTCCTCATTGCCTCTAACTGTCACTCCAACCAATCCATTCAATCTGATAGAATTTGCAACCAATGACATTTATTGCAGATGTAACCCTCAGTAACATGAAACTCTCCCTAAACTCCCACATCCAGCAAGAAGAGCATATCTCTCTACTAAGAGCCATTTTTGTTTCTTCCAATCTGCAGACCCAGAAAATAGCACCATCTTATTTCTCTACAAAACACTGCTCCAGGCTAACTTAATACTTATGGCTTATATTTTCAAGTTTAATCAAGAGACATTTCTCAATAAAACATATAATCAAGAAAGAACCCATTCTACTCACTACTGCAAACTTACAGCAAGGCCCCAAGGCCTCCCTTAAAACTATTCACTTATCTGTCTCTGTGCTGTGACCTCTCCCAAACAGGTTCCTCTTAGATCAGATGTAAATTTCACTGTTGGTTAATTTTCCCAGGTGCACTCTGAAATCCAGCGATACACAAATTCAACAGCAAAGGAAGTAACTGTGCAGGTTCATTGCTGTGTCAATTAACAGTGTGGGTTTCTTTCCCTCTCTCCTGTACAGACCATGCCTTTGTTCCTCTCCTTTTTAAAAGTGCCATTGATTTGACTTTATTTTTCTCCAAAGTTCCAAAATTCCAAAACAATGCAACAGCATATAAAACAGTAATTGCTGCTCTTGGAATTCGAGGAAATCAACCTCCAACACCTAACATACCTCAGTCTGTTACAGCCAGAAATTTCTCCCATCCTCCATCTTGGATTACCCCGAATCCTCTCTAAAGAATAAATTGAAAATTTAAACTATTTGTACATACAATTCAAAAAAATATCAAAATCAAATAGTGCTTTGTATAATAATTTAAATCAAGTCAGTGTAAATTTATAAATATGTTTTATTATACTTAAAAGAAAAATATGAACCTTCTGAAAAAGATGCCTTGATGTCTGAACTGAAAATGATGATTCACATGGGGCGCCATGAAAACATTGTCAACCTTTTAGGTGCTTGTACTATTTCTGGTAAGAAACTTTTTCTTGAAGCTTTGTTCGTATGTCTCCATATTTAAATCATACTATTTACTTACTCACTCAATTGCTTACTCAAAATTTTAATTATGTGCTATTTTAGGTCCAGTATACCTAATCTTTGAATATTGTTGCTATGGAGACCTTCTTAATTACTTAAGAAATAACCGGGAGAATTTTCATAAGACGTTGACTGATGTCTTTGCACATAACAACTTTAGCTTCTATCACAATCTTTACAATGATCAGCAATTCAGGTAAACTACATATTTATCAATATGACTGTTGGTCAGTCTTACTATCTTCCAGTGCCCTTATGATTTCTATTGTTTGTTATGAAAAAAAATAAGCACATGATAAGAAAATGTTTTATTTCCAATTCCTAAAATCAGTGAGAAACACTATCGGGCTGGCCAACATATAAATTAGATATCAACAAATTGATTGAATTTCCAATTCACTAATATCATGTAAGTGTTAGCATGGCTTAATGTTGAATCTTGCCTGAGTTAGAAGATAACAGCTGGAACTTTTGTTTAAGCACTAGCATGGCATTTCAGACTGAGATTGATCTGCATTGTCAGTATTGTTGCCTTTTAGCTTGTTCAGATGAACATTAAAGACACTGTGCCACTTTGCAATGTAGCACAATGCTGACAATTATCCCTCAGCTAATGTCATCAAGACAGATTGACTGGTCAGATACCTTGTCTTTGGGATTTTGCTGTGTGGAAATAGACTACTACATTTGCCAACAGTATGCTGTAATTAGTTGACTATCAAACATTTTGGCATATCTTCAGAACATATAATACATTTTATAAGTTCAAGCTTGATCTCTATTTATCAGTAAATATATCTAGTACTTGTTGAAAATCATCCATTCATGATTTACAAAGGTTTTGCAAAGTACTTTGCAATTACACAAAAAGGAATACTAAACAAGAAAATAATATGCGGGTCATTCTTCTTTCAAGGTAAAGTCACCATAATATTACTGGAACACAGGGCTGCTGTCTCATTAGAGAGGCAACTGGAAGTTGTTTAATGTGACACATGAGGGGAGAGGATTAAAAGGAGAATCTTTCATGGTGATCTCACCAGTATGGGAATTGAAGTCACACTGTTCACACCATTCTGCAATGAAAACCTGCCATCCAACCAACTGAATTAATGAAGCAGAAATAATTACTTGATCTTTGTAATCATAAACAAATTGTCCCATCTATGCCAAGAACCTATTTTAATTTAATCATGTCCCTGTTCTGGATATAGAGGGGCTAATTTTCCAACCCCTCCATCTCCAGCACAAACTGGACCTTACACATTTTGCACACACCTAACCTGTAATAGAACCCTTGCATTTTTTTAAATTCACTTTTGGGACGTGGGCATTGCTAACTGAGTAAACATTTATTGCCTGTCCATTGAGAAGGTGGTGATGTGCTGCCTTCTTGAACTCTGCAGTCTACATCGGTTATGTATGTATGTATCTACCTATCTATCTAGTGACACTGTAAAATTTGTCTCCATTCTCCTGTCTATTTTATAACAATGTAATAGAAAAGAGGGAGAGGTGTTTAATTCATGAGCAATCTACTGAAATTTTAAAGATTTTTTTCTTTTGTCTGCCTTCCATTATTTGTTGCAAGATTGTAATCAGGAGCAGGAAATCCAATTTTCTACTTTAACCCAACAGTAATATTTTAATAATCCACCATAACTCTGAGTTATTACTTTTAAATTCATTGAATCACTAACAGGACTAAGAACTAATGCCTGCCTAGAGGTTTGAGATAAATGACTGTCATTGCACTCAAAGCAATCTGGCAGAAATATAGAGATCGCAGCAATCCATGAACTCCAAAGTAAAGTATTGAAGGCCTAAAGTTGGTCCAAGGGCAGATGTATGGTGAGGTTGGTGGGTTCTAAAGAGGAGTTGCATAAATGAAGAGTTGAGGAAGATGATGGCCATGGAACAGGCAGTGATGTTGTGTAGAATGAGCAGTGGCATGATGGCTGAGGCGCACATTCACTGAACTACAACCATCCATTACGTGTTCTGTTTTGCCTGTCAGGACTTTATATTGTTTAGTATCTTAGTGGAGGAGAAGAGAACTGGAAGTGAAATGTAAATTGAGCACATTGCGTCTTTAATAAGACAGAAATACACAGAAATAAGGTGGTCGCCATTCAAAAGTGAGGTTCTAAAGTTATCATTTAATGCCAGAGGGAAAAATTGGGAGTGTTTATCTTGACAGCAAGATATTGTTTTCTTACCCAATTTTGTCACCCTACTCTCCATTACTCCCGCCATGCTAGTGAGGGGAAAATTCCACCCATTTTCTCAGACAATGAGCGTGATAGTGGCTCAGCGGTTAGCATTGCTGCTTCACAGCACCAGGGACCACGGTTCTATTCCAGCTTTAGGCGACTGTTTGTGTGGAGTTTGCATGTTCACCCCATGTCTATACGGGTTGCCTCTGGGTGCTCCGGTTTCCTTCCACAGTCCAAAGAAATGCAGGTTAGGTGAATTGGCCATGCTGTATTGCCCATAGTCTTCAGGGATGTGTAGGTTAGGTACATTAGCCAGGGTAAAGGTCGAGTAATAGGATAGGGGGATGGGTTTGGGTGGGTTACTCTTCGGAGGGTTGGTGTGGACTTGTTGGGCCATAGGGCCTGTTTCTATGACCATCCTTGTATTCAGATTTACAGCTCAATTGTGAATTTATTTTGTTCCCTAATATAAACATTTATTTTGTAATGGGAATTTGTTTTAGTGAAAATTGGACCAATTTTATGAGCATTTTTATTCTCTGTTTTGAACAGCTATAAAACTAGAAATGTGGTGCAAAATCAATCTTATGTGCCCATGAATAGAGAATCCGATACTGGCATGTTGTCACAAAAATCTGATAGTGATTTACTATTCCATGAGGATGAACTAACATGCCCATTAAATACAGGTAAGACATTGCGTGTGTAATTCTAGAGCAATTGTTTCTGTCACTCCAAGGATAAATACTGTATCGCAAAATAGAATATAGATGACTATAGTAACTGATCCGTTGTTTATTTCAACAAAGGGGAAAAAACCACAGTCAAGGTCAGTGTTCTATATATATTGCATATGTAACTAGTTCACACGGTATCTTACACAGTTTAGGAGGGAGCATCCACTCTTGTTCAACATATATACCGGATGTTACAACTATATACCGGATACATTAGATTGTAATTCAAGTATGCTAGCTGCCGGAGAGAAGCATCAAATCTGGTTGCTCCTTTATTGGAACAAGAACAGAAAACACTGGCAAAGCCCAACAGGTCTTAGAAAGTTCTGACAAGGGGTCTCTGGAATTGAAGTGTTAACTCTGTTTTTCACTCTACAGATTCTGCCAGACCTGCTGAATTTCGCCAGTATTTTCTGTTTCTGTTTGCAGTTCTTAGGTTTTATTTTAGTGCTTCTTTAGTGGCTAAGATGTAGGAAGCTACACTGATATGTGAAGCAAGTTCATGAAAGTGGTGTATAGAAAACCTAGAGTGTACTTATTGTATAACGGTAATATATACAGAATACTTTAGAAGTAATGCAGACATTGTTATAGAGTTACAAATAGAATATACTTTACAGTATTTACCCCAAGAAAATTTGCCCTGTTATTGAAAATTTTTGATATTTATGTGGTAGGTACTCATTATTTTAAGAGAAGTTTGCATCTAACACCAGTGCCCAATGTACATAAAAATCCAATAATCACCCTATAAACAACTGTTCTCCAATGTAATAAATAATTACTTCAGATTTTATGATTCTAACAAAGTTTTAATATCTGTAGAGTAGCACATAAGAAATTCTTTGCCAGATATTTTCAATTACTCAATCATTTTTCAACCTTTCTCTGTCTAGATGTTGACTATCGGAATGCCAGGAGATATGAAGATGAAGATTTGCATGTTCTTACTTTTGAGGATCTCCTGAGTTTTTCATATCAAGTTGCTAAAGGGATGGAATTCCTGACTTCACAAAGTGTAATCTTACTTAAAAAGTCTTTGAATCAAATAATTAAAATTATAGCTTAGTATTATCAAAGTGAATTAATGATTGATGTTTATTAGTGTATTCACAGAGATCTGGCGGCAAGGAATGTGTTAGTTACCCATGGGAAAGTAGCAAAAATATGTGATTTTGGATTGGCCAGGGACATCATGCAAGATTCTAACTACGTTGTCAGAGGCAATGTAAGTCCATGTTTATGTTTGTTTCTTGTTGTAATCTCACCTAATCATTCATACATACAGTAAGCAATTTTAGCATTTGGTCACAACGTAAACTAAGTTATTGTAGATTGTCCAATTGTAATAGAACCCTTGCATTTTTTAAAATTCACTTTTGGGATGTGGGCATTGCTAACTGGGTAAACATTTATTGCCTGTCCATTGAGAAGGTGGTGATGTGCTGCCTTCTTGAACCCTGCAATCTACATCGGTTATGTATGTATGTATCTACCTATCTATCTAGTGACACTGTAAAATTTGTCTCCATTCTCCTGTCTATTTTATAACAATGTAATAGAAAAGAGGGAGAGGTGTTTAATTCATGACCAATCTACTGATGTCAATTTTAAAGATTTTTTTCTTTTGTCTGCCTTCCATTATTTGTTGCAAGATTTGTAATCAGGAGCAGGAAATCCAATTTTCTACTTTAACCCAACAGTAATATTTTAATAATTGTCACTGTTCCCACTGAGATTAACTAATTCAGCTCATACTAAAATTAGAACCCTTGAGCTTTCTGATTTGCCCCGCTATTGACCAGTAAAATTACAAGGTAGATAACTAGTTCAAATGAGTATTTAATAATGCACAAATATTGGTAATTTCAATTAAAACAGACACTGCTGGAAATATATATGTGTATTAATGTTAGTAAAACAATACAAGTTAATATTGTTAATTTGATCCTACATCACCTCCCTCAAGTTCTTAATTAAGTAAATAATTTGTTTTCATACCATTTGATACCCTCACCTTATCACCCTCACCTTAACCTCCTTCCACCTATCGCATTTCCAACGCTCCTCCCCCAAGTCCCTCCTCCCTACCTTTTACCTTAGCCTGCTTGGCACACTTTCCTCTTTCCTGAAGAAGAGCTCATGCCCGAAACGTCGATTCTCCTGCTCCTTGGATGCTGCCTGACCTGCTGCGCTTTTCTAGCAACCCATTTTCAGCTCTGATCTCCAGCATCTGCAGTCCTCACTTTTTCCTTAATTAGTCACCAATGAATGCATCCTTCTCAAAGAGCCTTTCTTTCTTACTGGGATATACCTTTTCTAAGAATTACTGAATACCTCCTTAAAATTTGACACTGCAGCTCTATTGACCTAAATGTTTGGGAGACAGGCCGCCTACTTGCGGAACGTTTCAGGGAACACCTCTGGGACACCCAGACCAACCAACCCAACCACCCCGTGGCTCAACACTTCAACTCACCCTCCCACTCCGCCAAGGACATGCAGGTCCTTGGACTCCTCCATCGCCAGACCATAGCAACATGATGGCTGGAGGAAGAGCACCTCTTCTTCTGCCTAGGAACCCTCCAACAAGGGATGAACCTAGATTTCTCCAGTTTCCTCATTTCCCCTCCCCCCACCTTGTCTCAGTCAAATCCCTCGAACTCAGCACCGCCTTCTTAACCTGCAATCTTCTTCCTGACCTCTCCACCCCCACCCCACTCCGGCCTATCACCCTCACCTTGACCTCCTTCCACCTATCGCATTTCCAACGTCCCTCCCCCAAGTCCCTCCTCCCTACCTTTTATCTTAGCCTGCTGGACACACTTTCCTCATTCCTGAAGAAGGGCACATGCCCGAAATGTCGATTCTCCTGTTCTTTGGATGCTGCCTGACCTGCTGCGCTTTTCCAGCAACACATTTTCAGCTCTGACCTAAATTTTAACCTAGTTTCCCAGTTCCTCTTAGCCAGCTCTGTCTTTGTACCCTCATAGTTACCTTTATTTAGATTTAAAACATAAGTGATGGATTCCACACTTCTCCCTTTCAAAATGAATGTGAAATTGTGTCACCTCAATACTCCTGTACCATGATGCTATTGATTAATCCTGTCTCATTGCATCTCACATTAAAATATTTTTAAAATTATTTTGACAATATTTGGAATTTCCTGCATATTCTGTTGCTTTCAGTCATATTCTGATAATCAGTGCTGAAATTGCTGTCCTGCTCTATTGCTTTGTTCTTTCCCTTTGCTTCACTTTATCCTTTGCATCTCACTGTACCGGACTGTAGCTCACCTCTTGCAACCAGAGCATTTTGGAAGAAATTCATCCTCCTCTTCAGTCAATAAAAGCATCAAGGCTGCGATAGCTGCTGTGTGCACCTCACACTCTGAGGTTTCTTCAATGCTAGATGACGATGGAGATACCTTGGGTTCCAATAGCCTTTCAGGCTGACCTGAGGTGCTGGGTTTGGTTTACTCTTCCCCCAGCTGTAAGTTTGCAGCTTTCATGTGGTTCAAGTGCTTGTTCAGGACCGCCTCACCTACCTGAATTTTGTACATTATAGAACCTGACCGAGCATTGATGCCTCTTACCCATGCAGGGCCATTTCTGTTGTTTTGGCACCAAACTCCATCCTTTGAAGTAAACTGTCTCTCTCACTTAGAGGAGTGCTGTGTTGCTCTTGATGCCATTCGCCCTACCACCCCAGGTCTGGGAAAATCAGATTGAACCAAGTGCAGAGTCTTTGTCCATTAGCAACTCTGCTGGAGCTATCCCTGTAGTTGTATGACGGATGGTCCGAAAATCAAATAGGAACTGGACAGTTTGATATTGATTGAGGCTGTAGGTTGTTTCTTTAAGCCTGTCTTCAAAGTTTGGACTGCTCTTTCCACCAGATCACTATTCAATAGATGGTATGCAGCTGCCCTTATATACTGAATGCCATTCAACTTTAGGAAATACTCAAATTCCCTGATGCTAAATGATGGCCTCCATTGTCTGTGATCAACACTTTTGTGTTGAAAAATGCCCACGTATTGCGAAAAATGCTTGCAGCTTTTCTATCATCATCTCTGTGTTTGATGGATGAACTCTATGGACATCCAATCACTGGCTAACACCTTAAATGACGACAGTTACTTCTTCACTTCCCTAAAGGCTACATCTTGGCTATGAGACCACGTCCAGGCTGACCCTTTTTCAGTAGCAGATATAAGGGTTACAAGATGGCAGCTGAGTTATGACTGAACTTTCTGTAACTATTCACCATCCAAGGAAAGACCTAAGTTCCAGTACAGACATGGGAATTGGGGCACCTTTGATCACCCTCACTTTATCTTCCAACAGGTGTAATCTGATCTTGTCAACTCTGTTGCCGAAGTAGGTCACTTGGGGTGTCGGGATCATGCAGTCTTTTCTTCTGAGGCGTAAGCCTGCCTTGGAGAACTGTATAAGGACTATGTCTAAGGACTATGTCTAAATTCTCTAATTGCTCTTTATTAGTCTTCCCTACTATTAACACATCATCCAGATAAACAGCGACCTAGGGTAGACCTTGGAAAATTTTCTCCATCATCTGCTAAAAAATTGCACAGACTGACAATAGCCCAAATGGTAATCTTGTATATTGGTTCAAACCCTTATGGGTATTTATTGTAGCAAAGTTCTGGGAATCTTCATCTGACCGTAATTGCAAGTACACATGGCCCATGTCCAGCTTTGCATATAAATCCTCTATGCAAGGGATTGGGTATTTATCCAGATGTAAGAAGTAGTTTACTGTTTGTTTAAAAGCCCCACAAATGCTAACTGACCTGTTGGGCTTCTCAGTTGAACTGGTTTGATGATTCCTTACTTTTTAGCCCCCTGACTTCTGCCTCACGTTTTGCACATAAGGCAAATGACACTGGGATGGCTTTGAAGAATCATAAAATTGCTTCCTGGTCAACATGCAAGGCTTTCCTGAAAAACATTCAGGTACTTATCTAGGGCTTCACTCAGACAGCCATTTTCTAATCTCAAAATGTTGAATCAATCAAGGTGAATCTTTCTCAACCAATTTCACCATATCAGGTTTGGGCCTGAGACATATACTGCAATCTGTAGTAACTGAATTGAGACTGGAACCAAAATTGTAACCTTAGCCTGTAAAGGTTCCCCGGCATGGGTTCTCCGATATGGTTAGAGTCCAGATTTAATTTTGTAAAGTACTGGTTCTGCAATCACTGATACAATGGCACCAGTATCAATCTCCATTAGATCCGGGTGGCCATTTAATCAGAAGTTTGTTTTGATTGGTTCTGATTTGGATCTTGCTATGCAACTTAACTGTTTCAGGCCAGTTGTAGGTGGGCTTTCCAGGGTGTGCATGCTCCTGGATACCAGCCTATGAGTTTTCTTTTTGAATTCAAGCTGAGTGGGACTCTTTTGCTCTGACCTGAAAAAGCCATCACAAGTCTGCATTCTTGCAGCAACTACAATGGCTTTCCAGCCATGTTAACTGTTTGATTAAGGCTTGGCTTTGTTTTGGAGTTGTGCTGTGGGCTGACCTCGAGTTCCTCCATTCAGGATCTGAGCTGAGTGAGGCTGTGCAGTTGTTTTCATTCAAGTGATGCCCCCAAAACTCAGTCAACTTGGCAAGAGAGTCCACTTTCATCAGTCACCCTGTAATTCACATGTTCCACTAGCAGTATTTTCTAATGACAAAGCGAGTTATAGTGCCGGTTTGAATTCAATTTGGGCTTCAGCTAGTAGGCACTTTTGCAGGGTTACTAGTGTCATTAATCCCACATATTAAACAGTCTCACAGCATCTCACTAAGGATTAACCCAAAATCCACATGCCTCTGCCAGTCATCTTAACCTTGTAAAGATCCTGACACAGATTCCCCTGGTCAATCATGTTTCAGATTTAGAGGAGGCTTGGAGTCATAATTTTCCTTAGCTAAATCCTAAAGCTTTCAGTATCTGGTGCCTCAGAAAATGTTAGGCTCCTAATAACTGAAAAAGCTGCAGGTCCACAAGCTGTCAGGAGAATTATTCATTGCTTTCAATGCCTCAATGTCATTTGCCTAGAAAAAATAATGCATTATTTCAACATACTGGGCCAAGTCTTCAATGGCAGGATCGAACGAGTCATGTTTCCCAAATAAAGGCATGATGCCAGAAAAGCTCACCCCAACTCAAAGCGAATTTCTTCAGCTACATATTTTTTTCTCTAGTCGTCAATGAAATAATTCCCCAGAGGCCAATGTCCTGTCACCAAGTTGCCCTTTATTTACACATGCATAGTACTTGACACTGGTGCAACCTCCTTAGAGCCAGTTCTCAGAGTGAACAGAACCTCCGACACTCCTGTTTATAGATGTCAGCCAGAGCTCCCGGATTGGACCAGATTAATCAGGTAGCTGTAGAGCAGGATCGTAAGACACAGAATTTGTAGCAAAAGATCACAGTGTCATGCATGCAACTGAGATGATATATTGAACAACCCTAAACGGCTGTTAAGTCTTTCATCTTTTAAAATGGGTTGCAGGCTTTTGGTTCATTAATGTGTAAATCCCAGAACTTCTTTCAAATCACATTCTCGCCATAACTTAAGGTTTTATTTTTAAAAAAGTGACATCTCAACTCAAACAATGCTTTAAAGGTGTGAGGCTAGAGTTTGTCTGTATCCCAATCTTGAGTCAGACTGTTTCTATTTCAAAGGAGGAATTTATAAAATGTTACATGGATTGACTGCCTGCAGATTGTGTGTTTTTTGAACAAAATAGGATGTATCTGCAATTACAATTCTGCAAATGCAAATTCACCCCGTACCTAGATTTAAGACTATGAAAGTCTCAAATGTTTTCACTTGCAGCCAGGCCAGAACTATGGTCCATTTGTATTAAGACGCACTCAAAATCCAAGAAGGAGTTCACAAATTTATTTTGTTATGACTCATTCAGTTTGATTTCCTCACTTGACGAAGGATGTAGTTGCAAAGGAGGCACTACAGAGGAGGTTCACTTGACTGATTCAAGAGATGAGAGGTTTGTCTTATGAAGAGAGATTGAGCAGTTTTGGGCTATGCTCATGAGAGTTTCGAAGAATGAGAGGAGATTGATAGGATAGTGAAGAAGGCGTTTGGTATGCTTTCCTTTATCGGTCAGAGTATTGAGTACACGGGTTGGGAGGTAATGTTGCGGCTGTATAGGACATTAGTTAGGCCACTGTTGGAATATTGCATGCAATTCTGGTCTCCTTCCTATTGGAAAGATGTTATGAAACTTGAAAGGGTTCAGAAAATATTTAGAAGGATGTTGCCAGGGTTGGTGGATTTGAGCTATAGGGAACAGGCTGGGACTGTTTTCCCTGGAGCGTCGGAGGCTGAGGGGTGGCATTATAGAGTTTTACAAAACTATGAGGGGCATGGATAGGATAAATAGGCAAAGTATTTTTTTCCCTGGGGTCGGGGAGTCCAGAACTAGATGGCATAGGTTTAGGGTGAGAGGGGAAAGATATAAGAGGGACCAAAGGGGCAACTTTTTCACGCAGAGGGTGATACATGTATGGAATGAGCTGCCAGAGGAAGTGTGGAGACTGATACAATTGCATCATTTAAAAGGCATTTGGATGGTTATGTGAAAAGGAAAGGTTTGAGGGACATGGGCCGGATGCTGGCAGGTGGGACTAGATTGGGTTGGGATATCTGGTTGGCATGGATGGGTTGGACCAAAGGGTTTGTTTCTGTACTGTACATCTCTATGACTCTACCCAACTGAACTATACAATATGCGAAAGAGAATTGACTAAGTAGATGTAGAGAAGATGTTTCCTCATGTGGAACAGTCTAGAATGAGAGGTCATAGTTTTAAAATGAGCAGGTTTAGAATAGAGGTGACGATTATGATTCTGTAGAATTCACTAGCTCAGAATGCAGTGGATGCTGGTACATTGAGTAAATTTAAGAAGGAGATATATTTTTAATTAGCGATGAGCTGAGAGATTATGGAGTGTAAGTAGGAAAGAGAAGTTGAGGCTGAGATGAGCTCAGCAATGATTTTATCAAATGATGGAGGAAGCTCAAGGAACTAAATTGCCTGCTGTTGCTTCTAGTTCTTACGTTCATGGGATGTGAGTATCATTGGTAAGGCAGCCTTTGTGTGGAGCCACAGGAGATGGGGACATACTAATCAAGTATTTTGGACCAGTGTTTATTGTAGAGAAGGACATGAAAGGTATAGAATGTGAGGAAATAGATGGTGATATCTTGAAAAATGTCCAGATTACAGAGGAGGAAGTGCTGGATGTCTTGAAACTCATAACGGTGGATAAATCCCCAGCACCTGATCAGGTGTACCCTAGAACTCTATGGGAAGCTAGGGAAGGGATTGCTGGGCCCCTTACTGAGATATTTGTACCATCGATAGTCACAGGTGAGGTGTCGGAAGATTGGAGGTTGGTTAACGTGGTGACATTATTTAAGAAAGGTGGTAAGGACAATCTAGGGAACTATAGACCAGTGAGCCTGACATCTGTGGTGGGCAGGTTGTTGGAGGGAATCCTAAGGGACAGGATTTACATGTATTTGTAAAGGCAAGGTCTGATTAGAGATAGTCAACATGGCTTTGTGAATGGGAAATCATGTCTCACAAACTTGATTGTGTTTTTTGAATAAGTAACAAAGAGGATTGATGAGGTCAGGGTGGTCGACATGATCTATATAGACTTCAGTAAGGCATTCGACAAGGTTCCCCATGGGAGACTGATTAGCAAGGTTAGATCTCATGGAATACAGGGAGAAGTAGCCATTTGGATGCAGAACTGACTTCATGGAATACAGGGAGAACTAGCCATTTGGAAGCAGAACTGACTCAAAAGTAGAAGATAGAGAGTGGTGGTGGAGGGTTGTTTTTTCAGACTGGAGGCCTGTGACCAGTGGAGTGCCTCAAGGATCGGTGATGGGTCCACTACATTTCGTCATTTATGTAAATGGATGTGACAATAAGAGGTATAGTTAGTAAGTTTGCAGATGACACCAAAATTGGAGGTGTAGTGGACAGCAAAGAAGGTTACCTCAGATTACAATGGGCTCTTGATCAGGTGGGCCAATGAGCTGAGGAGTGGCAGATAGAGTTTAATTTATCTAAAAGCGAGGTGCAGCATTTTGGGAAAGCAAATCTTAGCAGGGCTTATAAACTTAATGGTAAGGTCCTAGGGAGTGTTGCTGAACAAAGAAACCTTGGAGTGCAGGTTCATAGCTCCTTGAAAGTAGAGTCACAGGTGGATAGAATAGTGAAGGAGGCATTTGGTATGCTTTCCTTTATTGGTCAGAGTATTGAGTACAGGAGTTGGGAGATCACACTGCGGCTATGCGGGATGTTGGTTAAGCCACTGTTGGAATATTGCGTGTAATTCTGGTCTGTCAGGCAGCATCCAAGGTCTCCTATCGGAAGGATGTTGTGAAACTTGAAAGGGTTCAGAAAAGATTTACAAGAATGTTGTCAAGGTTGGAGGATTTGAGCTGTAGGGAGAGGCTGAATAGGCTGGGGCTGTTGCCCCTGGAGCATCGAAAGCTTATGGGTGACCTCATAGAGGTTTATAAAATCATAAGGGGCATTGGTAGGATAAATGGACAAAGTCTTTTCCCTGGGGTGGGGGATCCAGAACTACAGGACATAGGTTTAGAGTGAGAGGGGAAAGATATAAAAGGGACCTAAGGTGCAACCTTTTCACGCAGAGGGTGATACGTGTATGGAATGAGCTGCCAGAGGAAGTGGTGGAGATTGATACAATTGCAACATTCAAGAGACATCCAGATGGGTATCTGAATAGGAAGGGTTTGGAGGGATATGAGCCAAGTGCTGACAAATGGGACTAGATTAGGTTGGGATGTTTGGTCGGCATGGACAAGTTGGACCGAAGGATCTGTATCCGTGCTATACATCTCTATGACGTGTGTGCGTGTGTATGCATGCGAGGGGGAGAGAGAGAGAGAGAGTATGTTTTGGGGGGGGCGGGGAGTGTGAGAGTGCATGTGAGAGTGTGTGTTTGCGTGTGTGTCCTTTTGGCAGGGGTGCAGGGAGGAGATGTGTCTGAGAGCCTGCGAGAGAGTGTGAGTATGTAAGAGTGTATGTGTATGCATGTGAATTGCATGCATGACAGTTTGATCTTTTGCAATAAATTCTGTGTCTTATGATCCTGCTCCACAACTCCCTGATGAAGGAGCAGCGCTTTGAAAGCTAGTACTTCCAAATAAACCTGTTGGACTGTAACCTGGTGCTGTATGATTTTTAACTTTGTTACAATTATTCTAGGGACCTTGTGGAAAATCTGATCATTTGCAACAGATAGCATTCCAATCATACGTAACAAGATATGCTTGCAAACCTCAGAACTCCATGTCTTATATTAGACAAAGTTTTGTTCATAGACAGCATTTATTGAATAGTTTTGACTGTTTGAAGTCATTTTGCTGAGATTTCTCTCAAAACCAAGTATGCGTGTCAGTCAGGCTTGTAGTATGGTGCATTTGTATGTGCTAGAAGTTACATATATTATCATACAGGACCCTGTTCTTAATAGGCAAAAGCAATTTGTCAACTTTCTCATTGAGAACAGACTCATGGAGCCAACCCATCCCTACTGCCCTAAGTCCCTTGACTAGTGTCTTGACCAACTCCCTTGACCAATTAGAGTCAAATTGTCTGGTCTGAGTTTTTCAGGTAACTAAGATTGACAATTAACAGTTCCTCTAGGCGAATGTGAGGACTGGAGATGCTGGAGATCAGAGTCAAGATTAGAATAGCGCTGGAAAAGCACAGCAGGCCAGACAGCATACTGCATATCCATGCCAAAAATGGCACAAGCAATCAGCACCTTTGTTTCTTGATGAGTAAGTTGGTGGTGTCTTTCCAAGTTTACCTTCTTGTGTGCCACTTCTAATAAGTCCAAGATGAAAATCTTTGAAATTTGTCTCTTTTTAGCAACATTTAAATATATTAATGTCCAAAACACAGCAAAGTATGTGAATAAAAATGTAAATAATTATTTTCTCATGACTTCTATTCTCAACTTCTCATTCTTCTGGTTGTTTACATTTAACAAAACTCTTGAGATTCCTGTTTATTAAAAAATGGTAATTAAACGACTACAGAAAGTGAACTCAGAATAATTGTGTGGAAATACACACCTTAAAGCAGAAAATAGATGGTCCTTTTGCCCTTTGATGCACTGAAAGCAGCAGATGCTGTACAAAAGTTGTCTCATGAGTAAAAATATTGATTTTGGTGTTCTTTTCATTGGCTTCCACTGAAAAATGTCACTATTGTACTTGCACATCAAGATGAGAAATAATTTAGGGAAGCCTATAAGTTAACACATTTTAATTATTAACTTTGGTTTTCCAATAAAATTTAGGCACGACTGCCTGTCAAGTGGATGGCGCCTGAAAGCTTATTTGAAGGCAGTTACACAACTCGTAGTGATGTCTGGTCATATGGAATCTTATTATGGGAAATATTTTCACTTGGTAATGAATACTTCATATTAATCCAAATATTGCCTGATGAAAATTTTACCCAATTGCATTGCCTAATTTTATATTTTAAATATTTGTCAAGGTGTCAATCCATATCCTGGAATCCAGGTGGATTCTAACTTCTACAAGCTAATCCAAAGCGGGTTTAAGATGGAGCAGCCATTTTATGCTACTGAAGAGATGTGAGTTTCTCTGTCTTTCTATTTTGGACAATAATTTAAATTTTGATGTATTCACATTGAATAGTTATTCACAATGATTTAAAAAACTTGTGAAACATGTTTTGATATATTGAAAATTGAAATAAAAGAAAGCTGGGATTGAACCCTTGCACCAGATTTGCTCTGTGAATCTACTTTTAGAGTTTTCTTCCAAGGAAAGCTAGAAAAAAAATTGAACATTTAAAGTCTCTAAACATGCTGCACCAGGAACTGGTAGGAAGACATGGATTGATGTGATGATTCTGAATATGCTGAAAATGTGTTGCTGGTTAAAGCACAGCAGGTTAGGCAGCATCCAAGGAACAGGAAATTCGACGTTTCGGGCCAGAGCCCTTCGTCAGGAATGAGGAGAGGGTGCCAGGCAGGCTAAGATAAAAGGCAGGCCAAGGAGGGACTTGGGGGAGGGGCGATGGAGATGTGATAGGTGGAAGGAGGTCAAGGTGAGGGTGATAGGCCAGAGTGGGGTGGGGGCGGAGAGGTCAGGAAGCGGATTGCAGGTTAGGAGGGCAGTGCTGAGTTCAAGGGAATCGACTGAGACAATGTGGGGGGAGGGGAAATGAGGAAACTGGAGAAATCCGAGTTCATCCCTTGTGGCTGGAGGGTTCCCAGGTGGAAGATGAGGCGCTCTTCCTCCAACTGTCGTGTTGTTATGTTCTGGCGATGGAGGAGTCCAAAGACCTGCATGTCTTCGGTGGAGTGGGAGGGAGAGTTAAAGTGTTGAGCCACGGGGTGGTTGGGTTGGTTGGTTCGGGCGTCCCAGAGGTGTTCCCTGAAGCGTTCTGCAAGTAGGCGGCCTGTCTCCCCAATATAGAGGAGGCATTCGATTAGTATTCAAATACTATGATTAGTATTCAAATTATACTCAAACTGATTTTATGTTTATTATATGTTCTCCCATATGACAAATGATTCTGAATATGTCATGTTGCCAAATCATCGGATGGTTCGAAATGGAAACTAGATTCTTTCTTATAGGGGAATATTTAAAGGTTATGATGTCGAAGCAATTCTGATGCCTGATTAACAGTTGCAATGGCAAAAGCCTATGACTTGACTGTCTGCCATGTTCTGTCTCAGTCAGGATCTCACATATGCTGCAGAGGTCTAAAAACTACTTTCAAATTAAATAAATGTTGTATTGTAATGGCTGCTGGTAGCTATTCAAATTCAACTCTAATAATTAATTCAATCTTCATAAGATGTAACTGTCAGATCACAATGTACAAATATCTTCAAACAATATATGAATTCATTGCAGTTCCATAATTTTTGAGTAATGTATTACTGTGCCTACTTGCTAACATGCTTCTAACTGCCTATTTTCATAGATACTGTGTGATACAATCATGCTGGGCTCTTGATCCAGGAAAACGACTCGCATTTTCAGACCTAGTTTCTATTTTTGAAAAGCAACTTGCGGATGCTGAAGTAGCTGTAAGTGAAGAGTCTTACAGGAAGAATTAATAACACATTTACAGTACTTGAAATGAAAGCATTTGTCTACAAATGAAATAGCTTATTTATACAGCACTCTTTATATTCTTGAGACATTCAATAGTACTTCACAATCAATGCATGTCTTTTTAAGTATAGTCACTTATTATGTGGATACATAGCAAGGGCATAGCAAGGGCTCACATACAGTAACTAAGACAAGTCATCACTCAAAGAAAATGCCGCAGAAATTCAGCAAGACCAGCAGCATTTGTGGAGAGAGAAACAAAATCAATGTTTTTAGTCAGATATGACCCCTTCATTAAAAAACAGACATCAGATAATCTGTTTTTAGAGGTATTGGTTCAGGACTGAGCAAGAAACCAAGGGAACTTGCAAACTTGATGTCTATTAGCACAGGCCAAAAGAACAAACCACTGCCAATGCAGCACTCCCTTAATCTTATATTGAAGTGTCAGTCTAGATTATGTGCTCAAACCACACTGTGGCATTTGAACATATCAACTTCTGATTCACTTGCTAAATTGACATTTGATTCAGATCCAAGGATTTGTTTTTATTAAATTGCAATGATTATCTGCCAAATGGGTTTATCATAACCTCATTTAATTAATTCAGTTTGAACTGGTGTTTTCTGCAGTCGTCATTTTGAATGCACTAATTTCGTACAAATAGTATCGCATTACTAACCTCCTATAAACAGTATGCAAAATAATGTTTGGAAAAATCATTTTCTGGAAAATTTTTGTCTTGCACTCATCAGAACAATTCACAACAAATACCCAAAAGGACATGGATAATTTGAGAGGATAGGTTTGATTGACTGGGCAATGCAATGAATAGTTTTAGGGTCCTTATCTAAAAGAAGATATATTTGCATTGGAAGCAGTCCAAAGAAGGTTTACTAGGCTAATATCAAATATGGAGGGACTTTTTTATGTGGAGAAGTTGAGTAGATTGGGTCTGCACTCATTGGAATATGAAAGAATGAGAGGTGGCCTCTTCCGCCTGCAAAACCCCTCTCGTGGGTCTTTACCATGGCTAACCCACTATATTGCACATGATGATACAAATCTTTGGGGCATAGCCAATCTACGTAATCCACACATCTTTTGAGCAAGGAAGGAAACCCACAGAGACACAGGGAGAATGTGTACTCTCCACACAGGTGGTCTCCCAAGGCTGGAATTGAACCCAGGTCCTTGGCACTGTGAAGCAGCAGCAGTCCTAAACCTTCTTCCACCAAGGCTAGGATTGAAAGACTTTTAATCAGTGAGGGAATTGAGGATCATAGGGAAAAGGCAGGGAAGTGGAGCTGAGATAATCAGATAAGTCATAATCTCAGTGAATGGCTGAGCAGACGTGATAGGCTCAATTGGCCTATCTCTCCTCCTTTGCTGAATCATCTATGGTAATGGACTATGGACTTTGATTGGTAGAGGTGTTGCCACACAGAGTGTATCAATTAATGGTGACTGACAACTACCAAGCTTGTTGACATTGTAAACAAGGCAAAATTGGTCAAAAATTGACCAGAGAAATGAACCAGAGAATGGTTGTTACCTATTATGCTCATTTTGAAATATATATAATGTGTGTACATATTATTTCTGTAAGCAAAAGAAGGAACCTGTGTATTCATATTTGTAGCTTCCTATACATACAAATGTACATACTGCAAATCTGACTGAGAATCCCAAATCAGTTCTCAGTATAATTTTTTATACATTCAGGATTATGTAGCAAATGCTATCCAAATGTGGAATCACATTTAATATTGGACATTATGTTGTGAGTTTTGTAAACATAGGCTGGGTTGATATCGTCATTACATTGTTTGAGATGAATAGCCAAAGGGATACACAATTTGACATGATCAGAGCAATACTTTCTCAATACCGCACCAGAATTTCAGCCAGAAGTTTGGCCTCAAGTCCCTGCAGGGATGTTGGACTTGAACATTTGAAGTTCTGTGTCAGAACTGAGAGTTACCAATTAAGGCACTGCTGTCACTTCACATCTCATATCGTATCTTGTTGTTATATGTTCTGCAAGGGGTACAATGATTATGCTGTAATTTTATAAAAATCCTTATTTTGAAATTCATTTCTACATATGTCAGATTTTTTTGAAAATATATTTTTTTCACTAATTCATGTTTTATTTTGCTTTTATTTAGCTTTATCATAACATAAAAGTGTGCAAATACAATTCACACTATAAAAACCTCCCTATTAGTTCTATGGAGCACACCAGCATCCATTCTGCCACATCATCACTGAAGGAAAGTACTGCAATGAATGAAGATGTGCAAATGTAATTTTTCTGCTGTATTGACCATCAAAGATAGGTGGTTTCATTGGACTATGAATGTTTTCTTTTCACCACTAAGCTAATCAATGACTGTCTCAGCTGCTAACATCAAAAAGGTTACAATTATTGAAACAGTTTTACTTTTCTTCTGTTGTAGTTCAGTGGTTTATGGAAGATTGGGCCGTCAGAAATTTGTATTTCTCCGTTTGTGTTATAGAGTATTGAAATATGTTAGATTAAGAACTATGTGGAAATTTGCAATTTAACCACAAAAATTATAATTATAAAGAAATTTCTTTATAATTATAATGGAAATTATAATTAAAAAGATGATGAGCCTACTTTATGAACTCAATGATGTAGAAGCAAATAGCATTGGGAGTACTGAAATCATGGGTGTATAAGGTTGACAAGGTTGAAACCACAATTGAGATTGAAGAAAGCCCCGCCCAGTAAACAAAGAATAATAGCTAACTAACTACTAAATTGTTGTCAAATCCTGTTTGGTTGGTTAATGTCATTTTGGAAAGGAGATCTATTGCTCTTTCCTAGTCCTGTGAATATGCAACTCCAGACCCACAGCAGTTGTAGACTTTTGTGGATCTTTTAACTGTTAGATTAGATTGCTTACAGTGTGGAAACAGGCCCTTCAGCCCAACAAGTTCACACCAACCCACCGAAGCACAATCCACCCATACCCCTACATTTACCCTTTACCTAACACTACAGGCAATTTAGCATGGCCAATTCACCTAACCTGCACATCTTTGGACTGTGGGAAGAAACCGGAGCATCCTGAGGAAACCCACGCAGACACGGGGAGAATGTGCAAACTCCACACAGTCAGTCACCTGAGTCGGGAATTGAACCCGATCTCTGGCGCTGTGAGGCAGCAGTACTAACCACTGTGCCACCGTGCCGCCCAAATCTAATCTAAAGCAGATAACACTTAAAAAGGAACTTTATAAATATCTGGTTAAAGATGGGGTCAAGTCATCTTAGGAGAGATAGAAATAGAGATGATCAAATGCTGTGTGAAATATCATGATTCTTAAGTCACTGAGACAATGAAAATTTACAGCAGGCAAAAGAAGGAGACATTAAAACCTGGTCAAAGAGGTAGGTTTTAAAGAGTAGTTTGAATGAGGAGACAGGGCTGGAAAGATTAAGAGGTTTAGAAAGAAATTCCAGTATTGGGCTCAGATGGCTGAATGCACCCCCACAGATAATGAGAAAAGACGAGCAGGAGATACACAAAAATGCCATATTCCAAAAACTTTTAGGGACGGAGAAGGTTATGATGATAGTAAAGACTGGAGAGTGATTTAAATGTGAGGATGAGAATGTAAGTATTATTAGAAATCAAAGATCAACTTTTCATGGTCTTTCCCTACTGATTAAATAGATTGTAAAAAGTGCAGAATTGAGAATAGTGGGTGTTCTGTAAAATGGATTTAGTGACCTGTTCTGTTATTGGTAAACTGTTCTTATGTCATAGTCATATTTGTTAAAAGCAAAGTACTTAAACATTTCTCACTTTACCATACAAAGTATCATTTTTTTATGATTTGGACATGCCGGTGTTGGACTGGGGTGTACAAAGTTAAAAATCACACAACATCAGATTATAGTCCAACAGGTTTAATTGGAAGCACACTAGCTTTCAGAGCGTCGCTCCTTCATCAGGTGGTAGTGGAGGGCTCAATCCTAACACACAGAATTTATAGCAAAAATTTACAGTGTGATGTAACTGAAATTGTACATTGAAAAATTGATTGTCTGTTAAGCCTTTCATCTGTTAGAAAACCATGATGGTTTCACTTCTTTCATGTGTAAATCACAAAACCTTGTTTTAAAACATTGCATTCTCAGGTTAGCTGTTAACAATGGTGATAGCTAGGCAATATGTTGAAGGTGTTAGCCCCCTGTGTCCTGTCTATGCCATGATGTTTAGATTGATTCTAATCTAAAAAGTGAAATGACTGAGTTTTACATGAATTCATGCAGTTTTTGAGCAAAGTACAATGTAACCCTGAAAGTACAAATTCACCCCACAAAATATATGTGTGCATGTGGGTCTTTGTCTGTCTGTCTGTATGTGTTTGTCTGGGTTAGGGGTTGTGAGTGTGAGAAAGTGTATGTGTGCGTGTAGTGAGTGCAGAGTGTCTTCAGTCTGTGAGGGGGTGCACGTGTGAGTGTGGGAGTGTGTGTGGCTGTAAGGGTATGCATGGGTGTCTGTGTGTGCATCTGTGTATATGTGTGTCCGTGCGTATGTGTGTATAGGAGAGCCTGTGTGTGTGTGAGAGTGTATGTGTGTAGGAGTATCTGTGTGTGTGTGTGTGTGTGTGTGTGTATAGTGCAATAATGGTCACCTGTAGTGTGACATGAACCCAAGGTCCCAGTTGAGGTCCTCCCTATGGGTACCAAACTTAGCTATCAACCTCTGCTAGGCCACTTTTCGCTGCTGCCTGTCCTGAAGTCTGCCTTGGAGTACCAGGGACCTGGTTCAATTCTAGCTTTGGACAACTGTCTGTGTAGGATTTGTACATTCTCCCTGTGTCTGTGCGGGTTTCCTTGGGTGCTCTGGTTTACTCCCACCATCCAAAGTAATGCAGACTAGGCAGATTGGCCATGTTAAATTGCCCTTTAGTGTGAAAAGTAGGTGGATTAGCCATGGGAAATGAAGGTTTGGGGGTCTGGGTGGGATGCCATTCATAGGGTTGCTGTGGACTCAATGGGCCAACTGGAATTCTGTAGGGACTCTATGATCATTCAGTCAAACGCTAGAATATGATTGAAGGAAATCAGCCTACAAGCTTTCCCTTCATCTTTGAAAAGAACTGATATCTATTTGGCATTGCCTTTGACATGACTGAAATGGGAAATACTGTAGAAAATGGATTTCAATTTAGGCAGATGAATAGTCATCACTAGGGATCTAAAAGGGATAGAACAGAGAACTACCAAAATCGAGAAATTTTAGAAATAGTGTGGCTCCAAAGAGACTTAGAGGCTTCAATAAGTAAATCATCAAAATGACATGTTAAGGTAGAGAAAACAATCAAAAAGTGACATTGGCCTTGACAACTTCAGAAGTTGAACAAGATTAAATTTGGTCTCTTAAGTGTTGAATTTCAAGAACAAATTGTACAAAGTGTAGTGCAGCCCCTGAAGTTTAGCTAAGGGGTGATTTGATTCATGTTTACAAAGATATTAAGGATAAATATACAGAAAGAAATTGTTTCTGATTGTTTCGGAATCTTGGATTTGAGGCTTAAAAATGAGATCTTTCAGGAGGGAAATTAGGAAACACTTTTACACACAAAGATTTACAAGTTTGGAAATCTTCTAGAATGATAATTGATGCGAAATCAATTTTTGTCTTAATTCTGAGATTGATGGATTTTTTTTAATCAAATGTATTTTTGGATAATGACAAAGGCAGGTATATGGAGTTGTTGCAGATCAGCAATGATCTCACTAAATGTTAACATAGCTTGAGGGAGCTGAATAACCTAGTCAATCTGATGTTCCTAAAAGCTTTAAGAGTTCGCTTGACTTGTATGCTAGGAAGCATTCTGAAATATTCATCCTCAGTCTGCTGTAGAAAACAACAGTCAGATGAGAACAGTTGAGCTGTGCGGACAACAGAGTCACTTAGAGCTGTTGTAATGCAGTGTTCTTCAATGTGTGATCCTGGGAAAGAATGCTGCTCATTCTGCTGGTTATCAATGATTGTACCATCGTGTTTGGAAAGGCATACTGTGGAGGTTTCAAGTTGTTGATAATCAATATAAAATGAATTTATCAATTAGGATTGATGGCTACTTTCCCAAAATTAAACTTATTAAAATTTTTTATCCTTTCTGATGTTCTGTCTATCATTGTCAAACAAATGAAAACAGTCCATCTGCTGTTGAGTGAGCCAGTTTTGGGGGCGGGGGGGGGGGGGGGCGGGAGAGTGCACAGTGAGAGTAGTTTTCCTGCTATTTTCTCATTTTCCTTGTAAATAGGGTTCAACTACTATTAAAAATGTCCTGTGAGGGGAAACAAGTGGATGAAACAGTAAGCTGTCATACCACAGTGTTAATACCTATAATCACCATGCTGCTCTTCCAGAAACAACTTTGAGTTCTGTTGTGAGAATGGGAAAAAGCTATTTGGATCTTCAAATAAATATTGTATCAATGCATCTATCCAGCATACAGTATATCAGTACATCTAACACATCTGGTTACAAATATTTCATTGCTGCAACATATATTTCTATATTTATCTAAGTTCTTAGTTTTTGGATTTATGCTTCCACATTTTTTATTGTTCAGGTTATATTTATTTTACTGATTAGTATAAGTGCTTTGCCATTCCAATCATGTATGTAGCATGCAGCACCATTACTCCCTCAGCTCAGATCCAGGGTGATTGTATGGCACAGAAATAAATGGAACCTAAGTAAACAAAGCTGAAACATTTTTGGGTTGAATGTGAAGTGGTCAAACTAAAATAAATTTAAATCAGTTGATCCATCCGTACAGCCCAAAACTTTACCAAGCTTTTACTGATTTATTAATTATGAAGAACTTTCAAAAAGATGAAAATGGAAGATTGTTACAGATCATCTGCCCTTCTGAAGTTCAGATTAAAGCAAATTGTGAGCATCATGGCAGTTCACATGGTTTGCACCCAGGTTTATACATCTGGTTCACTTACAATAAAATATAGCACTTTTACAAAGAACAAAAGACTATTGAGTCCAATATATTTGACCCTTTTTGATGGGTCTAAGACCCACCTACTTTCGTTTTCATCTTATGCTTCAATCTCTTTCCAAAGTTTGTAACCTGACTTCTTGTGGACAATTAATTTTGATGATCTTTTCTGAGAGCCTCGTTCTGTTAGAAGTATCCTTAGTATTAAAAACATTTAACTGGTTTCCATACTGCTAACTTCCTTTTTTTTAAATTTGTACATCAGTATATTTGAACTTTCTGGCAAGTTTTTTAATTTTAGCAACTTATGGAAGGATAGTGCAGTATGCAAACCAGATAGCTGGTCTGCAGAAAAGTGAAAGAAATTAGATGTAGAACAAATTTATTCTGTTTCTGTGCACTTCTTAGCAACAATGTATTGAGTATGTGTAGATCAGAAGTTTAGCTGCTGTTTTAGTTGTGAACAGTACACAGTACAGGGTAGATGCTGAAGATGAAAGAATACATTGTTGGAGTTATATTGAGAGATTTATCTTGCAGTTAATCTGTGCCATACTTACTCTTGAAGACCCTTATGCTGCCATGACTGAATGTGTAATAAGAAATTAATTACTCAAACAATCATTCCTTAGCTGATAGGCACTCACCCTCAAAATATAACAAGCATACTTATTACCACGCAAGACCTACAATAATTATTAGATTGCTGCAATATTACATATATACTGCTATTATATAATGTAAGTAACTTTTTTTTTACTTTGCATTTCCATCTTCCTAGACTGTATGGAAAATATTTATACAATTGAAGTGATTATTAAAAGCTGCAAATAATGCTTGTGTACTTCTTTTTTTATTGCATTTGAATAAAACTTGAAGTTGAATGACCACTCTTGACGCTGTGTAAATTGCATGTCTTAATCATAATTTTCAGAAAAGGTAAACACCTTTAATGAGTCATTAGCATATAATGAAGCAAAAAGTGCTCATAAACTAACAAGCAAATTAATTTACAGCAAGAAAAGGTCACTTGGCCTCTCAAGCTTGACCTGTCCACCATTCCATAAAATATTGATTACTCCCCATTCCTGTCTGCCTTTTACCCTTTCGGCCCATGCCTACTGAGAATATATCTATTCTGCTTTACAAATATTCAAAGACTTTGCTTCAACTGTCTTTTGAGGAAGAGTTTCAAAGATTCCTCATCCTCTATAAGAAAAATAACTTTTTATTTCTATGTTAAATGGGCTCTCCATTATTTGTAAACTGTGGCCCGTAGTTTTAGATTCTCCTATAAGGAAGCATTCTTTCCCTATTGATGCTGTAAAAACTCCTCAAGATCCATTAAGTTTCAAACAAGTTGGCTCTGACTATTCTCAGCTCTAGCAGATGAACATCTTGTTTCCAAGCTTTCCTCATACAGAACTGGCCCATTCCACACTCTGTGAGGGTCTGATTCTCGAGTCCAGCAACATAATCCTTAACTATCCTTGGAAAAGATGTGGAAAGTTTGCTTGGTTCAAGAGCAATTAGGGATGGGCAACAAGCAAGTAACACGCACATTCCATGAATAAATTTACTTTTAAAACTTTTAGAATTTTTTAAAAATTTGACTATAAATGATTACTTCCTTTGTCCTCACTATCCAAGACCCCAGGCACACCCTTCAGGTGAAGCAGCAATTTACATGCACTTCACTCAATTTAGTCTACTGTATTCACCCCTTACAGTGTGGTTTGTTCTACGTTCGGGAGATGAAATGCTTTCAGAACACATCCATTCTATCCACAAAAAGTAAGCTTTCAGTTACCTGCCACTTCAACATACCACCATGTTCACTGGCCAACACCTCAGTCTTAGGCTTGCTGTAGTGCTCCAGTGAAGCTCAGCACAAGCTGGAAGAACAGCATCTTATTGTCTACTTGGGGACCCTGCATTTTTCAGGATTCAATATTGAGTTCAATAACTTTAGGGCCCAAGCACCTTCTCCCATGTTCTTACACCAATCCCCAACCACCTGGCTTTGTGTGCTCTTCATCAGCTTATGCTCGAAACATCAATTCTCTGCTTCTCAGATGCTGCTTGACTGGCTGGGCCTTTCCAGCACCACAATTTTTGACTCTGATCTCCAGCATCTGCAGTCCTCACTTTCTCCTTGTCATGACATGGGCTGCTACCACAACCAACCCACTGTCAGCCAATAATGGTTCCCATTAGCAGCTATCCAGTCTCCCAGACTGGCCCTTGCCCATTCTTTTGTCTGCCCATTGGTCATCTCTCTCTCCAGGCTTTATCTACACCTATTATGTACTCCTCCCCGCTCCCCCCACCCCCCAACCTCGCCGACACCATCTTCAACATTTACACTAACCTTCACCGAGCTACAATCAGTTCTGAAGAAGGGTCACTGGACTTGACATGTTAATTCTGCTTTCTCTGCACCGATAGAACATAGAACATTACAGCGCAGTACAGGCCCTTCTGCCCTCGATGTTGCGCCAACCTCTCATACTAATCTGAAGCCCACCTAACCTACACTATTCCATGTACGTCCATATGCTTGTCCAATAACGACTTAAATGTACTTAAAGTTGACGAATCTACTACCATTGCAAGCAAAGCATTCCATATCCTTACTATTCCCTGAGTAAAGAAACTACCTCTGACATCTGTCCTATATCTATCACCCCTCAATTTAAAGCTACGCCCCCTCGTGCTCGCCGTCACCATTCTTGGAAAAAGGCTCTCCCTGTCTACCCTATCCAACCCTCTGATTATCTTATATGTCTCTATTAAGTCACTTCTCAACCCTCTGTCTAACAAAAACAGCCTCAAGTCCCTCAGCCTTTCCTCGTAAGACCTTGGCTCCATACCAGTCAACATCCTAGTAAATCTCCTCTGCACCCTTTCCAAAGCTTCCACATCCTTCTTATAATGTGGTGACCAGAACTGTACAAAATACTCCAAGTGCAGCCGCACCAGAGTTTTGTACAGCTATAGCATAACCTCATGGTTCCAGAACTCGATCCCTCTATTAATAAAAGCTAAAACACTGTATGCCTTTTTAATAACCTTGTCAACCTGGGTAGCAACTTTCAAGGTTCTGTGTACCTGGTCACCGAGATCTCTCTGCTCATCTACACTACCAAGAATCTTACCATTAGCCCAGTACTTTGCATTCTGGTTACTCCAACCAAAGTGAATCACCTCACACTTGTCTGCATTAAATTCCATTTGCCACCTCTCAGCCCAGCTCTGCAGCTTTTCTATGTCTCTTTGTAACCTACAACATCCTTTGTCACTATCCACAACTCCACCGACCTTAGTGTCGTCTGCAAATTTACCAACCCGCCCTTCTACGCCCTCATCCAGGTAGTTTATAAAAATGATGAACAGCAGTGGACCCAACACCGACCCTTGCAGTACACCACTGGTAGCTGGACTCCAGGATGAACATTTCCCATCAACCACCACCCTTTGTCTTCTTTCAGCAAGCCAATTACTAATCCAAACTGCTGTATCTCCCACAATCCCATTATTCCGCATTTTGTACAATATCCTATTGTGGGGAACCTTATCGAACGCCTTGCTGAAATCCATATACACCACATCAACCTGTTTAACTCTCATCTACCTGTTTGGTCACTTTCTCAAAGAACTCAATAAGGTTTGTAAGGCACAACCTACCCTTCACAAAACCGTGCTGACTATCCCTAATCAAATTATTCTTTTCTAGATGATTATAAATCCTATCTCTTATAACCTTTTCCAAAACTTTACCAACACCTGAAATAAGGCTCACTGGTCTATAATTACCTGGGTTGTCTCTACTCCCCTTCTTGAACAGGGCAACCACATTTGCTATCCTCCAGTCTTCTGGCACTATTCCTGTAGACAATGACGGTTTAAAGATCAATGCCAAAGGCTCGGCAATCTCCTCCCTAGCTTCCCAGGGGATCGTAGGATAAATCCCATCCAGCCCAGGGGACTTATCTATTTTCACATTCTGCAGGATTTCTAATACCTCTTCCTTGTGAACCTCAATCACACTTAGTCTAGTAGCCTGTATCTCAGTATTCTCCTCGACAACATTGTCGTTTTCCAGAGTGAATACTGTTGAAAAATATTCATTCAGTGCTTCCCCTATCTCCTCTGACTCCACACACAACTTCCCACTACTATCCTTGATTGGTCTTAATCTTACTCTCATCATTCTTTTATTTCTTAAATACCTATAGAAAGCCTTAGAAATACTCTGATCCTATCCACCAACAACTTCTCATGTCTCCTCCTGGCTCTTCTGAGCTCTCTCTTTAGGTCTTTCCTGGCTACCTTATAACCCTCAAGTGCCCTAACTGAGCCTTCATACCTCATCTTAACATAAGCCTTCTTCCTCTTGACCAGAGATTCCACTTCCTTCATAAACCACAGCTCCAGTGCTCTACAGCTTTCTCCCTGTCTGACAGGTACATGCTTATCTAGGACACACAGGAATTTTTCCTTGAATAAGCTCCACATTTCTAATGTGCTCATCCCCTGCAGTTTCCCTTTCTATTACTAAAGTAAACATAACAAAATTGTGATCGCTATCACCAAAGTGCTCACCTACTTCCACGTCTAACACCTGGCCGGGCTCATTACCCAGTATCAAATCTAATGTGGCTTCTCCCCTTGTTGGCCTGTCTACATACTGTGTCAGGAAGCCCTCCTGCACACACTGGACAAAACCTGACCCATCTACAGTACTCATACTATAGTGTTCCCAGTCAATATTTGGAAAGTTGAAGACCCCATGACAAATACCCTCTCTCTCTCCTTTCGAGAATCATCTTTGCTAAGCTTTCCTCTACATCTCTGGAACTATTCAGAGGCCTACAGAAAACTCCCAGAGTGATCTCTCCTTTCCTGTTTCTAACCTCAGCCCATACTACCTCCGTTGACGAGTCTCCAAACATCCTTTCTGCAACTGTAATACTGTGCTTGAACATCAATGCCACACACACCCCCTCCCCACCTTTACCATCTTCTCTGTTCTTACTGAAACATCTAAATCCTGGAACCTGCAACAACCATTCCTGTCCCTGCTCTATCCATGTCTCCGAAATGGCCACAACATCGAAGTCCCATGATACAAGTTCACCCACCTTATTCCGGATGCTCCTGGCGTTGAAGTAGACACATTTCAAACCAACTTCTTGCTTGTCGGTGCCACCTTGCATCCCTGAAACTTGATTTCGGACCTCCTCCCCACTCTCAATCTTTTCTATACTCGCACTACGATTTTGGTTCCCATCCCCCTGCTGGATTACTTTAAACCCACCCCAATAGCCTTAGCGAATTTCTCCCCCAGGATATTGGTACCCCTCTGGTTCAGATGAAAACCATCCTGCTTGTAGAGGTCCCACCTACCCCAGAAAGAGCCCCAATTATCCAAGAATCCAAAACCCTCCCTCCTGCACCATCCCTGCAGCCACGTGTTCAACTCCTCTCTCTCCTTATTCCTTGCCTCACTAGCACGTGGCACAGGCAACAAACCAGAGACAACAACTCTGTTTGTCCTAGCTCTTGTTGCTGCTGAGTTTCTCCAGAATTTTCTGTTTTTATGGTAAATTACATATGACTCCCAAGTTGCATATCGGGCAACATCTCAGGTTACGCTCCATGGTGTTATGGAACAGACCAAATTCCTTCAAAATATGTTAAGAAGATAGCCTAGATCTCAACATTTCATTATTTTTTAAGGCAAGTGTGTTCTGGATGCAATTCAATTAGTTAAATTACTAGGCTTGAAGCAAAACTCACTTTATTCTTACACTATACTTATAATACAGGTAAAATAATAATTTACAGATGTTTAACTGGAACTGTATTAAAATATTTAACACGATAATATAAATGTTAACTACCACTGTTTAGCTGTTCCAAGATAGTAACATCCCATAACCACACCTCTTGTGAGGCAAATACAGTAAAATAGACTGTCACATGCAACATTTCTCCAGTCCAGAAGAAAAGAACATAAAAAGAAAATTCTGAGAGAGAGAGAGAGAGAGAGAGAACTCAAGTATTTTGTTGTAGCAGGGAGCGATGTGTAGCAGCTTCCAAATTTCAACAGCTAATGAAAGTTAATCTGAAGTCCAGTTCTGTGGGAGCTTGACCCTACCCTTTCATGCTGCTTCAGTTGTTCCAACTTTTAAAAAAACTCAAGGTCTCACAAGCTATTTACTTTATTGGCTTGGAAAGATAGCTCGTACCTCTACCTCAACCTCTCTTCATAAAAATAAAACCAGCACAAAATACAACTTTCTTTTGTAAATACTTTTATTAGCAAAAAACCTTTTTTTGACTTTACAAAAATATAGTTATTGAAAATATAACAAATACCACTATAATATAAAAAAAACATAATGCAACTACTGTCTACTAAATACTAACCTACCCTATAATACAAAACAACCATACACACCAATAAATATGTAAGTGACTAATAAAACAAAAAAACAAAGAACACAAAATAACAATGCTCGATGCAAAGCTCCCAACCAAAAAATGGGAGCGATGTATATATACCCGTATTAACCCCTCCAGGGCCCAGGGCTCAGCAAACCTAACCATCCTGGTTAAAACAAAGCCCTGGTTAAGATAGGAGACAGATCTGGCCCAAGTAACTCAAAAAGGGCTGCCATCTCTTATAAAAAATGGGCTGTTGTGTGGTACACCATATTTGTGAGAAAATCCAAGGGGATGTGCTCCATAATTAAGTTCTGCCATCCCAATAAGCCCAGTGGGTTCTCAGACACCCAATTCATCAGAACATTCTTCCATGCACAGTATGCAAGAATATTAAATAGTTTCTTCCCATGCCCGTCTAAAGATAAATTCGGTTAGACCTAGGAGAGATGTCGGGTCTACTTTAACTTTGGTCCTCAATACCCTCCCTATCTCTCCCGCCACAGCGCTCCAATAAACATGGAGCTTGTGGCATTTCCACAAGCAATGGGTAAGATTACCTACACTTATTTTACATTTGGAGCGCATTGGAGATACCCCCTTTTTAAACTTCGTCAGATGGTCCAGTGCCAAATGAACCCTATGCAGAACTTTTAACTGCACAGCCGGTGTTCTGTTACAGATTGAGATCTTTCGCGCGTTCTACCATATGTCTTCCCACGTTTCAGAAGAGACCTCCACTCCTAGGTCTTGCTCCCAAACTTCACATAGCCAGTTAATATTCTGCCAAGCCTTACCACCCAGCAGGTGATAGAGGGCACTAACCAAAAGGGTGCTTGTGGAACATAGCAACCACCTATCTAAATTGGGCTTATAGGGCTTATTGAGAAGTGTGGTCTTCTTCTGGATGAAATCCCTAACCTGAAAATAATGGAAAAGATCTCTGCTGGGCCGCCCGTATTTGTGGCTCAGTTGCTCAAAAGACATCATAACCTCCCCCTCAAACAAGTCTCCCAGACTGGAAAACCCTCTCACTGGCCAACGTTTGAACCTTGAGTCCATCATCCCTGGTCGGAACCATGGCATACCAACTATGGGGGTGAATGGCAAAGTCTTGATAAGCAACCCTCACTCTGACACATTGCCCTCCATGCCTTGACCATACCAGTAACAATGAGGCAGTGGTCATAACTATCCTCATCTTATCCATGAACAACAGGTTAATAAGAGGGCACTTTGCCTGGGAGGCCTCAATATCCAGCCATATTGAGCCTGGATCGTTACCTGCCCAATCGCACACAAAGGACAGCAGGGAACTCAATTGATACCTTCTGATGTCTGGGAAAACAACTCCTCCACATTCTTGAGGCAACTGCAATTTAGTAAGTTTGATGAGGGCCTACCTACAACGGCAAATGAAAGAACTAACCTAAGCCTTAAGTTTCTGTAACGTTGACCTGGGAAATACTATAGGGAGCACATGCACAGGGTAAAGCAAATAAGGAAAGATATTCATCTTAAGGGCTATTCGGCACAACCATGAAATTGATAGAGCCTCCCATCTCTGTAGATCATGCCAAATATTTTCGAGCAGGTGAACAAAGTTGTCCCAAAATAACCAATCAAATATGGGGGTAATAAAAATACCTCAGTATTGGAAACCCACTTGTGATCACTTAAAGGGGAACCTAGGGCCACCTTCAACCTCTGGCATTCCTTAAGGTCCCCTTAAAGCCTCCAACTTTGAAAAGTCTATCTTATATCCTGAAATAGCCCCAAATGAATTAATACATTGTATCAAATGGGGTACAGAGGTCACTGGATCCGATAAAAACAGAAGGATGTCATTTGTATTTAGTATAATCTTGATCCTACTTACAGAACAGTTATGTGGACGTTCTGATGAATGGCCTCTGCCAACGGCTCTATCACCAATGTAAACAATCACAGTGAGAGGAGGCAGCCTTGACAACCTGCCAATCCTAAAGTTCCAAGACTTGACCCTGTTGGTGATGACCACGACCAGAGAGTGGTGATATAAAACCTCCACCCACCTGGCGAAGACCCCACCCAACCCAAACCGCTCTAAGACATAAAAGAGATACAGCCTTCCACCCAGTCAAATGCTTTCTCTGGATCTAAGGAAATCACTACCCCTGGATCGTTCGTTGCTGAAATGCTTGGACCATATTTAGCAACCTTCTAATATTATTATAAGACCTATGACACCTTATAAAACCTGTCTGGTCCTCTTTAACAAATTTGGAACAACACCTTTTCCAGTCTCAGCACCAAAATCTTGGACAGAATCTTAAAATTTGAATTTAATAGAGAGATGCCTGTATGAAGCACAAACCTCAGGAACCCTTCCCCTCTTAAGAATGAGGAAAATATTAGCATCTCTCAAAGATGGTGGTAGGCACTTATGCATATTGGAATGATTGTACATTTCCAACATTGGCCTGACAGAATCCCTATAAATTCCTTATAAAACTTAACCAGGAGACCATCCGGGCCAGGCGCTTTCCCACTCTGAAGTTGCCTAGCTGCCCCCTGTATTTCCTGAACTGTCAAGGGGGCATTAAGGAGAGAGGCCTGTTCCAAGGTTACCCCTTGGAGGTCCAGACTCTTAAAAAAGGTTC
Source organism: Hemiscyllium ocellatum (assembly GCF_020745735.1). Taxonomy (NCBI): domain Eukaryota; kingdom Metazoa; phylum Chordata; class Chondrichthyes; order Orectolobiformes; family Hemiscylliidae; genus Hemiscyllium; species Hemiscyllium ocellatum. The sequence continues at coordinate 87,711,893 of NC_083406.1, read as the reverse complement.
CCATCTTGACCCACCTATCCTCACAACCTTCAGACCAATACAATTCAGAGTAAAAACTCCAAAAAGCCTCATTAATCCTTTTGGCATCGTAGGTAAGGACCCCAGAGCTGTCACTAATTGCAGTCATGGATTGGGGAGCACGCTTTTTCCAAGTCAGATACACTAAATACTTCCGTGGCTTATCCCCATACACAAACAGCAAAAGCAAGTTCTTTCTTTGCGGTTTGTGTAAGTACAGAATTCAGGGCAGCCCAGAGGACCGTGATCCACTGTGGCTTCGTCACCGAAGGCCTCGCAAAATGTGCCACCTCAGCGGCTTTCATCCACGTCTTAAGTCGACAGGGCTGCTCCCCTTTCTGTTGTTTCTGGCTAGCAAAATAAGAAATAGCTAATCCCCTAGCAAAGGCCTTAGCGGTCTCCCATAGCATAGACGAACTAATAGCCATGCCTGAGTTATAGTCAAGAACACCTGAAACTCCCTCAAAAAGTATTCCACAAATTTGGAATCCTTGAGGAGAAAAGGGTCTAGATGCCAGTGCCATAAACCTAGCCCCTCACTCTTGGCCTTAACCTCCAAATAAACTGCCACGTGATCAGAAATAGCTATGTTCCTAATTTTACAACCCTTAATCGAATCCAGAAGGGTCGAGAGAGCCAAAAAAAAATCAATCCTCATGTGACATTTATTTGGGTTTGAAAAAAAGGTGAAGTCCCTGCTGGTAGGGTGAAGACATCTCCAAATGTCCATCAGCCCCAACTCCTCAGATAAGTCAGTTACCTACTTGGCCTGTGAAGAGATAGTTGTGGGCCCACGAGGCATCCTATCTACTGCTGGATCCAAAAGGCATTTGAAATCCCCCCCCTATAATAATGTGCCGTGTTCCAAAGGCACTCAGCTTAGAGAAGACACTAGTCAAAAATTTGAGGTGATGCACTAGAGGACAGTAGACATTTAAAATGTCATTTTCCTTCCCATGTATCAAGGCCTTAAGTATCACAAGCCGCCCTTGCTCATCTTTCACCTGCTCTAATAATGTGAACAGAAGATTCTTCCACATTAGTACTGCCACTCCCCTATTTTTAGTAGTAAAGGATGAAAAGAATACCTGGTCATAACCCCCTGTTGTAACTTCAGGTGTTCTCCATCGTCATGATGGGTTTCCTGCAACAGGGCAATATCAACTCTTTCCTTCTTAAAGCTAGAAAGCACTTTTTTTTCCTTTTAACAAGCTTCCCTTGAGGTTCCAGGTGCACCATTTAACAAGACACTTTGCCATATCCCCTTTCAGAGATCCTTGAATCCCAGGGAGGGAGAACCCTGCTTGCAATACGCTGAGCACAAGCAAAAGGAGACTCAGAGTCGCAGAATTGTGTGTACAAAAGATACTCTCTCCTAACTACAAACAACGATTGCTACCAAAAAAAGCTATAAAGATAACCAATAAAACTATGAAACCTTAAACAGGAGACTCTCCTGGCCCTGTCTATAGGGAGTACTCACCCTACCCACCCCCTCCTGCACAGCTCCTTCAGGCCCAGACTGTGCCCCAGCCTGAGGCAAAAAAAAGTAAATAAACAAGGAGATGATCCTTAAGTCAACAAAAGAAGCCAAAGGCAGGATAAGCTCTCCGCCCAACCCCAGCTCCATGTCACCCCTGTGACTAAAAGAGAAAGAGAACAAAAAAAATGAAAAAAACAAAGGGCACCCACAAAATTTCTCATAATAAAATCCAGTTATAAAAATATAATAGGAACAACATATTCCAAGATTTTTGTTTTTTTAAATTATTAGGGAAAGAGAAATAAGGGAAAAGGGAAAACACAGGGAAAGAAGGAAAAGAGGACTAACATTAACCATATTCTTCAGGCCAGTCCACTTATTTTAAGATGTCTACAAAGTTCTTGGCTTTGTCAGAGCTGAAAATGTGTTGCTGGAAAAGCGCAGCAGGTCAGGCAGCATCCAAGGAACAGGAAATTCGACGTTTCGGGCATAAGCCCTTCTTCAGTTTCCTGAAGAAGGGCTTATGCCCGAAACGCCTTCCTGAAGAAGGGCTTATGCCCGAAACGTCGAATCTCCTGCTCCTTGGATGCTGCCTGACCTGCTGCGCTTTTCCAGCAACACATTTTCAGCTCTGATCTCCGGCATCTGCAGACGTCACTTTCTCCTCTTGGCTTTGTCAGCCAAATCAAATGTATAAACAGAGTCCTCGTGGCTGAAACAGAGTACTGCAGGGTACCTCATCGAATACTGGACACCTTGGTTCCTCAACCTCTTTTTAACTTCATCAAAGGACTTCCTCTTTTGAACTACACCTGCCAAGAAATCCTGGAAAAACATGATTTTTGACCACTGGTGCAACAGTGCCTGTGGGTCTTTTCCCAGTAATCTGGAGGTTTCAATTACATTTTGCTTGTCCTTGTATGAGTGGAAGTGCACTAGGACCGGGAGGTGGCACTCTACCAGCCCAGACCTGTGCACCGCCAACAGATAGGCCCATCAATCTGCAGCTGGCTGGACTTGATTTGAAGGCCCAGGAACTGCAGCAGCCAGTTTTCAAAAAAGCTGACTGGCTGCCCACCTTCTTCACCCTCCGGGAGCCCTGATCTCGCAAGGCCTGCACTTGCTGTTCCAGGGCCTGGATCCATCTAGACGAGGACTTGATCGCCACTTCTGAGGCCTTGGTTCAACTCTCCGCCTCCTCCATCTACGACGCGAGACCCTGGAGCTCCCATTCATGCTTTTGCAGCATGGACGCAATGGGTTGGACCTGGGCACAGATATCCTCGATCGCAGCTTTGCCATCGCCGCCGTCAACTCCTGCGAGTCTGTCAGGTCCCCCAGGGGTTTGGGAAAGGCTGATGGTATGCCCCATGCTGCAGGGGAGTGTCCTCTCTGATGCTGTTTGCTCACTCCTTTTCCCTTTTGGCATCCTTCCCACTCCAAATTGTCAATGAATATGTGTTCTTCAAGTTTTTAAATTAACAATTCCTCCATGTAAGTTGGCCAGGGATGGTAAAAGACACCAATCTGCCTTGGCTGGTCAGCAGAGCCTTCCACAGCAGTTCTACTGAATCACCGCCATCTTGCTGAGTCCCAAAATACAACTCTTAAAGCTATAGCATTGTCATACCTCCCTCCTTAAAAAAAAATCAATTTATAAAGATGGCTTCATTTTTAAAAACCTTTAGTCTTATGCTATTAGTACTCGACGATTACATTAATTCTAAGCAAGCGTACATTCAATACTACAGTCCATTTCTTCTGCCACCAAACACCTCCAACTTCACTCATCAAAGTCGTGACAATGTGTCAGCAATTATGAGGCGAGGCATTGAATGCTGAGGAGCCAGGAGCAATGGCAGGAACCTTCTGAGGAGGAGGAGGATGAGGACATTGCAGAAGAAAATGTTCTGCTTGTGTATGACAGAGTTCAGCTGTGTTGGGTGCTACAGATCAGACAGGACATGACTGACACCCACTCAAGCTGCAGCTACACAAAAGCCTGAATAGACCCCACTGAGACCACTGAGCAGGTCTGGGCACCACATCTGATAAAGGATATATTGGCCTTGGAAAGAATCTAATGTAGATATATAAGAATGACACCTGGACTTCAGGGATTACATTACAAGGAGAAATTCTATAAATTAGGCATGTTTTCTCCAGAATTTAGAAGATTAAGAGGTGACCTGATTGAAGTCTTCAAGATATTAATAAGGAAAGACATTAACTATTAACTGCTTGGAAATTTTAGAGCTGGGGACGTAGTCTAAAACGTACAGCTAGATCTTTCAGGAGAAATATAGGAACCACTTGTATACACAAAGGGCGGTAGAGATTTGGAACACTCTTCCACAAACAACAGTTCATATTAGATCATTTGTTGGTTTCAGACCTGAGATAATTTGTTTTTATTTAGCAAAGGTATTCAGGGATGTGGGCCTAAGGCAGAGATGTGGAGTTAGGCCACAGACTATCCATGGTCTCACTGAATCGCTGAACGGGCTTAAAGGGCTGAATGGCCTATATTCCTATGCTCCTATGTAGATAAGGACTGGGTGCAGCAGACTATCATAGAATGTAGAATAATTATCAGTCTTGATACCAGCATTTAGTCTGCATTAGGGAGTGAACAGCAAACTCTAATTATTTTATTTGTGTGCCCTTTACATCGCTGTAATAAAAAAGCTCCTGTTTGGAAATGTTTAATTGTTTGCCCGTGTGTGGTTTTCCCCAGCTGAACAATGGCAGTCTTGATGTCTATAGTGGGCATGGGGGACAGAGTGGTGGTGACTTAGAGAGAACGTTTAGACAGGATGTAGTTAAGGACTAGTAAACTATGTGGGTGGTGGTTTAGCAGTAAATAGAGTGAGAGAATGGGATTATTTGCGTGAGTGAGTTTCAGCCATGCTGACTATGTACCCTGGACAAGGTGCCTTTCTGGCTGCTGTGCCATTGCATTGCCGGTGAGAGGCAATGCTAGATTGGCAACACTGGTCGCGGTGCATAGAGTACATTTGAAGATGGCATAGGTGCAAGGGATGCAGTCTTTCCATGGATATCTGTTGAGTGGTGAGTTGACCTGGTATGACACATGGCGAATAACCATCCTGATGTCATGGTAATTTATAAAGCAAGATTTCTAAGTTATAGTGAGAAATCTTGCTAGGCCTCATGGCGAAAAACCCTTCAAAAAACGAGATGCAACTCAAACTTGGACAAAAAAATCATAAGATACAGTTCAAATAGACACTCCATTAGTCTTTATACATACACACATGTACAAATACATTGCATGTTCTCTACCATTATATCTCCAAATTTATGTTCCTCTAGACCACACTTACCATTCCTTTCTCTCAGTACACATGTTATTCTAAATGGTGTCATACATTTTCAAAGATCTTTAGCAGGATACATACAAACCCAGTTCTTGCAGACATTGGTGTGCAAATGGAGATTTCAAGAGAAAGACCAAATTACATTGCAAACTTTAGAGATTTCAACTTCACTTTCAATGTCACTGGTACAAAAAGGGCAGGAAGCATTAGAGAAGTCATGTTGGAAGCCAAACTTAGAAGAACATTTATACCTCTTTGTTCATTTTTTACTTTGTACCTTACCCTCTAAACATATGTGCACAATGGCAACTTGGTTCTGGATTACCATCACTAAGCACCTACTGCTTTCTCATAGAGTCATAGAGATGTACAGCATGGAAACAGACCTTTCCATCCTACCCATCCATGCCGACCAAATATTCATCCCAATTTAGTCTCACCTGCCAGCACCCGGCCCATATCCTTCCAAACCCCTCCTATTCATATACATATCTAAATGTCTTTTAAATGTTGCAATTATACTAGCCTCCACCACGTCCTCTGGCAGCTCCTTCCATACACGAACACCCTCTCTGTGAAAAAGTTGCCCCTTGGATCTCTTTTATATCTTTCCCCTCTCACCCTAAACCTATGTCCTTTAGTTCTGGACTCCCCCACCCCATCAATGCCCCTCATAATTTTGTAAACATCTATAAGGTCACCCCTCAACCTCCAAAGCTCCAGGGAAACAGCCCCAGCCTGTTCAGCCTCTCCCTATAGCTCAAATCCTCCAACCCTGACAACATCCTAGTACATCTTTTCTGAACCCTTTCAAGTTTCACAACATCTTTCCGATAGTTAGGAGACCAGAATTGCACGCAATATTCCGACGGTGGCTAACCAATGTCCTGTACAGCTGCAACATGATTTCCCAACTCGTGTACTCAATAAAAGAAAGCATACCAAATGCCTTCTTCACTATCCTATCCACCTGCGACTCCACTTTCAAGGAGCTATGAACCTGCATTCCAAGGTCTCTTTGTTCAGCAACACTCCTTAGGACCTTACCATTAAGTGTATAAGTCCTGCTAAGATTTGTTTTCCCAAAATACAGCACCTCGCATTTATCTAAATTAAATTCCATCTCCCATTCCTCAGCCCACTGACCCATCTGAACAAGAGCCTATTGTAATCTGAGGTAACGTTCTTCACTGTCCACTACCCCTCCAATTTTAGTGTCATCTGCAAACTTACTAACTATTCCTCTTATGCTCACATCCAAATCATTTATGTTAATGACAAAAAGTAGTGGACCCAACACCGATCCTTATGGCACTCCATTGGTCACAGGCCTCCAGTCTGAAAAAGAACCTTCCACCACCAACCTCTGTCTTCTAATTTTGAGCCAGTTTTGCATCCAAATGGCTAGTTCTCTCTGTATTCTGTGAGATCTAACCTCGCTAACCAGTCTCCTATGGGAAACCTTGCCGAATGCCTTACTGAAGTCCATATACATCACATCTACCGCTTTGCCCTCATCAATCCTCTTTGTTACTTCTTCAAAAAACTCAATCAAGTTTGTGAGACATGATTTCCCATGCACAAAGCCATGTTGACTATCCCTAATCAGTCCTTGCCTTTCCAAATACATGTACATCCTGTCCCTCAGAATTCCCTCCAACAACTTGCCCACCACCGATGTCAGCCTTACTGGTCTATAGTTCCCTGGCTTGTCCTTACCACCCTTCTTAAACAGTGGCATCACATTAGCCAATCTCCAGTCTTCTGGCACCTCACCTGTGACTATCAATGGTACAAATACCTCAGCAAGAGGCCCAGCAATCCCTTAACATAATGTATAAATGTTTGTCTCTGTTTTCCTTTTTAGGTACATGATCTGCATCCATTACATTGTTCATGCAGAAATTATGAAAACAGCCGATCTAAATTGGTATCAGTGAGCTGCAGACTAACCAATATTACTGATTACACCCAGCTCCTTTCAAACTGCTGCAGGGGTTAAGTTCAAATTCCATTGTACTTCACTACATTGGACACTGCTACTCAAGGCTGGTTTTTAGTTGCCAATCTTACTACAGACATTGAAATAACTCAGTGTTAATCTCCCTGTATCAGTGAACTCTCTTCAATAACGTTCTCCTCAGTAACCTACAAGTATGTTGTCCTCAACCTATGAAAGCACTGATGAATGTATCCCTGTAAACACTACACCTTTCATATGTACTTTCTGCAGTGGTAAGTTGTCTTTGTCCACTCCTCATGTTACATCTTCTCAAGCTCCTTGTCCTTTCACCAGAGTGCAACTGGACTCCACAAAGAAAGGGGTACTTTGCCTGAAGCACTTTAAGAATTGGAGCTTCATACAGCCATTGTCAGTACCTTAAAATAGTCTAAGTAGCAACAAACTGCTTAAAACAGAAGAAATATGTCTTAAAGATTCCCAGCTTCTAGTCAATATCTATCAAAAACGTCGTGTTGATTCAAATATTTTAGTTCCTTGGGTTTTTAGTTGGTTAAGGCCAGTATTGATGTCCATCCTTGACAAAGTGATCCTAAACCATCTCCTTAAAAGGCTGCAGTCCATCCAGTGCAGCAAATCCCGAGCTGCTTAGAAGTAAATTCCATATTTTGACTGTGACATTGAAGGAATTGAAATGTATTTCCAAGTTAAGATGATGTGTGGCTTAGAGGCGAACTTAAAGATAGTGATATCTGCCTGTAAACCAGAATGGATCATCAACTGACAGTAAGTCACCAAGTGATTTTGGTCCCACTGCCACGATAATGAAACAAAAATTGCACTAACATGCCTCTCCTTCCCAATATGCAAAATATGGATTGAAAATGCGTCATTAATATTTAGATTTTCCCTACTGGAAACCCATTACAATCCTCTTAACTGTTGGTTGATATTGTGATAGAAAGCTAACGGCATAGCCAAAGTTAGGGGAAGGAGTAGCCTTACAGAAATGAAAAGCAGGATTTTCTAAACAAAGCAGAATTGATTGAATGATCTGTTACAGACAACAGGTTCAAAGCTGGCAATATAAAAACAGGACAGTCAGGAACTACATCATTAGGATGTGGTGGAACCATGGTGACTCATAAAAGGTTAGTCTGAACATATGAGGAAATATGAGGAGGAAAGTGAGAACATGAAGAAGGAACTGACTAATGTTTCTGGTAACCAGCTAAATCTAGTAAGGTTGTCAGAGATCATTCTAAGGAAGCACCTGTGTGTATGATACAGGGATACAGAGTTAAATATGCAAGGAAGGAATATAGAGAAGTACATACTGTACTTTTACTGAAGTGAATTTTAGTTCTTATTAACACTTACAGTTAATTGATAACTTCTTGATTTTTGTAACATTATTAATCCTTTTAGTTCTCTCCCTTTCCTTTCTAGACTATGGATTAACTATGGGTTAATTACATACCAGTCTGAGTTAGCCATCAAGAAGCCTGAAGACAGCTGTCCTCTGATTTCACTATCTACCAAAGGAATGTGTCTAGTTTTGCATTGTGCCACCTCACAGCAGTTTGGCACCGCCAAGCCTAGAGTGGAATCAGTTTCACACAGCTATTCATATTCATCAGGAATGATGAAGGGCTTTTGCCTGAAAAGTCAATTTTCCTGCTCCTCAGATGCTGCCTGACCTGCTGTGCTTTTTTCAGCATCACTCTAATCTTGACTCTGATCTGAAATATCTGTAGTCCTCACTTTCGCCTCTATGAATCTGGGGCATGTACTTTCTTCTCTGAAGAGGTAGAGAATGAAAAACCTCAATTTTTTTCCAATGCATGAAACACTTATAAAAAGATGTTTTGTCCAAATTTCAATAGTCTGTCTTCCTCTGTCTTACTGGAAGTTCATAATTCATGTTTCCATTACTACCACAGAAAATTTCAGAGATCAGTGCAGAAGACAAATCCTTTTTTATGCCATTTGCTGCAAGATAAGTTTTTTTTTCTTTTATGTGTGCGTGCAGGTGTGAGACACAGTGAGAGACATAAAGTGCACGAATCTTTATTTAATTTCCACCACCAGGAAGAAAGGAAACACCCAAGTGGCCTGTGACAAGCAGTGCCCTTCACATCAAAGGACAATGCGATGTGATCAAAACAGTGAAGGGGAGGGCAGGGACTAAATCAAAATAGAGTTGGAGGGGGAAATGATGCACTCCACTCCCTGCGGCGCCCACCTCTCCCTGAACAACTCCAGGGTGTTGGTGGACACCGCATGCTCCTTCTCCAAGGACACCCGGGCCCTAACGTAACCACGGAAAAGGGGCAGGCAGTTGGCCCTAATGACCCCCTCCACGGCCCGCTGCCTGGATCTGTTTATGGCCAGGCCCAGGAGCAGACCCACGAGGAGGTCTTCAGACCTGCCCTCCCTCCTCCACACCGGGTGCCCGAAGATCAGAAGCATGGGACTGAAGTGCAACCAAAAACAGAGGATGAGGTTTTTCAGAAAATCAAAGAGGGAGTGCAAACGCCCACACTCAATATACACATGGTCCACGGACTCCACAGCGCCACAGAACAAGCAGTTGGGCTGGGAGTCCGTGAACCACCGCAATCTGCGGTTGCAGGGGACTGCTGCATGCGGCACCCTCCACCCCAGATCCCCAAGAGAAAGGGGGAGGACTCCCGCGTAGAGGGTCCTCTACTGGGGATCCCCACCGCCTGGTGGCAAATGGGCACGCCACGGCGTGTCCGGACGGTGGATGAGGGAGAAGAGGTGGATGGTGTGCAGCAGCAATCTATACAGGGCCCACCTTTTCACCCCCTGAAAAGAAACAAAATTGAAATTTCGATGGCAGCTTAGGTTGTGGGGCACAGGCTCCCGCGGGAAGTACGGGACCTTGGGGCCAATGTGAAATTCCGTCCGGGGTGAGCGCGGACGGGATCCCACCTCACACCTAGCATCCTCCAACTGGTGCTCTACCGTCAGGTCCGAGCACCGCCGTTTTAAGGTGTCGGATGGCGGTGGCCACGTACCGGACGTCTACCGCTGCCCTGCTCACTATGTCTTGCAGCAACGTCCAGCCCAGACCCCCAGCACCCAGCACGTCCCCGACCCTGGTCACCCTCGCCGCTGCAAGATAAGTTTAAAGGCCAGCGTAAATGTCAGTGAATGGGTGAGTGGATAAACAGATGAATTGATCAAATAGGTAGTTAGGTCAAATTAGTGGGGGGGGGGTACGGTGGTAGGCGAATATGGGAACAGGTGGGTAAGGAAGGTAGACATTCTGAAGGAGAGTTATTGGATTGGAATCATTTTGTTTGTCTCTCCACAGGTGCTGCCAGACCTTCCGAGTTTCTCCAGCACCTTGTTTTTAGTTCAGATTTCCAGCAGCCACAGTATTTTTGCCTTTCTTTAGTAAGGAGGTGAGGAGTCCTGTGACTGGATAAGTAGGTCAAGGGTAGTTTGGTCAGGTCCTGGGGGTTGTCAAGTGGTGGGTGTTTGTTTGTAAGAGGTAGTCATGTTTGATTAAGCAGGGTAGTGTTTGGAAATGTTGAGACGGGGTTGGGGTGTGTCAGTGTAGCTAATAACCAGTATCCATTCTGGAGTTAACCAAAATTAGACTAAGACTTTCTGTCTTCTGGGTAACTACTGAGGTAAGTACTCCAGAACTGTCCTTAATCATCTTTGTTTGCTCAGAGTTGGAGAGATTTGCACTTGGTCAGAGTGAGATCAATGTAGTGGAACATCTGAGGTTGTATGGGTGGTCCCCGATAATCTGGAAACTGAAATCTGGTCCAATTATATCTTATATTGATATCATGTCAAGTTTTGTTTGAGAACAGTTTGAACGATCTTGGGACATGTTACTGGGTTGGAGGTGCTACATGAATTCACTGGTGTTAGTTTTTCTCATGGTGATTTACCACAATTTCCACGAATCTTGCACTGACCTTGTGACAAGAGATTAGGAAATCACCTACTGGGAATTTCCGGAGCCTGGGTGCATAGTGCTGAAAATTGCTCCCACGGATTGCCCTTTGAAACAGCTGCAGCAAAATCCCCCAACCACACAATTCCCCAACACCCAAACGCTCCAGCAGGTCACCCATTCTCAAAATCTAAATTTCCTGCATTTACCATTCCTAGCTCAAAACCGAGAACGAACAGCAACTATGGAGTCTGCAGCCTCAGGGACTCCGCTGTTTTTTTGTTTCTCCAGAGATAGGGGCAGTGACCTCGGGTTCAGTATCAGTCAGGGTAAACACTCGCCTCTCGCATTTTTCCATTTCTCTCTCTGGAACAGCGGGGGAGCAGTCATTGAAATGCAAGCTGTTAACTCCATGAGCTATGAACAGTTTATCGATGTGTTTGGGAATGTGATTGAGAAATGTCCCCTCATTGCAGCTGCAGTTTGGACAAAGCGCCCCTTTCCAAGTGTGAGCGCTTTAGAGCAAAACTTTGCAGATTTTATAGATTCCTTGCCTCGGTCAGGTAAGAAAATAGAAGCACTCATCGAGTGCAATCTTCAACTTTAGGCGACATTGAATACACAGTTGGACTGTTGCAAGGTCTTCAGTTTGACTCCAGTCTGAATAGAGTCTATCGTTTTCCTCTGGAACAGACTAGGAATCCAGCGGCCTAGACAAATGATTTAGGGCGGGGTGAGAGTGTCAGATCACAGTAAATAATATTCAAGACCGTCTGTTAACGACTAAGTCTGACCATTGCAAGGACGGTTCAATGTACTCCTGTCCAAACACTAAACAAACAGGTTCCAGAGCTTTCACCAATGATGTTTTGACCAGGGTGTGCAACCAAAATTCAGCTGCTGTGAAATATGTGCCTCGGTTGCTTCCATTTGTTCACCCAGGCTGTTTGGCTGTTGGGGAATTGTGTGGTTGCTGGTGCCTATAATGGGGAGCGACTTCATGTTTTCATGGCTTCTCTCCAAAGAACTTCCTTCCTGATGGTTGGTGGTAACAGCCTTGGCTGTTATATTCTAGCAAGGGCTTTTCTGGGGTGCTGCAGGGTTCCGTGTAGCTAGGTCCTGAGCACAAACTGCAACTGTGTGAAGTTGCCATCATGTCTGAAAGAGCATCCTGTACTTTCTGCCACGTGGAGATATCAGAGGATGCTTCCCCTTGTGGGAGAATCTAGGAGCAGCTGGCATAGTCACAGAATAAAGGAGCACGAATGTAAGACTGAGATAAGGAGGATTTTTTTTCTTTCAGAGCATTGAGAATATTTGGAACTCCTGGCCATATAAAGCTGTTGGGCACAGACCTCATGCGTATTTAAAGCTGCGTTGGATTCTTGATCCATACAGGAATGAATGATTATGGGGAAAGAGCAGCAAACTCCTCCAATGTGAGGAATGCCAGAGCAGCCATGATCCTATTGAATGGCAGAGCAGGCTTGTGGGGCTGAAAGGCCTACTCGAGTTCCCATTTCTTATGATTTATACTCTCTACATCTCCCTGGTCAAGACTCCTCAGAACTGTATATGTAAATTACCGCTAACTATTCTAAACTACAGCAAATGCAAGCCTAGCTTGTCCAACTTTTCCTGGTAAGACAACCCACTCATTCCAACTATTGATAAGCCTTATTTGTGCTGATTACAATGCATTTACATTCCTTTTTAAATAAGCTTATCAATAATGTGCATAGTCCTTAGATGTGGTCTCACAAGTACTTTGCATAATTGAAGCATAACTGCGCTATTTTTGTTTTCAGTTCTTGTTGTGATAAATGATAATTACTTTCCCTTATTTTCGATTATTAATTCTCTAAAGACAATAGGACCAAAAACTGCTTTGTTAACACTTTTTTCAAGTATTTATAGAAATCCTTCCAATCTTTTTTTGTTGGCTTGCTTTCTCTCATAATTTAATTTTCCCTCATTATTAATTTTTAGTAATTTTTTTAATATTGTGCCCAATCTTCTGACTAGTTAACTACAAATGGTGGGTCATCCTTTAGAATTTTTCTTGCTCCTTGGAATGTACATTTTCTGTGTTCTGAAATATCCCTGCTGGGGGATCTGACCTATTGTTTAAATTTACTTTGCCAATTCATGTTGGCCATTTCAGCTTTCCTCCCCTTGTAATTGTCTTTATTTAAAATTTTCAAAACAATTTAAATCCGCTCCCCTCTCCCTGAAACCAAATGTAAAGTTCAATATATTTTGTCACTGCTGCCTTGGGGTACTTTCACTGTCAGATCATTATTGAAATTGATCTCACACACAATACCAAGTCTGATATAGCCTACCATATAGTCAGTTTCAGAACATGCTGTTATACGAAACTATCCTGAAAATATTCCATGGACCATCCTTTAAGATTCAGGTCCCAATTGAAACCTTCTTGCTGCAGTTTCTGTAACTACCAGAACATACTATTTTTTATTATTTCACTCTCAGTTCATCTTTTGTTTTAAACTGCTAATGCATTCTGATATAGTTTTTTTTTACTGTTTTGTAAATTCTAGTCTTATTTGTTGATTAACTAGTATACTATCCAGCCCTTATTGTGACAGTCTGTTTAAAATTTCCTGTATTAATACCATCTTTCTTTGGCTTTGACTCTGTTCTTTGATTTACCACATCCTCCCAAAATTTATCACTTGCCTCTACTATTAAATTTTAAATCCTCTGTATTTGTCCTAGTTATGCAGCTGGCAAGAACACCACCTACAGCTCGATTCAGGTATAGTCCATAACATGGGGACATATCTCATTTTATCTGACCTCATTACAGCCTTGGTTTAAAAACATGGATAAAAGAGCTGAATTCCAGAGGTGAGGTGAGAGTGACAGCCCTTGACATCAAGGCTGCATTTGATCAAGTGTGGCATCAAGGAGCACTAGCTAAACTGGAATCAATGGGTATCTGGGGCAAACTCTCTAATTGTTGGGGTCATATCTGGCACATAAGAAGATGGTAGTTTTTGCTGGAAGTCAGTCATCAGTTCCAGGACATTTCTGCAGGAGCTGCTCAGGATAAACCCTGAGATAACTCCACAGAGGCAAGTATCCAGTCACCAAGTCACCTTATATTTACAGGAGTCATTGACACTCACCCAGCTCCCTCAGAGCCAGCTGTCAGAGTGAACAGAACCTCTGACACCCCTGTTCTTATCTGTCAGCTGGAGTTCCCTGATCAGATTAACAGCCCCATTCAGTGAAATCATATTTGTCCACCTGGCTGGCCTTGTTTCAATCACCACGTCCCTCTACCTCCGAGTATGAGGACATAGGTCAGGCTTTATTTGTAGTTCCTCCTGAGGCATTTTAGCACGGGGTGAGTTTCCTCCAGCTCTGCCTTTGATGCTGGCAGCGTTTAACGCACAGTAGCTCACCCCTTGTGCCTGGAGTATCTCAGAAGAAATTCATTCTCCTCTTCAGGTGGCAAAGGCATTGAGGCAGTGGCACGCGCCGTGTCTATCTCAGATTCTGAGGTACCGTCACTGCTTGATGGAGAGGGAGAACCCATGAGTTCCGGAACAGTCAGAAAGGCAGTCGAGGAACCAGGCATGATTTGCTCCTGCACTGTTTGTAGCTTTCATATGGACCACATACTTGTACAGGAATGTTGCATCTATGCAAACTTTATATGCCATTAGAACTGACCTCATTTCAACCATGCATCTTACCTATGCAAGGCCATTCCCATGGCTCCTAATCAATACCACAACCCCCTAAGTAAATTGTCTCTCCTGTTTAGCATTCCTGATCCCTTTTCATCCTCCCTCCCAGGTCTGGAAGATCAGAATTAACCTGGTGTGGAATCCTCTCTCCATTAGTATCTCTGCTGGAGCTAGCTGTTTAGTTGGATGAGGGTTGGTCCTATAATCAAGCAAGAACCAGGAGAGTTCAGTATATACTGAAGCTGCAGGCTGTTTCTTTAAGTCTTCCTTCAAAATTTGGACTATTCTTTCTACCAGACCATGAGATGATGGATGGTATGGAATTGTCCTTATATGGTGAATCCCATTCAACTTTTGTACATGTATTTGGAAAGACAAAGACTGATTAGGGATAGTCAACATGGCTTTGTGCATTGGAAATCATGTCTCACAAACTTGATTGAGTTTTTTGAGGAAGTAACAAAGAGGCTTGGTGAGGGCAAAGTGGTAGATGTGATCTATATGGACTTCAGTAAGGTTTTCAACAACGTTCCCAATGGGAGACTGGTTAGCAAGGTTAGATCTTACGGAATACAGGGAAAACTAGCCATTTGGATACAGAACTGACTCAAAGGTACAAGACAGAAGGTGGTGGTGGAGGATTGTTTTTCAGACCGGAGGCCTGTGACCAGTGGAGTGCCACAAGGATCGGTGCTGCGTCCTCTGCTTTTTGTCATTTACACAAATGATTTGGATGCAAGCATATGAGATATATTTAGTAAGTTTACAGATGACACCAAAATTGGAGGTGTAGTGGACAGCAATGAGGATAACCTCAGATTACAACAGGAACTTGACCAGATGGGCCAATGAGCTGAGAAGTGGCAGATGGAGTTTAATTTAGATAAATGTGAGGTGCTGCATTTTGGAAAAGCAACTCTTAGCAGGACTTATACACTTAATGGTAAGGTCCAAGGGAGTGTTGCTGAACAAAGAGACCTTGGAGTGCAGGTTCATAACTCCTTGAAAGTGGAGTCGCAGGTAGATAGGATAGTGAAGAAGTCATTTGGTATGCTTTCCTTTATTGGTCAGAGTACTGAGTACAGGAATTGGGAGGTCATGTTTCGGTTGTACAGGACATTGGTTAGACCACTGTTGGAATATTGCGTGCAATTCTGGTCTCCTTCCTATCGGAAAGACATTGTGAAACTTGAAAGGGTTCAGAAAAGATTTACAAGGATGCTGCCAGGGTTGGAGGATTTGAGCTACAGGGAGAGGCTGAGCAGGCTGGGGCTGTTTTTCCTGGAGCGTTGGAGGCTGAGGGGTGACCTTATAGAGGTTTACAAAATCATGAGGGCCTTGGATAGGGTAAATAGGCAAAGTCTTTTCCCTAGGGTCAGGGAGTCCAGAACTAAAGGGCATAGGTTTAGGGTGAGAAGGGAAAGATATAAAAGAAACATAAGGGGCAACCTTTTCACGCAGAGGGTGGTACGTGTATGGAATGAGCTGCCAAAGGAAGTGGTGGAGGATAGTACAATTGCAACATTTAAGAGGCATTTGGATGGGTATATGAATAGGAAGGATTTGGAGGGATATGGGCCAGGTGCTGGCAGGTGGGACTAGATTGGGTTGGGATATCTGGTCAGCATGGACAGGTTGGACCGAAGGGTCTGTTTCCATGCTGTACATCACGATGACTCTATGACTGTAAATACTCAAAGTCCCCGATGGTGATGGCCCATTATCTGTGATCAACATTTCCGTGTATTGCTGAAGATGCATGCAATTTTTCTATCGTCATCCCCATGTTTGATGAATGAACTCTATGCACGTACAGCCATTTTGAGTGAGCATCCACAACAACTAAGCATTCAGCTCATGAAAGGACCTGCATGGTTGATGTGTTCAGGGTTTACAAATGTTGAGGAGCTTCTGGTGGGTTTTTTTTCCCTGTTCGCACTCTGGGCTCTGCCCCACCAATGCAGCTGTGTCTGCATCCAATCCTAGCTATTAGATGTAACCTCACATCAGCATCATTTTGGAAACCCCTGGATGACCCTGGTGGAGTTCAGCCGGTATCTGGTGGCAGTCTTTGCTGGGGACAATCACTCTTGCTCTCCATAATAATATGACATTCAATTGTATTACCATCCCTGAATCCCCCATTATCAATAGCCTGGGGATTATCATTGATCAGAAACTCAAGTGGACTTGCCACATAAACTCAGTGGCTATAAGAGCAGGTGAGAGGCTCCAAACTCACCTGACTCATCAAAGCCTGTCCACCATCTACAAGGCACAAGTCATGCGTGTGATGGAATAGTCCTCACTTGCCTGGATGAGGGCAGCTCCAACAACACTCCAGAAGCTTGACACCATCCGGAACAAAGCAGCCCATTGATTTGCATCACATCTACAAGCATCCACTCTCTCTGCCATCGAAGCTCAGTAGCAGCAGTGTGTACTGTCTACAAGATACTCTGCAGAAATTCACCAAAGATCCTTAAACAGCACCTTTCAAACCCTTGGCTAATTTCAGGTAGAAGGAAAAGGGCAGCAGGAACATAGGAACAAGTTCCCCTTCAACCCACCACCATCCTGACCTGGAAATATATTGCCATACCTTCACAGTCAGTGCGTCAAAATCCTGTAATTCCCTTCCTCAGGACACTATATCATACATCATGTGGCCTGCAGCAGTTAAAGAAGCAGCTCACCACCACCTGCTCAAGGGCAACTAGGGATGGGCACTAAACGCAGGCCAGCCAGTGACGCCCACATCCCATGAATGAATAAAAATATTTTTCCCAGCTCTGGAGCCCATGCCCCACAAATCAAAACCTACTTCTCCCACTTGTTTATCTCTCTAAACTAATTTACCCCAATGTCAAATTGCACATGGTTCAAATAACATGACCTTTGAGTTTCTGCTTCTTAATCTGGTGCCTGGCTTCTTGTGGTGATTCCATAGAGCCTCCTCCTCCTTTGGCTTATCAATGTTGTTGGTACCAACATGGACCGTCATGCCTGGAACTCCTCCTTGCACTGAAAATTCCTCTTCAATCCTGAGCAGCTGCCCCAAACACTAGCACTGGGCAGATCACACAGCCTTTTGAAGCAGAGAACAGTGTCAATCCCTTTCATTGTACTGTCTGTTATTACCACTACATTCCTTCAAACTAGCCCCTTTTTAATGGCTTCCTTTGTCACAATGTCATGGTCAGTTAGCTCATCCACCTGACAGCTCTCGCTCTCGTAGAAAAAGGTTGGAAAATGTCACACCTGCTGAACAATTGCAGAAGCCAGGAGTCCAGCTCTCTGGGTCTCCCTGCCGACCTGACTTACTGTCTCTGAACACAAACAAGATCAGCTGACCCAATTCTAGTAGGTGTGACTGTCTACTTGGACAAAGAATCCAGCAATTTTCACCCTTCCTGATATTACATAGGAATTGTAGGTCAGCCTCCAGCTCATAAACTCTGAATTTTTGTGGTTATTGCGATGATAAATAATGTGACAAAAAAAATCATGAAATGAATCCACAAACACTGCAACTGACAAATCACTTCTCACCAAACTCTGCAGCTTCGTTATTCTGCCTGCAGAAAAGTTCCAGGGCTCACTGTCCTGATAAGGCACGTCATTGCCCTTGGCCATGAACCTGTTTCTGTGAGAAGAAATTATACAGTGTAAGGGGCTGGTATTTGCCAATATACAGTATAACTGTTGCAGAAAGCACACATCGAAATGAGTCTTTTACTGCATCTCATCATGCTAGATGTGTATGAAGAATACTTGCAGAGAAACTAGCTACTGTAGTTTATCATGGTAATACATGTAAATTAAGTTTCTGACACAATAGCAGGAATAGGAAATAAAATAATACCCTGTTGGAATTCTTGACTCCCTTATCTGCTCTTGGCTGTTTTGGAACAGGCTTGCTCTGTTGGAATTGGTTGCAGGGCAATGATGAGTCATGCTTCCCTCTTTCATATATTGAGCCTATTCCTGCTGTCCAGTCCCAAATAACTACTGTCTCCTTGTCTCTATTTGAGGCAGTGAAGTGTCTGGAGCTTGTTCAAACACTAATGCATATTCTGCACCCTCACCAAATGAATTCGCTTAAGAGCCCTATCTTTGAAATCCTGTTAATTGAAACGATTATCGGTTTATTCTTGTCTAAATTTAGCCATAGTTGGAAAATTTCACACTTGTTGAACAATTGCAGAAGCCGAGTCCAGCTCTCTGGGTCCCCCTACCGACCTGACTCACAGTCACACTCTCCTGGCTCGTAACATAAACAAGATCAGATGACCCAATTCTACCAGGTGTGACTGTCTACTTGGACAAAGAATCCAGCTAATTTTCACCCTTCCTGATATTACATAGGACAAACAAAATAACTTTGAAGGCAAAACAAAATCCCAGATGTTTTGCATTTGTCTCAGAGTGGAATTAAATTTAAGAGTCATTTTGCAGCAGGATAAGGTAGCTATATACCCCTGGAAAATAAATGTCTAGATCGGGTACAGAGGGATCTGGGGGCTTGATATAGAGCCACAGATCACTGCGTGTAGTTCAGTATTTTCACAATAAAACAAACAAAACACCAGAATTCATTTCTGGAGGGCTCGAATCGATCAGCCTTGTTAAAATTGGATGAACCTTTTGTTGATTCGCATTGTGAATTGTTCTGATCTCTATACTATAAGGAGAATGGAGAGCCCGTGTGGAAAATATATATAATCATATGAGAATTGAGGGATCATACCGGAATTATTGAACTGGCCGGAGTGTGCTTTCTCTGATGTGGGACAGAAGTAGAAATTGCTGAAAAATCTCGGCAGATCTGGCAGCATCAATGGAGAGAAATCGAGAGTTAACATTTCTGGTTGAGTGACCCTTCCTCTGATGTGTTTGGGTAGGCAGTGAGAAGATGTTTCCAGTTGTGGGAGAAACTAGAACCAAGGACCATAAATATAAGGGAGCTGCTGAAAAAGCTGTCCAACCTAAGAATTACATGAACAAGCAATTTAAGATTGTCAACTGGACTTGCAATCTGGCTTAATTACACTTTCTAGGATTTACATATACAATACCCTAGACAGGGCCCAGTTTTCTGCAGGCAAGAAGACTTCCAGGAATTATACCTTCCAAATAAACAAAAGCTTTGGGACAACTGGTTGCGTTTCTCAAAGTAAATCTCCAACAATTAGACAAACAAGACCTTTTTGAATTAAGCAAAAACTTTGGAATAACTGTTCCCTGGTGAATTTCATATGCAAACCCTTGACCAATCAAAGTCCACTGGCCAATGAATGAGCCGCTTGTTAATTATGTAATATATAAATTATTACTCCCTTTGAAATTTGGTATTTTTGCATCTGACCTGACCACTGCAAGAAGAAAAATCTTCAAAAAGCATATCTCCTATTTTACTGATAACAGAAGTTCTGTACAATACTGTCAAGTGACTAGAAAATGATTATTAATAAATCCATTAGTGAAACCAAGAGAATACCGTAGTCTGAGAGTAGTTAAAAATGTGGCGTAGTTGAGGCCAGTAGTGTAAACGAATACAAGGGAAAGCTAAGTAAACAATGAGGGAGAAAGGAAGAGAAGGAAGTTCTGATATATTGTGTTCAGATTTGTTGAGTTAGGATGGGAGGATGCTCATGTAGGGCATAAACACCAGCATGAACTTGATGGGTCAAATGGCCTGTTTCTATGCTGTATTACCTAACAGACTGAAAGCTACTACCAAGATGTAGCAATCTATCAATAGTGGTGTTACATTATCACAGTTAATGTCAACCTTATTACACCTTGCCTCATATAGCATCTAAAGCCAAGAAATTGTTGAATTGACCTGGACTGGATGATAGGGGGTGGAACATTTTGAAGCTAGTTGAACAGCTGGGAACATAAGGGGCAGGAATTAGAGTGGTCTAAGGTTCTGCATCAAACTGGAAATGGCACCAGTCTATGGCTCAGGAGTGAAACCTGGAGTTCTCTGGGGCATAATTAAGGCCTGCAGTGACTCCAAGCATGAATGTGGGAATGGATCAGCCCTGGCAAAACTCTGGTTACTGATTGGAATCATTTTCGTTCAGATATTTCTCACTTCATATTTTAAGCATTTGCTAAAACATTGGAAATATACAAAATCAGTATAAATGTCAGTATCTTATGGAAAAGAGGCTATATTTGCATGAGGAACAAACAGTTTGTAATGGTCTCATCACATTCACTACAGTGAGTAACTTACCTCCAAACTCCCAAAGCCTGCCCGTCATCTGCAAGACACGAGGAAGGAATACCCCCCACTTGCCTGGATGAATGCAGTTCCAACAACAGTCAGGAAGCTTCACACCAAGTTCACTTGATAGGCACCAAGCGTACAAACATTCACTCCAACACCAATGCTCCATGACATCAGTGTGTACCATCTACAAGATGCACTACAGAAATTCACCAAGGCTCCTTAGACAGCACCTTCCTCCAAACCCACAAACCTGTTCATTCACAGTATCAAGGGTTAGCAGATACATGGGAACACCATCACCTGCAAGTTCCCCTCCAAGTCACTTACCATCCTGAGTGGAAAATATATTGCCATTCTTCCAGTGCCTCTAGGTCAAAATCCTGCAACTCCCTCCCTCATGTTACTGTGGCTTTACTTAAATAGACTACAGTGGTACAAGAAGGCAGCTTATCACCGCCGTCTCAAGAGCATCTAGAGTTTGGCAATAAATGTTGACCCAGTCAGCGACACTCACATACCCTGAATGAATTTTTTAAAAATTGTATTCTAAAAATAATGCAGAAAACTAAGCTTAATTTTGCCCTCGTTTAGTAGGCTAATCAGGTCTTAGGTTGTGATCATTAGAAGGGATCAGAAGTTTTGTATTAGAAATATACATAGATATATTATATATGTTAAGTTAATTTTATTAAACATGCTATTTGTGTCTCCTTCAATTACCCTGAACATCTGAAATATGGTAGTCAGTCACTAGATGGCGCAATGTACCTTTTCATCGTTGTGTTTCTTAGGAATTAGCTGGTATCAAGTTCAGATTGTATTTGCACCTATATTTTTTTAAAAATATCATATAATTATTTGAAAAAGCATGAGTTAAGTTGGCAAATTGTTAACTTGTTAGAGATCAGTAATGCGGCTGCAAAATACCGTGAAAAATGTATCCAGGCTACTTCAGGAGACAGTAAGGACTGCAGATCCTGAAAATCAGAGTCAATAGATGTGAAGCTTGAAGAGCACAACAGGAACAGGACAGTCTACATTTTGGGCCAGAACCCTTCGCCAGGCTATTTTAGTCGGGCTGGGCATGGTGTTAAACTCTTGTGATTGCTTGCTTTATAGCAGGCTCACATACATATCTCAGCTGGAGTTTTCATATGCAAATTGCAATTTTGGAACTTGATACTAAATGCACCATAACAACAGTGTGCCTTCAAACTGCATTTACAAAATCTTCAAGAAACTTGCTATTCCTTCTGGATTGTCTATAAAATTGCCCAAACTCTTCAGTCCGTCTAAGGCTCTCACAATTGGTATCAGAGTTTCAAATGACATCCTATATGGCTGTGAAGAAGGAAGGATAGCTCTGCCTCACCCTTCGCGACCTGTTGCAGACATAGCTACAGTTGATCATATTAACCCTATTCAGCATCTCTCCAATGTCTTCCAATGCAGTCGCTTGGTTCCATTCTTAATCACCTCATCATAGCTAGAGAATTACTATCAATGATGTCTCTTCATATTCCGACACCATTTCATCTGTTGTCCCAGGTTTATTTTCTTAGCTCGCTAATTTTTTTTATCCACATGCTGCTTTTGGCAACATCATCAGGAAACACTTCAGTTTTCTGAGATGTCCCTGCTTTATTGCATTTGCAGCTCTTTCCACCAGTCCTTGCTTGTCCAACATTCACTATCGGATCACTCAGTGTAATTCCTCCCATTAAGTATTTCAATGATCAACCACAAACTTTGCTCCCTTGCTACTAACAATTATGTATCATATTTGAGGTGAGCTTTTAACCACATACTGTTTACTTCTACCTCAGTAACATTGCCCAGCAACACCCCTTCTTCAACTACTGAAACTTTCATCCAGGTCTTTATTGTTTTTAGACTTGACTTCTCTAAGACTTCCCTGATTCTGTAGACTTCAGGTCATACAAAACTCGGCTTCTCATGACCTAGCTTGCAACAAATGGCATTCACTATTACTCCTGTACTGACTGTCCTTTATTAGCTCCTAATTTAGCACCACATTGATTTTAAAGTTTTCAACTTTGTTTTCAAACCTCTCCATGGAGAACTGGATCCTCTATGGCTCCAGAATCCCCTCTATCCATCTAACCCACTGAGGTATCTGCATTCCTCTGGTTTATGAGCAATCCTAGTTAGAATTGTTCCTGTGGCTGTGCCTTCAGTTACCAAGAACATAGGCCCGGTTCCTCTCCACTATCTTCTCCTGTAAGTCATGGTTTGGTGATGCCAGCACTGGACTGGGGCTTTTCAAAGTTAAAAAAAATCACACAATACCTGGTTATAGTCCAACAGGTTTATTTGGAAGCACTAGCTTTCAGAGCGCTACACACGGTACTTACATACACACACTCTCTCACAGACACTCATAACCCCCGCCCCACACACACACCCACATGCACACACACACATGCACATATATACATATTAGTTTGTGGGCAGAATTACACTTTACTTTGCTCAAAGACTGTATGAATCCATGTAAGATTCTGTAAATCCATTTTTTGGATTAGAATCAGTCTGACCGTTGTGGCACAGACAGCCTCATAGGGAAGCTCACACCTTCAGTGCATTATCTGGGCTGCCATGACACCAACTGTTAAAGTTCACTTGAGAATGTACCTTTTTTAAAAGAAGTTTTGCAATTTACATATGAAAGAATTAAAACCAACATAGTCATTCTAAAAGATGAGAGACTTAACAAACAATCCAGGTCTTTTTCAATATATAATTTCAGTTACATCGCACTGTAAACTTTTACTATAATTTCTGTGTCTTACAATCTTATTCTCCACAACTACCTAATGAAAGAGTAGTGCTCTAAAAGCTAGTGCTTCCAAATAAACCTGTTGGACTATAACATGGTATTGTGTAATTTTTAACTTTCTCCTGTATGACTCTTCTGACCATATGCCTCTTTGACCAACCTTTCAATCATTCATCCTAATATTTCTTACATGGCTTAGTGTTATATTTCATTTTGTAATGTTCTACCCAGTGCTTTGGAAAATGTTTTTGCTGTATGTTAAATATAGATGCAAATTATTGCTGTGTTAGGTGAGAATTCACATTCCTCACCAAGTCCCTAGCTCTTTAAATTTGACAGTTTAGCAACTCAATGTCAGTGCATTTACAGAGCTCTAAATGGCAATTGGGATGCTGAGTCAAGCTACTGTCAACTGTGAGTGCTGCTATCATGGTGGACCCTCTGTTAGTTTGCTGTTCAAACTGATACAGCAATATAAAGACGAAGACAGCTCTTATTTACTTGGTTTGAGGCTGTGTCCCTAATTAAGCTCTAGATGGCAGTGCAGGATTGTATTTGCTGATATTTCCGAACAAACCTGTTCAGAGGTGTTATTACACACTACTGGGGCAGGTTGGACTTGACCCCAGATCACCAGGCAAGATTGTATTTCCTAACTTATCTGCAGCATGTTTTGGAAGTATCTTGTGTTTTTCTCAGACACAGGAGGCAAAAAGAATAAGAGCAACTGAAGCCTCTGTGAGTGACTTCATTCTATGGTCCTGCTTCAGTCAGAAATATTACTTTTTATTCAGTCAATGTCTAATCATAAGGAATGCATCTTATTTTGATTTCACTAACAAAGTTAATGATCCATTAAGTTTCTGGGGCCATACATTTATTTAAAGCTGTACCACTATGTGGTATTTTGTTTTCTTTTCAAACTCTGGTCAAGTAATTGGGTAATAAAATGTATGTAACGATCTCATTTATTGTGAATATAACTGATGCAAGTCCTGTTGAAAGAATTTAACTTTGTTCTCCTGCAGACTGGACATAGAAAAAAAACATTAAGGCTGCTCAACGTTATACTTTACAGAGAATATTTTATGTTATCCTAATTAGTCTAGTTAGTTACTGATTTTCTTCAGCACTCACCCTCAAAATGTGTGTACCATTTTAAATTTGAGGTTATTTGATTTTCTGTATAATATGTTTCAATAACTCTGTAGCTGACTCCCCTCAGCAGCTGACAGTACGGTCTCTAAAACCTCTGATTGTTCTGCTGCTTGTGGGAATCCAGTATTGAATGAACAGAAATGTTCTTCAGTGAAATATTAGGGAATCCTCAATTGGTTCCCTGTTCTCAAGCTACTAACTCCATTCCTCTCACTGCTGTCCCTAACGTTGGCATCCTTCCTGACTCTGATGTGAGCTTCCAATGCCTTAATCCTTTCCATCCCAAAACCCTTTACCATCCTCCCATAACATTACAGTTCAATGTTGCCTATAATATATATTTGTTGTGCCTTTCCTCTCTTGTTTTCTTTTTGAACCTACCCAACTTTGCGATAATGTTACTTACAACTTGTAATCTCTGCATTTCTCCATCTCTGACTGCTCCTGCCTGCCCAGTTTTCTTCCACTACCCACATACTAACTTCTGGGATTATCTTCCTGAACCTCCACAATCTTGCATCTGGATGTTGTCCTTTAAACCCACTTCCTTACAATCTGTTTATTTGAATACATTTGTGCTGAGCCAACCTGAACCACTTATGTGGCTAGGTATAAAAATGCATTTGGAGCCATCCCTGTGAATGCCTTGAGGCATTTTACAGCATTAAAGGCACAACATAAATGCAACTTCTTGTTGCCTATTGTATTGGGAACGTGTAATCAAGGATAAATGGTTGCATTTTCACATTTCACTAATTTACAGATATTGGCGGAAATAATATCTTGTCTCTTGCTCTGCCTTGGTGATTGACAACAATGTGCAGAATTTCAGAAATAGCAGTGAGAGAAGCAGCAATGTATGGTGTTGTTGTTACTTCAATTGGTACCATTACCACTTAGTAACGAAGAACCGAATAAATTTGAACACTAATTTCCAGAGAAACATGTGGTATCGAAAACTTGCAGAATAAAATTGCTGTTTGCTCTTGTATTTATGTAGGGAAGGAGGGAATTCTACGATGCCACCCAGACCTAGCTGGGAGAGATCTTCTCAGAGGAACACTCTCCCTTGAATCGCAGGCTGAGCAGAACCAAGCTGGGCTAACCACCCTCACTGCTGGCCAGAGATCACAGCTGAGTGAGCTAAATGCTGCTTACAAGAACAAATTCCACTTCCCATTTGTGATCTGTGCCAGGATGAATGATAGGGAAAGCATAACGAACCATCTCAGCAGCAGGATCCACAACAGTCCAGAGCAGGAGCTTCAAATCGGTATTAAAGAGGTTCTAAAAATCTGCCACCTCCGTCTTTTAGATATCATCAGGCCAGCTGCCCACTCTACCAAGCTTTAATAAGATGGCAGGAATTAACATTTCAAGTCTGGTGACTCTTCATCAGAACAAAGGGGAGACGTGAGGAATTCACTGAAGTGGACTATCAACTCCAAAGGAAATCTGTGAATCATCTTAAACAATGTAGAATGTAATAGCTCAAATTGAATAAATCACATTGGGAAAGCAATAAGTGCAGCAAAACTACAATTAATTCATTTTGTTTGATTTCATTTCTTCATACATTACTGAGAACCATATTTCTGTGTATTATTTCCAGCTTTTTCCCAAATATTGGAATGCTTGTTTTATTACTTATAATAGGCGGAATTTATTGAACGAACCCCAATTATGCCCTTGATCTAACTGTTCAAAGTGCAGAAAGCCAAGTAATAAAAGTTGTGAATTCAAGTCCCATAGACAAGTCCTATAGACTGTACCGATGCAGCCAGAGAGTCGGTGAAGCAGGGCAGACTGGAAGGGTGTGCCCAAATCCTGCAGCTTGCCAAGTGCCACTGCCTCCATGCAAATTACCAAAGAAATGAAGCTTCCACTGAGCAATTGCCTGCATCTGAAAACTTCAAAACAAACCTCCTACATGTTGGAGAATTTGGCTCCGTTAAGTTACCCAGGAAACAATTAGGCAGTTAAAACTGTAGTGTAACTCTGGGTAACCATCAAGCTGATATGCTTATTTACCAAATCCCTCCCATAACTATGCATTTTCTGGTCCCTTACTCTCCTGTGACCACCGCCAACTGACCACCCACACCACACTCGACTTCCAGCAGCAACACCACCCCACTACACACCTTAATAATTCCCTCCAGCCCTGACAAACCCCCACCGATTTACTGGGACAGAGGGATCTGTGTGTATATATGTATAAGTCATTGAAGGTGGAAAGATGGATTGAGAGAGTGATGAATAAAACATAGTCTTTATTACACTTTACTAATGGGGTATATTGTATAAAAGCAAGGAGTTTATGCTGAACTTGGGTACGACACTAGTTTTACCTCAGCTGGACTATTACTTCCAGTCTTTAGGAAAAATGCAAAGGCATGAGAGAGGGTGCAGAAATGGTTCATAAGAATGGTTCCAGTCCAAACCAGCATCTCCAAATCAAAACAGGAGTTAGGCTGTTATTTGAAGAGACTGCTATTTCCACCGAGTGAAATGCTTGTTTGGAGAACTGGTGCAGACCGTAAAGGGCTGAATTGTAACAATTCTGGAACTTTGCTCTCTCCACTTTCTGCTGGGTATTAAATGATAAGAAAAGGGGCATTTGCTTCCCCAACATGCATTTGCCCCTCAACCAACTCCTGTAGCACAACAGCAATTAGGCTTCAAACAATATTTCATTGGCTGTGAAAAGCTTTGGGATTACCTGACATTGTGGACATTTTTGCTTCTTTCCTCATTGTCCATTTGTGGGTAAACATTTTTGACATCATTCCTGACTGCCCTATCTCTCATTTTAGGGTGTTCACTAGTCATCATCGACTCAGCAATTAGGTCACTTCTCAGACCTTTGTACTCCAGGAAGTACAAAACTATTTTATGCAACCAGTCATCTTGTTAACCCCTTTAACCCTGACATTAAAGTGGTGTATCTGTACTACATTCCCTTCGAGGTCAATACCTCTTTCCTGAAGTGCCATGAACTAAATGGAGTACTCTAGATATATTTTGACTAGAATGTTTTACA
This sequence comes from Hemiscyllium ocellatum, assembly GCF_020745735.1. Taxonomy (NCBI): domain Eukaryota; kingdom Metazoa; phylum Chordata; class Chondrichthyes; order Orectolobiformes; family Hemiscylliidae; genus Hemiscyllium; species Hemiscyllium ocellatum. The sequence goes on along the minus strand of NC_083406.1, from coordinate 87,684,184 downwards.
TCCCCAGCATATGCAGTACACTTTGCTCAGGCAGCGGAGACTGCGCTGGCTGAGCCATGTCCACCACATGGAGAATGATCGCATCCCAAAGGATATCCTCTATGGAGAGCTCACACCCAGGAAGACAGCCACCATGCATCCCCAGCTGTGCTGCAAAGACATCTGCATGAGGGACATGAAGGTATTTGATATTGTTACAGAATCCTGGGAAAGGCTTGCAGCTGACCACACGAGTTGGAGAAGCACCCTGAACGAACACCTCAAAACAGGGGAAAAGAAGCTGATGAGTCCTGCAGCAAGCAAGTGGGCATGAAGGAAGGAGTTCTGCAGTTCTAGCAGATCAACAACCACATACAGAGGTGACCTCTGCGACAGGGATTGTCACTCCAGCATTGGTCTCTTCAGGGAAGCAGAAAGCTAGAACAACAAAGATGCAACCCATGGTCAGCCATGACAGAAAGGGGCCTCACACAGGACTTCTTACAAACATAGTATAACTCCCAAACCATTGTATCCCAAACTCCTAGTGATAAAATGTAATATTCAATGATGTTTTTGCATCTATCCACAAGCATTGATGGTTTCAGAACATGGGTTCCTGAATCCCTCTGCTCATAAGAAAATAAATATAGGAGTGGAAATCCCCCTTCAGACCCTTGAGACTTCTCTTCAATTCTATAATATAATGGTTGATGATTGGAACCTCAATTCCAATTTCCTGCCTTCCCTTTGATCCTTCATTCCCCTTTTGATCAAAAATCTTTCATACATAGCCTTTCTTTCAGAATTTTTGAAATTCATTCACAGGATGAGGGTGTTGCTGGTTAGACTAGCATTTATTACCCACTCATAATTGCCCAGAGGGCAGTTAAGAGTCAACCAAATTGCTGTGGGCTTGGAGTCACGTGTATGCCAGACCAGGTAAGGATGGCAGCTTCCTTCCCTAAAAGGCATTAGTGAACCAGATGGACATTGGATTCATGGTCATCATTAGATTGTTAATTACACAATTTCATTGAATTCAAATTCCACCACCTGCCATCATGGGATTTGATCCTGGATTCTCAGTTCATTGCCTGGGTCTCTGGATTAGCATCCAGTGATAATATACATGTTTCAATAAATTTACCTCTAATTCTTCTAAACTCCATTGAGTACAAGCCCAACCTACTCAACCTTTCTTCATAAATAAACTCTGTAATCCTGGGAGTCAATCCAGTGAGCTTTCACTGAGCTATCTCCAAAGCAAGGAACTAAACAAGCCATGCAAACAATGTTCTCAATGAGATCTCAAGAACATCCCATACAGTAAATCACTTGCTGTACCTGCATGTTGACATTTTGTGATCCCTCTGCATTTCAGCACTCAGTCTTCCTCCATTTAAGTAAATTACTGTTTTATGTTTCCTGCCAAAGTGGAGTGAATCACTTATTTCCACATTATATCCCACTTGTCACATTTTCATTCACTCACTTAACTTATCTGTAACTCTTTGTGACATTTTTTTGTCCTCTTTATCACATGCTTTCCTACATATCTTTATATCATTAGCAAATTTTTCTACAGTGCACTCAATCCATCCATTTAAATTATTAATATGGATTATAAACAGTTCAGATCCAATCCTGATCACTGTGTCATTCCCCTAGTTACGTTAGCCAATCTGAAAATGCTCTCTCTCTATCCCAAATTTCTGTTTCTTGTTAGTTAGCTAATCTTCTTTCTATGTTAACATATTACTCCCAATATCTTGTGCAGAAACCTTCCATATATAACCTCATTAAATATCTTTTGGAAATCCCAAAATGCCATGTTCACTTCTATCCCTTGATGTGACCTGGTTGTTGCATCCTCAAAGAACCTTAACACACTTGTTAAATTCAGTTTCTCTTTCCTAAAAGTAAGTCAATTGTGTGCTTGAAGGTATTGTAATTTTCCACATGTTCTGCTATTTCTTCCTTAGAAAGATTCCAGCATTTCATCAAAGACATATATTAGGCTAATTGATTGATAATTTCCTGCATTTTGTGGCAGTCCTTTCTTGAGCAGAGATGTAACACTTCTGGTTTTCCAATTCAGTAGGACTTTTACAGAATCTAAGGAATTTGAAAAAGTTATAAGCAACACATCCACTATCTCAGCAGCCACATCTTTTAAAATTATAGGATGAAGACTATCCAGTCTGGGGAATATGACAGTCTTTAGTCTGATTAGTAAATCTAGTAATCTTTTCCTTGCAATTGTTATTATTTTGAATTCTGCTTCCCTTTCACCCCTTGACTTTCAGTTCTTATTGAGATACTTTTATTGTCTGCACCTGGAAGACAGATATTAAATTCTTGTTCAAAATCTCTGCTTTCTCTATGTTTCCCATTAGTAATTTCCCAGTCTTCTCTTCTAAGGGATTAATATTTACTTTAGCAATTTTATTGTGGAAACTCTTACTATATTTTCTTTTGTAGTTCTTGCTAATTGTTCTCAGATTCTGATTTCTTTTTTATCACTGTTTGTTAACCATTGCGGATTTCTAGAATTTTCCCAATCTTCTAATCCAATACCAACCTTCAAGATATTGGATGCTATTTTCTTGCATTTGATAGCATCCTCAATTCCATAGTGAGCTATTGATGGTGTATTCTTCCCCCATAGAGACTTTCTTTCTCAATGAGGGACCATATTTTGAGTTATGAAATACCTCCTTAAATATCTACCACTGTTTTTCTGTGATTGTACGTATAACTTATTTGGTCTGTCTGTATTAGGCATTTCTGTTTTCTTACCTTCATAACTGACTTCATTTAAAGTAGGCCATTAGTTTCTCACCCACAAACCGAATGTAAAATGCTCTCATGTTGTGATCATTTTTGTCTTGTGGATCCATTGCCATGAGATCATGAATTAATTCTGACTTGTTACACATTATTGTGTTAAAAATAGTTTGAAAAGATTAATTCCACAATTTATTGTTCCAAGAAAATGCCCAGATTCCCTCTGTGAACTCATTCTCAAGACTGCCTTTTCGAATGTGATTTGTCCAATCAATATGGAGATTGAAATCACCTATAATTACTACAGCAACTTCTTAAAAATGTCCATTATTTCCTGATATATTCTGTGTAATACCATATAGCTACTGTCAGTAGGCCTATAAGCTATTCCCACATCTTTCTTGTGTTGCTTTTATTACCACCCAAACTGATTCTAGTCCTTAATCTTCCAAGCCAAGCTCATTTCTCACTATTATACTGAATTCATCCTTTAATTACGGAGCCATGCTAACTTCTTTATCTTTATTACTTTCCTTTCAATATGTCAAATGCTCTTTAATTTTCGGTCCCAGCTTTACTCACTTTGTAAACATATATCTTTCATAGCTATTACATTATACCAATTTATTTCTATTTGTTCCATCGATTCATGTATCTTGTTCTGAATGCTCCATGCATTCAGATAAGGAGCCTTAAATTCTGTTTTCTTATCATTTTTGTCTTTCACTGACCCTTCAATCCATCCTCATAACTGAAGCTTCTATCTCTGGAACTATTCTTGTTAATCACTTTTGTACTTTGTTCAATAAATTTACACCCTTCCTACAGTCTGATGCTCAGAACTATACACAATTCTCCGGCTGAGGTCTAATATTTCAACGTCATCTATGTCTTCTTGTACTCAATACTAATAAAGCCCAGGAGAATGTATGCTTTACTTACTGGTTGCTTGACCTGTTCTACATATTCAAGGATCTGTGCGCATATACAACCAGATCCCTTGCTCATTTTCCTCCTACCAAAATGTAGCACCCCACTTTTCCTGGCATTGAACTTCATCTGATACTTATCCACCCACTCCACCAACTTGTCCCCTTACCCTTGCACATTGTTTCCCATGTCCTTTTAGAAGTTCTACAGTATCCTCCTCACATTATACAATGCTTCCAAGTTTAGTATTATCCATCAACATTGAAATTGCTCCCAAGTTCCATATAATTAATTTATACCAGAAAATGCAATACCAAACCCTGAGGAACTCTAGCCCCAAAAATATCTACTGACCTTTACTCTCTGTTTCTTATCACTTAATTAATTTTCAATCCACATACTGTTTGCTGACCCTTTTATGCTATGACCAATAACTTTCCTCACAGGTCTGTTGTGTAGCACTCAATTGATATTGTATCCATGTTGCTTGCTAATACCTTGTTTATGCCGTGAGCTGTAACATTTTTCACAATTCCGTTATGTGGCATTGTATTAAATGCCTTCCAAAAGTCAAGGTGCACCAAATGAATAGCATTCTCCTCATTGATACTTTCTGTCACATTTTCCGAAAATTCCAGAAACTTAGTTTTAAACACCCTTTGAAAATTTGAGCTGGCTCTTCCAAATCATCACACTCAGGAAACCTGAAATCAGGCATCAGGAGCTGACACTGTCAGCTACGGGAAACATTTTCTGTAACCTGCCCCCATATAATTACTGCATTCATTTTTGAGTCCTGCACTTTGAATGGCCCCCTCTGTTAAGATGCTGTAGTCAGTTTTCTTGTCCACCTTTCAGTCCCTGCTCTCGGCCACGTAGGCTGCCAAAACCTTAAACTTTTGTGACAAAAGTACAAGGACTCCTCATGACTGCCTTGTTCATAATCACACCCTCTTGTCCTTGACAACAAATCAAACCTGAAGAAATTAATTTAAGAGGTGTGACTGCCTCTTGAAACAAGATGTCCAACTAGCATCCAGCCTCTCTGGCACATCACAGGGTCCAAAGCTCAGACTCCAGATCATCATGTCTGTTCCTCAAGCGACAGACACTCCCTACAGATGTGTTTTCTGCCTGTGCCCCTCATCTCCCATCACCTTTACTGTATTTGTTTAACTAAGATTTCAAGTTTTGAAATATCAATAATGATTATTTGCTATTACATTAACTAATTAAGGGGTGAGTTTCCATCTCCCAGGGTGTGCTTTAAACTACAAGCTCAGGTTTGAGAGAGAAAGCCATGAAACTCACTAACCAGTCACTTACCTCATACCTAATAAATGCCTCTGGACCGCTGCCTTCAGAGCTTGTTGTCCCTCAGGCCCTGTCTCAGACCTCGCTGTCTCTGTTGTCAAAGACATGAGCAACACTCATCAACTTCCTGTTTTGAGTATTTTGTCAAAACTCCCTATATGCCTTAGAGCTCAATCCCCATGTACCAATTGTCCCTACTTCCTAGCTTTTACACATTTAGTATGCATTAAGGAATGAGATTTTTTTTTAAATTGCATTTTGAAGTGACCACCCCGATTTGTAAAGGAAATGACACCACCTCAGGCAGAGCTAGGAGAGATCCAGATCCCAGGCTGAGCAGAATTATAGCTCCTTGAAAGTGGAGTTGCAGGTAGATAGGACAGTGAAGAAAGCGTTTGTTATGCTTTTCTTTATTGGTCAGAGTATTGAGTACAGGAATTGGGAGGTCATGTTGCGGCTGTACAGGATATTGGTTAGGACACTGTTGGAATATTGCATGCAATTCTGGTCTCCTTCCTATCGGAAAGATGTTGTGAAACTTGAAAGGGTTCAGAAAAGATTTACAAGGATATTGCCAGGGTTGGAGGATTTGAGCTACAGGGAGAGGTTGAGCAGGCTGGGGCTGTTTTCCCCGGAGCGTCGGAGGCTGAGGGATGACCTTATAGAGGTTTACAAAATCATGAGGGGCATGGAAAGGATAAATAGGCAAAGTCTTTTCCCTGGGGTTGGGGGGTCCAGAACTAAAGGGCATAGGTTTAGAGTGAGAGGGGAAAGATATAAAAGAGACCTAAGGGGCAACTTTTTCATGCAGAGGGTGGTACATGTATGGAATGAGCTGCCAGAGGAAGTGATGGAGGCTGGTACAATTGCAACATTTAAAAAGCATTTGGATGAGTATATGAATAGGAAGGGTTTGGAGGGATATGGGCCGGGTGCTGGCAAGTGGGACTAGATTGGGTTGGGATATCTGATCGGCATGGACGGGTTGGACCAAAGGGTTTGTTTCCATTCTGTACATCTCTATGACTCTATAAGGGAGCTGGGTTAGCCACTCTCACTGCTGGCCAGAGAGCCCACTGAGTGAGCTAAACATTCTTTACAAGAGCACAATTCATGTCCTGTGTTGTGATCTATGATCTATGAATGACAGGGAAAGCAGAATGCACCAGCAAGGTCTGCAACAGCCCAGAGCTGAAGCTTCAGATCAATAATGTATAAAGAAGTTCTAAAAATCTGCCACCTCCTCCTTTTAGATATCACCAGCCCAGTGGCCCACACCACAAAGTTTTAGCAGGAAGACCTGTCACAGAAGTTCAAAACAGTCAATACGAGGAATTCAATACTGTGGAGTCTCAACTGGGAATCGAATGGGTAAAACATTTTAAGAATGTAACATTTCAAATTGAATAAATCAGTTTAGGAAGGCAATAAATGTAGCGAAACTAGATTCTTGATTTCATTAATTAAGGCAAGGACACACATGGAGATATTTTAATTCCTTCAGCGAAACAGGAATCTTTCAAAGACATTTACTTTTAAAACTCTGGAAACACAAAAGCTTCAACGCTTTCCCAATATTACAGTGGTGGTTGCGCCAGCGTGGATGGTCATTTACGAAATATAACATCCTTCCACCCCCCTCAAAGCTCTTTGAATCTCATCACACAACGAAATGTGACAAGATTCCCGGAAGTAAACGGAATTCGATTCAATCCGTCGCCGAAATCAATCTGACACCAGGCGGACTCTTTCCGAACAATATGACAGATGCTTTTTAAAAAAAATATAATGAGAAAAATAACGTTGTACATTATTTAGACAGAATAGTCTGCAGTGGGGAAAGCCACAGAGATTAGAGTCACGTTTAGTCTAACAAATTAACCGTGATCATAACTGGTCAGATTAGTGGTCATTTATCACTCTGAGACTGCTGTTCACAGACAACTCGGAGCTAGAATTTATGAAGCACACTCATGCAATATAATTCAAGTGACAACAACTTCTGTCAGTTTTATCGCTATTTCAAATTGCATTTTGAATTTACTGCTCCATCAAATTCACATAGGTTTGATTTAAAATTAGCCATTAACATGGCAGCGACTTCGGCGGCCAGAAGCCAGCAGTCACCACTCCAATTTGGTTAAAGAGTTCCATTAAAAACAGTCCAGAAAATGAGCTTGTTGCTTGGACCCAGAAATTGAAGACAATGAAATTACGAAGAAATAATGCTGGTAGAGATACTAAAGGTTAAAGATCTTCGAGGGGCTATTTATGTCGAAATTAATAAGCGATTGTGTTTCCAGAGTTTTAAAAACAAATGTTATTGAAAGGTATCTTGTTTGGTTAAAATATCAACATGATTGCAAATATATCAATGTCAGAGCCAGAACTTTGATCGAACTGTTTGGGTTCCTAAAGTTGTACGCGCCGAGACGAAGACATAACATATCACAACCTGCACCAGAAATTAAAACATGCTTTTAAGTGATGATGGCACCAGGGGTGCGCATAGAAAACGGCTATCCAGTATATGGAGAAGGGGAAAGATAAGTTCTATTCGTAATTAGTGTCTGTTTTGCTCCTTACAGCGTTCCTCTCAAGGCTTGAAATATTAGCATAATGTTACCATAAAATAACAAACCACGGACAAACCCCTCAGTTAGAACACTTGGGTTAGCAGGTTTTATATATTTAACAGTGATTGTTTACAACATAAAGCACCATCGCTTTACTAATATAGTCGAGAGTCTAAAATTAATATTTCCCTTTCTGTGATAATGCAGCGATACAGTATATTCTGAAATTGATACATATTTCATTCGGCTTTCTTTGGGTTGTAATAATTGAGTTGTATGAAGTGAGAAATGACAGGTTGCAGTACAGACACTGGATGATTAGTTAGTGCTTCCAGAAGTGCCCGAGCATCAATTTGCCTCGATGCTGCTCGCTCAGACTGGAAGCATGGTGCAAAAGGAAAGAGGATACCTTCCTAAAATATAGTCCCTCAATGATCCAGATCAGTTTACTATTGCCGATCTGATTAAACCGTTTTGGACAGATCGGGGTAAAAACAAAAATAAATTGTAAAGTTTTCAAATTTGGAATTTACTGACGTCGAAACGCAACTGTCGAGTATCTTTATGTCATTTTTTTAAAAATCAATTTTCGACATAACGACTGTGGAAATTTTTGCGGCAATTTGGCGTGAGTTATTTTCCAAATCTCTTCCACTTCGCGACTTCAATACATTCCAAGCTTTTCTGGCGAAATATTTCAGTAAGTTCCAGGAATTTTTTTTTGTTCGTAATGAAACAATGTTCAGTCGATGGTTTAATGCAAACGCGTTCTGCTTTCAGGTATAAAATGGGACATACAATCTTAATTTTAAAAAAAAAATAATATCATTGCAAGCGAAATCAAACCGAAAACTCCAAGAAGCGCGAAATCCGATTTATGGAAATGTGTCGATCAACCTTCGACTGACGTTCCGTCTCTTTTGAAATGTGTGCATGCTTTTTGTTCACGTTTTCGCTATATATTCCTAACATTAACAGCAGCTCTGAATCGAGTCCAAAGTTTCTTTCGAAAGTTTATCAGTTTACAATGATCGTTTGTAGAATAGTGAGGTGTAGATGGAGTTAATGGTAGTTATTATTTCTCAAGGTTGGGGGATTTCAAGGCTCTGGGGCACATTTTTAACGTGCGAGGAAACAGACTTAAAAAAGACATGGGGGCAATTCGTTTTATACAGAGGGTGGTTCGCGTGTACTTCCTGAGGAACTGGTAGACATGGGCACAATGACAACACTTAGAAGACATTTGGATAAATACATGAATAGGCAGGTTTGCAGGGATATGGGACAAGAGCAGGCAGGCGGGACTAGTTTAGTTTTGATTATGTTCGGCATGGACTGGTTGAACCGAAGGGTCTGCTTCAGTGTTGTATGACTCTATGACCCTATGACAGATATCATTTATTCCATGAAATTAGCTCTGTTTCGATTAATTCTATTTCAGTCAGGTCAGCTGTAGTTGTTAAACTTATTGGAATCACGGGTCTTGAGCAAACCATAAAGAAATAAAAGACTTTAATCCGCTGGGTTTTTTAAACCTATTAATTTTACTTCACTCAATTGCACCTTTAGCATTTCCGAATAATAATTGTTGCAGCTACAAATTCTCCCAGCTTCCTGTTCTACTAAAGGAAATGAACACAAATCAATGCATTTACCAGCTCTTTGACTGAGCATTCATCATAATCGGTTTGCATAAAAAAATACCTCTTTGTGATGAGTTCTATTTTGTGATCGCTGCTCCCTAAATTCTACAAATTTCACAACACAGATAACATCTTAGTGAGTTCTCATTATTATTTCACCTTCCAAAGACAGAAAGATGTTTTCATTAATATTTGATTATTTTAGCTCCCCTTTGCCGTTACATATACTGTATATATGCATCATATATAGTGATCTGACCATGCTTCTAGTTAGAGTCATAGAGATGTACAGCACGGAAACAGACCCTTCGGTCCAACTCGTCCATGCCGACCAGATATCCTAACCTAATCTGGTCCCATTTGCCAGCACTTGGCTCATATCCCTCTAAACCCTTCCTTTTCAAATACCCACCCAGATGCCTTTTAAATGTTCTAAACGCACCAGCCTCCACCAATTCCTCTGGCAGTTCATTCCAAACACTCACCACCCTCTACTTAATAAAGTTGCCCGTCCGATCTCTTTTAAGTTTTTACCCTCTCACTCTAAACCTATGTCCTCTCGTTCTGGACTCCTCCACTCCACCTTGTCTATTTATCCTATCCAGAGCTCACTGAATTGGTGTACAGTGTTCCAGCTGATTTTATCAAGAGGCTAATTATTAGCTCCCTCTCCCTCTCTCTCTCTCTCTGACTCTGTCTGATGTATTTTAAAATGAATGTTTAATAGATTCACGGTGTGACCTGTAATTGGCCAAATCGCCATCTTTTGAACCTTGTGTGACTGGTCCCTTCCATGATTCCTGTCTGAGTCACCCTGCAGAGCCAGTTAACCTTCCAAAGTTTTTTTTTAAAAAACTTTCTGGATGTGATTAATGATGTTGGTATCAGGAACGTTGAGGTTAAAGTGCGGAAGGTTGGAATGGAAGGAGAAAGCTTCTCAAACAATATGCAGCTCTTGAGCGAGTCGCTCCGCTCTCCTTATCTTTTTAAATGCAAATCTTCGGCTGTGCGAGGTAGTTGACGTCACCTGCCTTTAGTTTGCCATTACTAATAGAAGCTTGTAAACAATCGTTAATCATGTGGGACACGGGCGGATCGCCCTGATATCCTTTGGAGAGACACTGCTATAGGCAAACCAGGGAAAAAAAGGAATAATCTGGATTTCTCCAAAACAGCATGCCGATTGCTCCCTGTCGCCAACATGTACGTGAGCTATCTTTTGGATAAAGACATGAGCATGTACTCGGGGTCCGTCCGGCATTCTGGCATCAATCTGGGCGCTCAGAATTTTGTCAGCCCGCCACAGTACCCGGACTATGCCGGCTATCATGTCCCCGGGGTCAATTTGGACAATCACCCGCAATCTTCCGGATCCTGGCCTTCTCCCTATGGTCCTTCCCGGGAGGACTGGGGTGCTTACGCTGCGCCTGCGAACCCGGTCCATGCCCTCAATACTTCACCAGGGACTCTGTCTTACAACCCTGCAGATTATAATTCGGTTCAGACCTCGGGAGCTGCCTCCATGCAGCCTTTAAACAATAACCTTCTGGAACAACCTTCTCCCAACAGCCAAAGACGCAACCCTTACCAATGGATGAGGAAACCAAATCAACAGCTATCAGCTACTGGTAAGACTGTGTTTCATGTCCAAAAACTTCCCAGGCAGAATGCAAGGAGCAAACTGCTTCAGAGCTCCCTTTTGATATCACTACCAAAGTCCTTTCACCTTGGTCTATGTTTGTAAAAAGTTGAGTTCTGCTAGACACGTCTCCTAAGGGATTCTCCTGAAAAGATTCGCCTGCTCTTGGTGTTAGAGAGCACGACTTTCTTAGGCTGTCGACTAATTATTTGGAAAGACTGGCCACATCTTTAAAACAAATTTGACGGGTGCTTTCCTCTAGAATTGTCACTTTTTTTTACGTAGATGTATGGATAGTGTGTGAATAAAATTATTCTGATCATCCCCTCCAGTTATCAGAGCGCGAGGGCGCATCCTGGAAAATAAAATGTTTGTGTTTGTAACAAATCCACTTCCGCAACCCAACCACACTTCGAGAAATTGATCGCATTTGTTTTATTCATATGCTGATTTTAAACTCAGAATCTCTGTATCGGAATCGATGTTGGTAAATATTACTGGTGTTGGTTTTCACCCCTTGAAAGAAACCTTTAGCCATTAGTTTCAGTTAAACACTCTGAAAAGAGTTCCCTGTTCACAAAGCTTATTTTTGCATTAAATTAGCGGTTTCTTAAATGCAACGTTTCCTCTTACCTCTAAGGGGACACTCAGTGGACTTGCAAAGGTTGATGTAGACAATGTACCAATATCTGCTATCCATCTATTTACTGTATGTATCAGTCCCTGTCAAACTGTCAGGAAATTCCGCTTAAACGCTAATAAATGAGAAGGCGATAGCTTGTCTGAATGTTTTCTATAATACTATCTAAAATAAAGGCTTCATGTCTGAACGGTGCTGCAAGGTTAGCAGCATTTATTACAGTCGGTGCTTTCTCATGTGGACACTGGCAGTAACAGGCCAACGTAATGGCAATATTATTAATGTGTAAATGAACAGCAGTAAATTTGTAACGCAGTTGTGTGGCTTCTATTCATTCTGCTTTCTTTCGCCTCAATGTATTCATTAACATCCTGATAAGGCCCTTAAAATGTAGAGGTATACTTTAATTGCAATAATTCCCAACCTTGTTATCGACATTCGAAGATTTTATAACCAATTTCGGCCATATAAATCAGTGAGCGATGTCGTCTAGCAATTGTTTCTGTGTCATTAAGCAAATATTTTTATTAGTACCCGCTATTTTCCAAGGATTAAATCATTATATACCTTGATGAATAACCGATCTGAATACAGGTAACCACTCGCATACTGTATCTTAGAACGGCTGTCTCCTTTCGCCACATGTTCATTCAAGATTGGCAATACAGTTCTCCCAGCTTCCTAATGAGCATTAACTTTCAAAACTATTTCCAAGGGCACTCGATAAACAAGATTGCTTTATTCACCCTGGTTTGTCTACAGACATATAATTATTTATTTACCAATTTTAACTTCCATTTCTTAATTCCAAGTAGTATTTCTTCGTTATCTAGCTTTGGAATAGGTATCTGGTACTTGGCTAAAATTTGAAATCGCGGATTTAAAACGGGCTTTAGCGAAGGGCTTATTGAGGGTCTACACTTCTCACTATTAGTCATTTTTCTGAGGTTTATATTTGACGGCCAGAAGTTCCAACGGCGCGAAAGTTCATCTTTGATTTGCATTGTCCCCAGACTCACTCGTTGAGTGAAAGACAACGCTGTCAGTTTAGCTCCTGTTTTAGGTCAAACTGAATGTGAAGAGGCAGCAACCCAGGCAACATCTCCATTGTAATGGAGATTAATATTAGCCTGAAGATTTGCACGGAGCTCAGATTTCTTTATTTATTTGATTTCCCTTTCTTCAAACTACTGATAGGTCTAAGTGTCAGAATCTTTCAGCAGTCACTACTTTGATATCCACTTTTTTCTGCCAGCAAGCCCCAACTTATTGTTCTGATTCCCTCCCGGAAAACGGTGACAAGTTTCGCAGCAAATAAAGAACTTTGACATTTCTGCATGATCCCATTGAGTTCCCAGGCCATCACGGAACAATAAATATTACTCATCTGCCTAACGAAGTGTTACCCCTGGCATATATCTATCCAAATGAGTACTTAATAAAAAACAAAAAGTTTCTGTGAATTCATGACAAAAAATCTATTCAAATCAATTTCACTTGATTGTCCGTAAGGAAATTCATTACGGGTACGCTGTTTGTTCGTGTATGAAAATGCGTATAATTGAGTTGTCGGAGACTTTATTTAAATCAAACCTATTACGGTAATGTAACTTTAATTAACATGTGTTAGAATTATTCCAATGCAGTATTCAGCATCTCTTCGCTAAACAAAATAATTTTTCAGTATGCAACTCTTATAAATACATTTTTTAAAACTTTGAAATAAATAAGCACAGCTCATAACAGCTTCACCCGTAAATATCACAGTTGTTTAACATCTTCGGTTTGCGAAGTAAATCTATTTCAAATCTGATTTGGAGATGCCGGTGTTGGACTGGGGTGTACAAAGTTAAAAATCACACAACACCAGGTTATAGTCCCAATAGGTTTAATTGGAGGCACACTAGCTTTCGGAGATATTTCAAATAAATTACAGAAATCAAATCGAAAAAAAAAGTTCTACTTTGAATAAATATCGATATTAGACTCGACATTCTTTCGTAAAATGCATTTTTTGCTTAACTTTCATCAAGTTTATATAGAATTGTGTTTTGAGTAAACTCGAATAAAAATAGAATTAAGAATCTTGTTCCCAGTGAGCTCACTGACCCTTCCATTTCCCAGCCAGTGATTATTTGTATAATTCTTGCTTCGTGAGATAAGCCGTGTGTTTTTAGATGATTAATGTGTCTTTTTAAAAGTACATTTGTCAGATGATTTTTTTTGGCATTCTAAAAATGCCCTGTGTGTGTCCCCGCCCCAAATCCAACCTTAATCTTTGAAGCAGGTTCCTATTGAAATTCTTCAGCATTCTTCAGGGTTGGGGGTTTCCATGTAAATGTGCGGAGCTCTGTGATGAAAGGGTTCACCGCCATTTGTTCAAGAGTGGCAATTCAAACAGAATGGGGTTGTTATTCCATCACTGAAAAATGCTCTTTGATAAGATCGCCTTGTACTGCATTGTTTGAGCCGTGTTCCACTTGAAACAGCTGTATACAGCTTCCCTGGGTCAGACATGTTTCCTCACAGGGGTGCCTTTTGTTGTGGTTTGCAGCGCATTACCTGAACAAAGTCAGCCTGCCGGCGTAAATCGCCCAGCCACAGGGGGGGGGGGGGGGGGGGGGAAATGAGAAGAGACTGTGTCCCAACCGGGGGAATAAAAGATTTCAGCGGAATGATGTTTTAATTCACCAACACAACCGTTTGCGTCAAATAGTTCTTTCGGTGAACTATACAGCTGCAGTTCCACCTGTTGGTCTGCTGTCCCCTCAGGGATGATGAACTATTACCTAAAACCAGGCTTTAGCTCTCAGAAGGGTCTCATTTCGTCTGCTTTTTTTTTGGGAGATGGTGAACATTCTCCAAATACTCACATGTCACATTTCCCGCAGAGGCGACTGTTGTGTGTTAAGTTATTCCGATGGTTTAATGGTCCCTTCATTTTCTCTGGACAGGTTTGACCAGTACGCTCTGCAACTCATGTTTGCCCCACCAAATACCATCGGCAAACCAACCATAGGCTTTCCACACTCGTTTGGAGGAATGGGGACCGGTCCAACCTTTTATTGCACTGTTACTTCAAACCCAGGCCTTACAGCAACCGCAAAACACACACGGGATTCATATTTTCTTTCCCCCCACAGATTCATTATTGATTAACACGAATGATTCCGGATTCTCAATCTGAAGCGGGGCTTTACACGGCGTTTGTAAAAGATCATCGTCCTCTCTAAATTGAAACCACTTTGATTTCTTGCAGATATCTAGAGAAACGCGGGTGAAAAGCCTTTGTAATTTTGCTCAAGGCCCTGTCGGAATCTTTAACCATTTGATCCTTAATGTGCTGCCGCTGTGCTCTTGCTTATATAAAGGTAGAGGTCCCCAACAAGTAATATTAGAGATCAGGGCCGGAAGGTGCGAGAGTTAATTTGAAAGTTCTAGTCTAAGCAGAAGCCTGAGAAACCAAACTAGGCTCTGGGTTTGCCCGAGGTGAGGCGAGTGGCGTTTGTTTTGCAATTGACCGATTTTTCCAAGTTCTTATTTCAACACGGACCGCAATATTGACACAGACGTGCAGGGCATTCTTTACAATATTCAATGAAAGAAATTCTGGGCAGCAGGAGACGGTGAAGAATAGAGTTGGGTAAAGAGGCATTGGGAGGTAAAAGATTTATAATGTAAAAGCCCAATAAAACTAGAGAGACGCATTCGGATGCGTCTCGCTGCTGGAGGAACAGAGCTTGACAGCATTCAAACCCGGGCGGCTCCTGCATTTTGTGTCCTGCTTAAACATTTAGGTTCAGCTACTGATTGCCCTCGAGTAACCTTTCATTCCAGTAGGCAAGGCGATATTTTTCCTTTTGTGTTTGTTGAGCCCCCTCCAGACCAATCGCCTTGACATGCGGCGAATTCAGGCTTACATCGGAGAAAATAAAACAGTCTCAGTACACTGGAGAAATCCTTACAAGTCACCATGGTTTTTGCTAATGAACGGACACGCTATTCCAGAAGTCTCCGTGCATCAACATGTGTGTGTGTGTTCATTTGTTTCCAAATCAAGTCAACAACACCAGAAACAAAATCACTGCAGGTTCAATAATATTTATCAGACGCCTCAGATAGATTTGAATGATGAGGCAGTGTCAATGCCTCTTCCAGATCTATCTTATGAATTTTGTGCCTCTAAAAAGTTCACTTGTTTCACTAACCCTAAACAAATCGCATCACAACAACGTGGAGATCACTTCGCTTTTATTTATTCTATGGGCTTCTACTCCCATTGCAGATAAAACGAGAACAAAGGACAAGTATCGAGTGGTGTACACGGATCACCAGAGACTGGAGCTCGAGAAAGAGTTTCATTACAGCCGCTACATCACGATCCGGCGCAAAGCGGAGCTGGCGGCGAACCTGGGGCTGTCTGAGAGGCAGGTCAGTCACAACCCGCCAACACACACCCTCAATCGGCGCCATCACTGTATGGGCAGAGCGCCCTCGCATATTTCATTCGCAGTCATTTCTCAACCCATTTCCTCTCCACTTCTGATTGAGAGGATGCATTGACTCATTTCCCCGTTTGAAAATTGCATTTGACAATGTAACTCAATCCAGTGATAAATATGATGTCCGAATCTCAGGGGAGGATGCAGTCGCTATAACTGTGTAAATCTTGAGAGGATTTTATTTGGCAATGTCAAAAGGTCTCCTTTCACAGTATTGAATTATCACTAATGTGGGGCGGGGTGGGGGTAAAAGCCGGGATATTTCACCTCTACCTGGGCAGGAAATGGGCCTGAAGAAGGGCTCATGCCCGAAACGTCGAATTTCCTGTTCCTTGGATGCTGCCTGACCTGCTGCGCTTTTCCAGCAACACACTTTCATTCCCACCTGGGCAGGCCAGTATTTGTGATTTGCACCACACACAGAGCTAAGAGCGACCTCAAAAAACAGGAAGAAAACTAAAACTTGGATTCTTCAGTTTATCATGATCAATAAATCTGGCTTCTTGTAGAAGTAGCGCTTCCAAAGCTAGTGCTTCCAAATAAAATATTGGATTGTAGCCTGGTGTTGTGGGATTTTTAAATACATCTGGCGGAGTTATCCTTTCATAATGATGTTTAACGCTAATTTGATACATTAGAAATAATTTTGTAAATGTATACGGAACAGCTAGTGATATAAATAGAAAGTTTAATTAAATCACCGTCCCAGACAAACGAGCCATCTATAATGTGTCCAGTTCCCATTAGATATTTCAGTATAGGTTTATAATTGTAATGTATCGTACTTCCAGCGATTTTACATGCATTTCCGTCATATTTTGGCACAACCCACTTAATATAGATTTCCACTGAGGTGGCTGATTTATTTCAATGAGTAGCAATACCGCCGTGTGTATTGAAGTACATTCATCGCTAGGAGTTAAATATAATTTTATTTGCAGGTTTCTATTGGCGAGTTATAAGAAAATTATTAAATGGAAGTTTATTGTTTTTCGAACAAGAACTGCGTCCTAAAAAGCGACGTCATTATCCGAAATTCTAATTTGCATGGTTTAACAGTGCTCTTCAAATTATTCAAATCGATTTAATTTTATTTTGTAATTTATTCCGTCCAAATGGTCCCAATCAGTGCACGTGTCACTCCTGGGCCTTTGAACATAATTTGCTTGTATCGTGAGTTGATACTATTGTTCTAAGTTAGTTTTCGTTCGTTATTTTCAGGTAAAGATCTGGTTTCAGAATAGAAGAGCAAAAGAGCGGAAACTAACGAAGAAGAAGTTGCAACAGCAGTCCCAACAGGGCTCGGCCCAGCTGAGTCCAGCTCCTCCCGGGACAGCCGCTTCTCTTTCGGTTACTAACGGCGGAATACTGGCTGCCAACAGCGGTGTTTTACCTGGCACGGTCTCTCAGTGAACTTCCTTCAGATTTTCAGAGAGACAGAGAGACACAGGGGGAGAAAGTGAGAACCCGCGCCTCCGTATACCGGGAGCTCCACATTTATCAGTGGCCAACAAAGAGTTTTTACAGCACTCCAGGGATACATTATGAAAGCATTGGACATTTTTATATCTGACATTGTTTGGACATTTCATTGCAGACTTGAAGAAGCAGCCATGAGATTCTGATCGCTAAACAGCACTGAGGGTCTGCCACGGGCATACCGACAATGTGAATCAACTGTAACCTGGATTCTTTTGTTCTGTTTTCCAATTATAAAAATACTGACATGTTCTGTTTAACATAGCCGCCAGCTGGGTTATTGGGTCTCAGAAACACAATCAGTTGCATTTCGATATTTCAAATGTGAATCTCGTCCCTCTTCAGAAATGCTCCTGAATTGAATTGTACTTATTTTAATTACTTTTGTCAGCTTTGGATGTATATAAGTTGGTATTTCCTCATTTAAAGATACTTTTGTAAATCTAATACGCTAGTTGTAAGCAAACCAGTTTATTACATTGTAGATTTGAAAGTTTGAATTCTGAATCACAGATTTGATTTATTTTCCCAGCTGTTGATTGTAATTTTGCAGTACTGTTTTATCTGGTGTGGGGAGGGGAGGCGAGGGTGACTCATTCTTGTTGCTCGGGGGCATCGAAGGTAGTAAATCATCCATTTTGGGTGCATTTGGAAAGAGAGAAAAGCACTTTCACAGAAGTTAATGGATTGGTTTTACAATAGCCAGATCACCCACAATTGCTTAACGATCTGCTAATGCTTTCTATGTGTACTGCACAAGGACATCCAGAATGTTGAGCCATTTTGAAAATTGCAGTTATAATGCCCTGGCACTTAACAGTGTATGTAGAATGTGGGCGCCTTCCTACAAACTGCTACACAAGTTGGCAACATACTCCAAGCTCAATTTTCACTAAATGCAATGGGTTACGTCCTCAGTACGTTTGTCCAACAACATGCAAAAATGAGATTGACTTGTGTTTCTTTTATTTTTTGTTCAGTAATAATTTAATAATACGCATTCAGGCAAGATTTAATTTAATATAAACTGACATTCAGTCTTTTTAACATTGAAGCCAATTGAGATGAGAAGGTCCGCTGCTTGTGTGCAAGAGTAGAATAGGTCACACTATCACTTTGTTCAGTGTACTGGAAAACGTACTTTGATACTTCCTACATACTATCGAATAAATAGAGCTAGATAATTGATCTTATTGCCGATGAGTTGACTGGCGTTGCTACGCGTTGCTGTGAAACGGCAAACCATAAATTGTGTTTGATGGCGAACCTGAGCAGAAGAGTTGTTTGTACAATGGATGCAGGGCAAAAGTCAGCATTGTTCTGCTGGGGGAAGATTAGAAATTTGCAAAGTATAAAAAGCAAAATTGGCGCATTGTTCTGATGGGAGAGATTACACATTTGCAAAGTGTAACACAGCAAAATCTGCGCCAATGAAGCTTGCGTACTTCTTTAGAAGAAATCAAATACAAAGGGTCACATTGATTTTCCAATAAGACCTTTCACTCACTCAATGAGAGATTTCACGTTAATTCGGAAGAAAGATAATACCAACATTTAGTTGTGGCGTAGAATAATCATACAATGCAATCACGATATCTAGTGACCAAGTTTAATAACTTGGAGTTAAACGCTTTACCCAATACTACCTGTTTCTAGGCAAGTCTGTTTTGCTAAAATGAGATTTTGTTCCTTATCTAATAAGCCTGAGCGACATAGGAACAAGTCAGAACTTTAAAACAAGTTCTCTGTGCATCTTTCTGGAGAGGGTCGCTGAATTTCATTGTCCTCTTTAGGAGCCTGTCACATGGCTCAGTGTTCCTGAATCCATCGCGAGGTTTGTGGTCAGATGGTCAAATCCTTACTTCACCAAGTCTAGACTTTACACATTACAACAGTGTCACCACATAACTTTGCACAAGTTGTATTTTTTAAACAAGTTAAATACAGTGAGATGAATAAATTTATTCACATATCCAGACATCAAGCTAGTGAATAATAGGTACCTACTTGTAATGTCCAGCCAACGTGGTCATATAAGCCAGAAAGCTGTGCGATGTGCTGTCAGAACAGTAGCATATGTACAGAGTAAAAACGAGATTGCTTTTTATGTTTAGTGTTGATGTTTGTGAGTTAACTCACGGGTAAAGCGGTATGTGAAACTTTGGCATCTTTTGCTTTGATAAAACTCTGATTTAGCGACCTGTTTACTGCCGCAGTGTCTCAGGCCCTACCATATCAGTGCTGGAAAAGCACAGCAGGCAAGTCAGCATCCCAGGAGCAGGAAAATCTCCGTTTCGGGCAAAAGCCCACTTTGGTAACACTTTACTGGTTGAGTAGGCATCTTGTACTTCTGTACATCTTCATACATAACCTCTCCTTGCCAAGACCAGTGGTGGGCATAATGTAAAATCCTGAAAAGGTGTGCACTTGCCTAATCCACTCCTGGGTAAAAACAATGACTGCAGATGCTGGAAACCAGATTCTGGATTAGTGGTGCTGGAAGAGCACAGCAGTTCAGGCAGCATCCGAAGTGCAGCGAAATCGACGTTTCGAGCAAAATCCCTTCATCAGGAATGCCTCTCCTGGCCAAGCGACATTCCTCAGACTGGTCACTAGCAAATATACCTTTAGAATACTATGTTCAGTTTTGGGAAGCACACACCACACTCATATTAATATCGAACAGAATAGGTTCATTTTAGAAATCAGGAGGGGTGAGGCCACGTAAGGGGAAAAAAGAACAAGCTTGTCTTTTACAATATTTCAATAGGTTGTAAAGGGAGAAGTTGTGCTTTAGAAAGTGCCAGTAATTCTGGAATACAGATAAATGTGAAGGAATAAAATGGCCTTGCTCAAGAAGTCACTTGTACGAAGTACTTTGTAAACTAATGACCACATAATAATGATGTTTGAAATACAATTGACATCATTAAAAAATATTCTGAACAGTGACCCATTTGGTGCCAAATCTTATCCCGATTACCATCAAAGGTCTGCGATTAAATATTACCTTCAAGTTGGTATTTGTTTGTTTGACAAGGCTATACTTGGTGAAGAACCTGACCATTTGACCACAGATCTAGCGGTAACTCATGGATACTGAGCCATGACAGTTACTGAAGAGGCTACAGGAACGTCAGGAAATGAAATTTAATGAGAGGTGCCCCTAGCCACTTCTCCCTGACAATCACTCAGTAGCATGACTGAATCAGGCACTGTTAATGTCCTGCGTGTTACTATTGGCCAAAACAAAAACCAGACTGGATCGTCATCTTTGATCAAAAGAACAGGTTAGTGGCTGGACATTCTGTGGAGAGTGATTCATCCTCTGTCTCCCCAGAGCCTGTTCCCCCATCTACAAAGTTCATACCAGGAGTGTGATAGAATACTCTCCACTTGTCTGGATGAGTACAGCACCAGCAGAAAGCTCAATATCATTCAGTACAAAGCAACTGATTTGATTGGCTTCCGACCCAGTACCTGAAACATTTGGTCCTACCATCTGCAAGGTGCAGCCACTTGCTTGTGCTTTTTTTTTGATAGCACCTTCTAAAGCTTTACCGCCGAGAAAAACAAGGGCAGGTTGCACAGGGGAACACTATCAGCTTTAGGTTCCTCTCCAAGTCACACACCACCCTGACATCTTCACCGTCGCTGGGCCCTGGAGCTGTCTCCTGAACAGCATTGTTGGTGAGCACAAGTGATTCAAGAAGGC
Organism: Hemiscyllium ocellatum; assembly: GCF_020745735.1. Lineage (NCBI taxonomy): Eukaryota > Metazoa > Chordata > Chondrichthyes > Orectolobiformes > Hemiscylliidae > Hemiscyllium > Hemiscyllium ocellatum. The sequence continues at coordinate 87,662,977 of NC_083406.1, read as the reverse complement.
ATTTTACCACCAAAGGAACAAGTGAATGGTGGACAATAAATGCATGCCTAACAATTCTCACAAATGTATATTGTTTAAAAAAACACGGAATTGTTTCCTAGTAATTACAAAACACCGTATTTTCACATTTTAAACAATTGCATGAGCTTGTTTCAGGTAATGGCTCACCTGGTCAAACCAGCAAACTGCGCGATTTCGGAAATAAATCTCCTCGGGTTCTAATCTAAAAATGCTCTCATTTCTAATGCTGCGGTCTTCACTTTTACAGCTGCTTATAACTGGGAAGGAAACCTCTCTGGTGATATTATTCGGACGAAAGAATCTACCTAATGCAACATTAAACTATCAAACAAATTCCTTTAGAATGCACGGATTCCGTTGCTTATAACAGAATTCTTACCATCTTAAATCTTAATAGGAATGGCTTCAAGTGTCTCGCTCATTAACACGGCGACACAGATGGCGAACTGGCTCATTAAGGATTTAAAAGGCAGAAGCTCGATAAGTTATGGTTCTTCCTGAAACACTCATTAATATTGTATTACAGTCAGTTCGCTGTGTACTTTCCTCGGAATAACAAATATGTTGGTTACACTCCGGGCGTCAGTGATCTCTAGCCAACAGGTGGCAGTATGGCATCGTACATGTTATTTTTCTCTGCTTACGGTTTTTCTATAATTATTAATATAGTTCCACCTAAATATCTGCTTTCCATTCTTGCCAAACAATGAACAGTTTTTTTTTGACAACTCAGCGATTTGCTAATTTGGTGTCAATCGTGTTTCGGTTAATAGCACTCTACCCTTTCAAGAAAAGGTTTGTGGGTTCGAATCCCAGTCTGTCGACTTAAACAGAAAAATCTCGGCTAACATTGCGGGGCGGCAATGAAGTCTTCTAAAAGATTGAACATTAACCTGAGATCCTAGCTGCATGTAAAATATTCAATAGTATGATTTTGAATTCCAACAGGGAGGATATCCCCACTGTCCAGGATCAATACTTATCAATGAGACCATCAATAATCCAAACTCAATCAATGTCTCAAGAGCAGACATTTTTTTAGAAAAAATGGACAGGATGTGGATGTCACCAGCTAGGCCGGTATTCATTGCCCACAGAGAAGGTGATAGCAAGCTGTCTCATTGATCTGCTGAGCCCATAGAGGATAGTGGGAGACGAAATCACAGAAAAGGGCTTCTTGAATTTTGAGCCAACAACAATGAGGCAATAAAATTCCAAGTCAAGATAGTGTGGTGGTGAGCCACTTCTGACCTTATGATGGAGGGGAGGTTATTGGTGAAGCACTTGAAAATGTTTGGGCCCATACACTACCCTAAGGATGTCCCTAGAATGGAAATGATTGACTGCTAACAATGAACCCACTCTCTGCTCTTGCAGAGAGTATGAGAGTCTCACCTCAGGGATCAGTCTGATGAGCATTTGATGCACTCCATCAATAGCAAGTACATTGTTTCTTAGTTAAGGAATCAAAAACTACACATGATATTCCAGCCATGATTTCATCAAGGTGCTGCACAACTGCAGTAAGAGGTCTTTGCTCCAGTACTCAAATATCTTTACAATGTAGGGCAACGTGTCAATTGCTTTCCTAAGTGCTAACTGCATCTGCAAGTTTGCTTTCAATGAATAGGGTAGGACACCAAGGTCCCTTTGTACATCTTGTTTTCCCAATCTATCTCCATTTAAATAATTCTTTGGTATTCTGTTTTTCTTATTGAAGTGGACAACTTCACAATTATCCACATTATACTGAAATGGTCCATACTCTCAATTTGTCTAAGTTGCTCTGCAGTCTCTCACCCAGAAATTGCTTCAACTGAATTGTTGATATATATTGTGAATAGCTACTCTCCAAGTACTGATCTCTAAGATATCCCACTTGCCATTGCTTTCCACTCTGAAAATGACCCATTTATTCCCATTATTCTTTTTTCCCATCTGACAACCAATTCTTAATCCATGCCCCTAGTCCCATGTACTTTGATTTTGCACAATAATCTTTGTGTGGGACTTTCTGAAAATCCAATAACCCATATGGTGTCCCTTACCTATCCTAATAGTTATTTCTTCAAGAATGCTCCAGTAAGTTTGTCAAACTCAGTTTTGCTTTCATGAATCCACGCTGGCTGTATAATACCATTGGGATTTTTAACTACTCTGTTACCAGGATAATAGACTCAAGCACGTTCCCTGTGACTGATGTTCGGATAATCAGTCTGTAGTTCTCAGTTTTCTTCTTAATTCATTTTTTAGACAGTGGAGTTGGATTTTTCCCTTTCAAATCTGCTAGAACTGTTGCCAAATTTGCAGAATTGTAGAAGATGACAAACATTGCATCCAGTATCTCCACAACTACAGGTACTTAATTTTGTACCCTGGGATGTACATTATCAGACCCTGGTTATTCATTAGCTTTCAGTCCCATTAATATTGCAAGTACTTCTTGCTAATAGTAATTTCCATCAATTCTTCCTTCCCTTTGCCTTTCTCGCATTTCTGGCAAGTTGTTTTTTGCTTTTGTTTTCCAAAGACAGAAAAAAGTTGTTGTTTATGTGATTTGCCACTTCATTGTTCATCATGATCAAATCTTCTGTTTTAGACTGTAAGGGGTCTACATCTGTCTTCACTAACATTTAACTTTTTTTTAAATTTCAAAAATATATTTTATTCATAAAAATATTTTGATATCTATGCGATTGGTGATGCCATTCATATGTACATGTATACATTCCATTTCTTTACATACAGAGATCAGACTTAATCATTGTATAAGCAAGTCTGGACATTAACCATCCAGATATTTAGCTGAGGCATCAGCGGAGCCCAATTACTGAGTGGGCCCCCTGTTTTTCTTAGGCAGGCAGACCTCACACGGTGGTCTTTCACTACCGCGCCTTGGCAGCAGCTGCCCCAAGCTTCAATGCGCCCCTCAGCACGTAGTCCTGGACCTTGGAATGTGCCAGTCTGTAACATTCAGTCAGAGTCAACTCCTTCAGCTGGAAGATCAACAGGTTTTGGACAGACCAAAGAGCGCCTTTCACTGAGTTGATGATCCTCCAGGCACAGTTGATGTTCGTCTTGGTGTGCGTCCCAGGGAACAGACCGTAGAGCACGGAACCCCACGTCACGGCCCTGCTCGTGACGAACTTTGACAAATACCACTGCATTCCTTTCCAGACTTCCTTTGCATAGGCACATTCCAGAAGGAGGTGTGTGACAGTCTCGTCCCCCCCGCAGCCGCTTCGAGGGCAGCGTGTGGTGGGGCAGAGAGTCCAGGCGTGCATGAAGGATCTAACCGGCAGAGTCCTTCGCACCATCAGCCAAGCCATGTTTTGGTGCTTGTTTGAAAGTTCTGGCAATGAGGCATTCTGCAAAATGACTTTGACAGTCTGCCCAAGGAACTGCTCAACAGGATCCGCCCTCTGCTTTTCTCAAAGGGTCTCATGGTCACTATGTGCTGACCACTTCCTGAAGGATTTGTGGTCAGATGTGCTTTTCTTCATAAATTTCTCCACGAAGGACAGGTGATACAGAATGGTCCAACTATTTGGAGTGTTCCATGGCAGTGAGGCCAGGCCCATCCTTCGCAACACCGGGGACAGGTAGAACCTCAGTACGTAGTGACACTTGGTGTTTGCGTACGGGGGATCCACACACAGCTTGATGCAGCCAGACACAAAGGTGGCCATCAGGGTGAGGGTGGCATTGGGTGTGTTTTTGCCCCGTTGCCCAGATCTTTATACATTGTATCCTTTCTGACCCAAGTAACTGCGGCGACACAAGTTCTGGGAATAGGCCAGACCTGTGCCACAAATAACAACAATGACAATACCTCACACCTGACGACTAGGTTTTTACCCACGATAGAGAGCGATCGTTGCTCCCATCTGCCCAGTTTCTGTCTCACTTTACTGATACGCTCCTCCCAATACTTGGCACATGCCCCAGCCCCTCTAAACCAAATACCCAGCACCTTCAGGTGGTCAGTCCTGAGGGTGAATGGGATAGAGGATTGGTCGGCCCAGTTCCCGAAGAGCATGGCCTCACTCTTGCCTTGGTTTACCTTGGCCCACAAGGCCCGTTCAAACTGGTCACATATGCACATGGGTCTGTGCACGGACAGAGGATCCCAGCAGAAAACGACGACATCATCCATGTACAGGGAGGCGTTAACCTGTACACCCCCACTGCCCAGAATAGTCATCCCTCTCAGGCACACATCCATCCTGATGGACTCGGCAAATGGATCTATGCAGCATACAAACAAGGCAGGAGAGAGAGGGCAGCCCTGCCTGACTCCAGATCTGACTGGGAAACATTCTGATTCCCACTCATTGATTGAGACTGCACTGACAATGTTGGTGTAGAGCAGTCGGATCCAATTGCAGATTCCCTCCACAAAGCCCATTTTGGAGAGAACATCTCTCTTTTACTTATGCTATCACCTGTCAAAGGCTTTCTCCTGGTCCAGGCTGATGAGGAAGGTGTCCACCTCCCTGTCCTGCACATAGGAAATCGTATCCCTGAGGAGTGTGAGACTCTCAGCGATCTTCCTGCCTGGTACAGCACAGGTTTGGTCAGGTGAATCACTAACCTTTATTATTTTATGTAATTACAGAAGCATTTGCAGCCCACTTTAACATTACTTGCAAGTTTATCCTCACAATCTATTATTCCTCTCTTAATCAACTTCTCAGTCCTCTGATACTGAATTTTAGACTGCACCCAAATCCTTAAGCTTGCTTCAAATTCTGGCAACACTATTTGACTTCACTTTGCATCTAATACTATCTTTAATTTCTTTTGTTAACCAGGGTTCTCTTGCCCAAAAAGAATGCATAACTGCTTATTACATGCATTTATTGCTTAATTATCAACTATTACCCTATCCACTGTGTTGCTTTTAGTTAAGTTGTTCAGCCTATTACAGTCAACTCACCTTTTATCTGTTGAAGTTTCTTTTAGTAGACTCAGGACCTGGTTTTGGATTGGACTAGTTCACTTCTTATCCCAATGAAGAATTCTATCATTTATGAAAGAAAGGACCTCTTACAACAAGATTAGTAATTAACTTCTTCTCGTTGCACAAAACTGAATCTAGAATGGCCTGCCCCTGATTTGGTTCCTCAACATACTGGTCTAAAAATCTATCGTGTGAGCTTTTCAGAAATTTGTCCACTGCAGTATTATTATTAATATGATTTGTCCAGTTCACAACTAAATTAAAATAACCCATGATTATTGTAGAATCCTTGCTGCATGCCTCTCCTGTTTCCTGTTGTTTCCATCTGCTACTTTAACACAGTTGTTTGGAGGCAGACGTCTCCCACTGATGTTTTCCATTCCTGTTGTGTCTGAGCTTCACCCATTCTAAATCCACATCTAGATTTTCTGCATCAATCTCCTTTCACACTATTGTGTTAATTTAATCTTTTTGTAATCATGCCACCTCACTTCCTTTTCAGTTTTGCCTGTCATTGGATTATGCTTGGATGCTCAGTTCTCAACCTTGGCTATACCATGTCTTAGTAATCGCAATCATATTGTACCCAATACAAGCTATTGGCACCAGTCTTTATTGTGAATGCTTCATGTATTCAGATATATACTTTTAGACATTATTTTTGATAATTTGTACATTTTTTGTACTCCAGCATATTTTCTGCTAGCCCTTGTTTTCTCTGCCTTCAACTTCTTGCTACTCTTCTATCTTTCATTTCCATCTTTGTTTCCTTCACTCTTGTCTCCCTGCATAGGTTCCTATTCCCTGCCACTCTTCAGCAAAATTTAGTTACTAATAAATTCCACTTATTTTTGTAAACAAGCACATCATATCCGTAATCATTGCTAATTATGTGATATTATGGTATGCTAACCAGTTCTCAATGCATGCTAGTTTAGTACCATCATCCACGGATCTGTGCAGAGAAAGGTGGTGCAGAATGGATTATTTGTAAGGAATTCCTGATGAAAGTGATCAACATCACAAATGCTGAAAGCAGAAATTTAATACACTTGTGTACTCCCAGCCACTGGGACCCATGTGATCTCCTGGAAAGAATGAAAGTCTTTTATCTTTCCTGTCCAATCCCACTTGACTGTGGAAACATATCCAGCGGACCACATTATCAGTAGCTTATACTGCTTAACACCTACTATTTATGTAAAATGGCCAAGTAAGAAATTGCCCAGCTGTTTTTGAAAGTAATTGCAGATGCCTAATTATAATCTCTCAAAGTTCCCTATATTCAAGAAATATTTTTGGAAACCCGCCAATGTAACAACATTTTTAAGAAAGATGGGTGGGAGAGAAACTGAAGAAAATATAGAGCTGCTAGTACTATATTAGCAAGTTTTGAGAAGATTTGTAGCTCAGATTGAGGTTCTGGATATAAGTTTGCTCGCTGAGCTGGAAGGTTCATTTTCAGACATTTCATCACCATGGTGGGTAAAATCTTCAGTGAGCCTCTGGTGAAGCACTGGTGGAATGGCTCCACTTTTTATTTATGCATTTAGGTTTCCTTGAGTTGGTGATGCCATTTCCTGTGGTGATGTCATTTCTGGTGGTGATGTCATTACCGAACCCATTCCTTTTGAACGCACATATAAGTGATTTTCCTCTGCTCTTCATAGTTCCTCTCTGCTGCAGTGTGTGGTGGGTCACTAAATGCACAAACCAGGAGCTCCCGTCAGACCCATAGTCTCAATACCCACAACACCAATTTACGGATTAGCCAAGGAGCTACATCAAAGACTAAAACACTTAGTAAAAGACTCACACCACTCCATCCACTCCTCCCAAGAATGCATCAAAGACACCAAGATAGAAGAGGATGAAATAATAGTCTCCTTTGATGTAACAGCCCTGTTCACATCAATCAACATCAACCTGGCCAAGGATATACTGACTACACTATTAGAAGAACTGAAGACACATACACCAAACACCACAAACTTCATCAGCAAGGACAATGTCGTCAAACTTGTGGGCCTATGTCTTACCACTCACTTCACCTTCAACAACAAAACCTACAGACAAACTAATGAAACACCCATGGGATCTCTGATCTCAGAGTTCTTAGCAGAGGCAGTAATGCAGAGACTTGAACAAACCGCTCTGCCAACCATCCAACCCAAATTTTGGGTCCGCTACATGGATGACACCTTTGTCATCACTAAATGAAACAAATGAGAAGAAACCTTCAAGATCATCAACATTACCCCCACTGGCATAAAGTTCCCTAAAGAAGAGGAAAACAACAACAAACAGCCATTCCTAGATGACACAGGAGAGCGAACAGTCAATGGGAAACTTCAAACCAGCATTGACAGGAAAACAACATGTGCGGACCAAATATTGAACTCCAGAAGCAATCATCCCAACATCCACAAACGAAGCTGCATTAAAACATTATTTCAATGAGCCACCACACACTGCAGCACAGAGGAACTACGAAGAGCAGAGAAAAATCACCTATACAGTGTATTCAAAAAGAATGAGTACCCAATGAACACAGTCCATCGATTTCTGAGCAACAAATCCAAACAGGTGGAGAAAACACATCCAGAAACCCTAGCCACTCTCCCCTACATCAAAGACACCTTGGAAATGACTGCCAGACTACTCAGACCTCTTGGCAACATGGTAGCTCACAAACCCACCAATACACTGAAAAAGCAGCTAATGAACTTGAAAGACCCTTTACAGAGGAAAAGCAAAACTAATGTCATTTACAAAATACATTGCAAGAACTGTAACAAATACTACATTGGACAAAGAGGCAGAAAACTAACCACCAGGATACGTGAACATAAACTAGCTATGAAAAGACATGAGCTGAAAATGTGTTGCTGGAAAAGCGCAGCAGGTCAGGCAGCATCCAGGGAGCAGAAGAATCGATGTTTCGGGCACGAGCCCTTCTTCAGGAATGAGGAAAGTGTGTCCAGCAGGCTAAGATAAAAGGTAGGGAGGAAGGACTTGGGGGTGGGGCATTGGAAATGCGATAGGTGGAAGGAGGTCAAGGTGAGGGTGATAGGCCGGAGTGGGGGTGGGGACTGAGAGGTCAGGAAGAAGATTGCAGGTTAGAAAGGTGGCGCTGAGTTTGAGGGATTTGACTGAGACAAGGTGGGGGAAGGGGAAATGAGGAAACTGGAGAAATCTGAATTCATCCCTTGTGGTTGGAGGGTTCCTAGACAGAAGATGAGGCGCTCTTCCTCCAGCCGTCGTGTTGTCATGGTCTGGCGATGGAGGAGCCTATCACCCTCACCTTGACCTCCTTCCACCTATCGCATTTCCAACACCCCTCCCCCAAGTCCCTCCTCCCTACCTTTTATCTTAGCCTGCTGGACTTACTTTCCTCATTCCTGAAGAAGGGCTCATGCCCGAAACGTCGATTCTCCTGCACTTTGGATGCTGCCTGACCTGCTGCGCTTTTCCAGCAACACATTTTCAGCTCTGATCTCCAGCATCTGCAGTTCTCACTTTTTCCATGAAAAGACATGACCCACTCTCACTAGTATCTTTACACACAGATGAGGAAGGATACCACTTCGACTGGGACAACACATCCATCCTAGGACAAGCCAAACAGAGACATGCACGAGAATTCCTAGAAGCATGGCATTCCAACTGGAACTCTATCAACAAACACATTGATTTGGATCCCATTTACTAACGCCTGAGAAAAAGATCAGAAAATGACATCACTATAGGAAATGATGTCACCAACCCAAGGAAACCTAAACACATAAATAAAAAACAGGGTCATACCACCAGTGCTTCAACGGAGGCTCACTGATGAGGTTACTGATGAAACATCTGAACACAAAGTTTCCAGCTCAACGGGCAAAATTGCACCTAGTGTAATATATGTTGGGGGAAGTGATTGGAATCTGTACTGAAGAATTAAGTGACTGAGGACTTAGAAATCTGAAATGGTCAGAAAAGGGCAGCATGGATATCGAAAATGTATGTCATGTCGAATTAAACTTATTTTTTGAAGGAAGTCATAGTTATGCATCAATCTGTGGATGTAACTAATACAGACTTCCAGAGACATTTGACAAATAAGATTAATAGCAAAAATTAAAGCTCATGGCATTGAAAAATGGTCATTTATCTAGTTAGGAGATTGAAATTGTACAATGCATTAAATCAAATGAATGGTCTCATACTCAAATTGGAAGTAAGTGACTTATTTGTGTGCCATAAGAATCTGTACCAAGACCTCAACTGTGACACATATGTCAGATAACACATTGGAAAATCATGTGGAATCATATGCTGAATTTTAATCTGGTAACCTGCTAGAAATAGGGGGTATTTAGTTGTGCGTGTGGAACCCAGTAATAGGTGCACTGCGCCTGTCATTGGCTTTTAAACTGATATAGTATTTGTGCCTGATTTCCAGGTGCTCCAGTCAATTAGAAGGTACAGTATTGATTCACATGAATTGATTTCAACTGAAGTATCAAAGCGCATGTTATGAAGACAACAGTTATGGAGGTGAAAATGGAGGAGGTAACTGGTGTTCTAAAGTCCTAGCATGATAAGACTTTACTCACTTTGCAGCTACCTCCCTGGATTTAAGCCTATAACCTATAAGGTCCTGCAGAGAGAGACATTTTATCTTTTAATAGAAACAGGAAGCCTGCCACAGAAAGCAACAAGACCTGGCTGAAAAAGTGAGCAGCAGGCTTTTAAAGTACAAAGGGGTGTGGATCAGTTTGCCCAGTGGGTTGAGGAGTGGGAAATGGAGTTTAATTTAGATAAATATGGGGTGTTGCATTTTGGTAAGACAAACCAGGGCAGGACTTGTACAATTAAGGGTAGGGTCCTGGGGAGTGTTGCCAAACAAAGAGATCTAGGGGTGCAGGTGCATAGTTCCTTGAAAGTGGAGTCACAAGTAGAAAGGATAGTGAAGAAAGCATTTGGTACCCTTGCCTTTGCTGAACAGAACATTGAGCATAGAAGTTAGGTGATCATATTGAGGCTGTATGGGACATGGAAGGAAATATTTACAAGGATGTTGCCAGGACTGGACAGTTTGAGTTACAGGGAGAGGCTGAATAGGCTGGGGCTTTTCCCTCTGGAACATCAGATGGTGATAGGTCACCTTACAAAAGTTTGTAAAATCATGAGGGGCATGGAGAGGGTGAATAGCCAAGGTCTTTTTCCTAGGGTGGGGGAATCCAAAACTAGAGGGCCTACATTTATAGTGAGAGGGGAAAAGTTTAAAAGGGACCTGATGGATAATTTTTTCACGCAGAGAGTGGACCATGCATGGAAGCAGCTGCCAGAGGAAGTGATGGATGTGTGCATGAAAACACTTAAAAAGCATATGAATAGGAAGATGTAGGCCAAGTGCTGGCAAATAGGACTAGGCCAGAATGGGATGTCTGGTCAGGATGGACGAGTTGGACTGAAGGGCCAGTTTCTGTGCTGTATGACTCTATGACTATTTCAGTAACCTTGGGAAATCAGTCCAGCCACTACAGTTAAATTTTAAAATTCCAATTTAAAAAGTTCTTATCTCCTATGAACCGATAACAAATTGGCAAACCCCTACTCCAAGGTGGTTTGCTCACTCATAACTAGATGTGTTACAGCTAAGTACAGAAGTATTAGAACACAGAGCAATCGAAATAGGCATAGGATAGGCAATTCAGCCCCTCATGCCCACTCCACCATTCAATTAAATCATGGCTGATCCTCTACTCTGTTAACATGTTTCAACTCTTAACTTATAAAGAGATATTAAATGGGGAGATATTAGATTGCACTCCCTAGAATATAGAAGGTTAAGGAATTATTTTTCAGTATTATTTTAATTTTGAAAGCAATTGATTGAGAAGTGAAACACAAACATTCACATTACAATGGAAGTCTAGGTCAAGACTACATAACTGTAAAACTCAAAGCTAAGCCATCCTAAACACATTTAGAAAACACTTTTTCATGCAAAGGGTGGTAGAGATAGTAACATTTTCTCCCACAGAATGTAATAGAACATAGAACATAGAAAAATACAGCGCAGCACAGGCCCTTCAGCCCTCGATGTTGTGCCGACCGAAGCCTATCTAACCTACACTAGCCCAATAACCTCCATATGCTTATCCAATGCCCGCTTGAATGACCATAAAGAGGGAGAGTCCACCACTGATACTGGCAGGGCATTCCATGAACTCACAACTCGCTGAGTAAAGAATCTACCCCTAACATCTGTCCTATACCTACCACCCCTTAATTTAAAGCTGTGTCCCCTAGTAACAGCTGACTCCATACGCAGAAAAAGGTTCTCACTGTCAACCCTATCTAAACCCCTAATCATCTTGTACACCTCTATCAAATCTCCCCTAAACCTTCTTTTCTCCAATGAGAACAGCCCCAATTGCCTCAGCCTTTCCTCATACGATCTTCCTACCATGCCAGGCAACATCCTGGTAAACCTCCTCTGCACCCGTTCCAGTGCCTCCACATCCTTCCTATAGTATGGCTACCAAAACTGCACACAATACTCCAGGTGTGGCCACACCAGAGTCTTATACAACTGCAACATGACCTCAGGACTCATGAACTCAATTCCTCTACCAATAAAGCCCAGTACACCATATGCCTTCGTCACAGCACTATTTACCTGGGTGGCAACTTTCAGAGATCTGTGTATATGGACACCAAGATCCCTCTGCTCATCCACACTACCAAGTAGCCTACCATTAGCCCAGTAATCCATCTTCTTGTTACTCCTACCAAAGTGAATGATTTCACACTTAGCTACATTGAACTCCATTTGCCACCTTTCTGCCCAGTTCTGCAACTTATCTATATCCCGCTGTAACCTGCCACATCCTTCTTCACTGTCCAGCACTCCACCGACTTTCGTATCATCCGCAAACTTGCTCACCCAGCCTTCAAGCCCCTCCTCTAGGTCACTTATAAAAATGACAAACAGCAATGGTCCCAAAACAGATCCTTGTGGAACACCGCTAGTAACTGCACTCCAAGATGAACCTATACCATCAACTACTACCCTCTGTCTCCTTCCAGCCAGCCAATTCCTAATCCAAACCTCTAATGCCATACCTCTGTAATTTTTGCAGTAGCCTACCATGGGCTACCTTATCGAACGCCTTGCTAAAATCCATATACACCACATCTACTGCTTTACCCTTGTCCACTTCCTTGGTCACCTTCTCAAAGAACTCAATAAGGTTTGTGAGGCACGACCTGCCCTTCACAAAACCATGCTGACTATCCTTGATCACATTATTCCTATCCAGATGTTCATAAATCCCTTACAATTCTCTCTAAGACTTTGCCCACAACAGAAGTGAGACTCACTGACCTATAGTTACTAGGGCTGTCCCTACTCCCCTTCTTGAACAAGGGGACCACATTCGCTATCCTCCAGTCTTCTGGCACTATTCCTGTTGACAACAACGACATAAAAATCAAGGCCAATGGCTCCGCTATCTCCTCCCTAGCTTCCCAGAGGATCCTAGGATAAATGCCATCAGGCCCAGGGGACTTATCTATTTTCACCCTTTCCAGTATCCCCCGGACCTCTTCCCTACATACCTCAAAGCCATCCATTCTAATCACTTGTGACTCAATATTCACATCAGCAACAATGTCCTGTTCCTGAGTGAATACTGACGAAAAGTATTGATTTAGTGTCTCTCCAATCTCCTCCGCCTCCACGCACAACTTCCCACTACTATCCTTGACTGGACCGATATCTACCCTAGTCATCCTTTTATTCCTGACATACCTATATAAAGCCTTTGGGTTTTCCCTAATCCTACCAACCAAGGACTTTACATGTCCCCTTCTAGCTGCTCTTAGCTCTCTCTTTAGATCCTTCCTGGCTACCTTATAACTCTCAATTGCCCCAATTGAACCTTCATGCCTTATCTTTACATAGGCCGCCCTCTTCCCTTTTACAAGGGATTCCAATTCCTTATTAAACCACGGCTCCCTCACAAGACCCTTTCCTCCCTGCCTGACTGGTACATACTTATCAAGGACACCCAATCCTTGAACAAGCTCCACATATCATTTGTGTCCTTCCCTTGAAGCCTATTTTTCCAATCCACACATCCTAAGTCATGCCTCACCGCATCATAATTTCCCTGCCCCCAGCTATAACTCCTGCCCTGCAGTGCACACTTATCCCTCTCCATCACTAGAGTAAAAGTCACCGAGTTGTGGTCACTGTCCCCAAAGTGCTCACCTATGTCCCCGAAGTGCTCACCAATGTCCCCGAAGTGCTCACCTAATAGTGTGACATTAGCAAATAATTTTAAACCTATGATCACAGTCAAGGGTTCTAAGGGATGTGCAACAAAGGCAGTTAAATAAATTTGCAAATTTCACGATCTCACTGAATAGTGTTACAGTCTCAATAGCCTATTCCCATGTCTGTGTTTCCTATTGCAATAACTGTATTATCACATCCCCATACCATCTCAAAGCACCCCACATCCATCAAATTGCTTCTCAAAATGAAATTGTTATTGTTGTCAATGTGCACATGCCAATAAGGAATAGACAGTGTATAAAATAAATGAGTTCAAGTTTGTTTCTTCTGGTTCATAGAGCTTCTTTAAATAGTACTGCTGGAAAATTTTGCATTACCTACACAAATCCTTAGTTTTAATATTCTGTTCCATAGATGCATTTGTGATATTTTACCGGACTATGAGCAGTGAAGGCCCTCAAATGTGTCTTGCCTTGTAGATTTTCCATGGATATAATTGAGGAATCACACCAGAGATACATTTGAAATTGTGCTTGCAAGGTTATAGTTCAAATTTTTACTAACATCTGTTTACATTATCATAAAAATCTACCATGAACAGCTGCAATGTGACAGTCTAATAAAACATAATTCATTACTTCTTATTTTAAAAATATCTGCTAATAAATGTAAGAATTGTAACTCAATAGAGTCTTATTAATGCAACTGAAAATTGGATTACCACCAAAAATAAACATTTTTAAAAGGACGTCCTGTTGTATCTACTGCACAATGTGATAGGCAAGGCAAATGGAATGTTATTTCAAAGGGAATTGAACACAAAAATAGGGAATTTTTGCTAAAATTATGTAAGACACTGGTCAGACCACACCTAGAATACTGTAAACAGCTTGTCACCCTATCTAAGGGAAGACATACTAGGGTTGGAGTCAGTTTAAAGAAGGTTCAGTAGGCTGATCCCATGAATGGAGGGATTGTCGTCTGAGGAGATTTTGGGCCTGCATTCACTGAAGTTTAGGAGAATGAGCGATGACTTTATTGAATCATATGACATTATTAAGGAACTTGCCAAGGTAGCTGCAAAGATGTTAATTCCCTCTGTGGGCGAATCTAGAACCACAGAGCAAGTTCTTAGTGTAAGGGGTTGCCCATTTAAGTCAGAGACGAGGAGATATTTCTGCTCTCAGAGGGTTATGAATCTGTGTAGTCTGTAGTTTCTTCAGTATAGAGCTGTTGAGATTGGACATGTGAAGTATATTCAAGACTGAGATAAACAGATTTTTAATCAGTAAGGGATTCAAGAATTATGGGAAAAAGGTAGAGAAAGTGGAGTTGAGGATTATCAGATTAGCCATGATCCCATTGAATGGTGAAGCAAGCTTAATGAGCTGAACAGCCTACTTTTGCTCCTACATCTTATGGACTTATTAAAATCACAGAAAATGACTTTTTAAAAACATATACTATGCCATTTCACAGTTTCACTGATCTGGAACTGTCAGTTTCTTAGTTGATTAGATGGCTTGTGACATGAAAGTGGCTTTTAAAGAAGTGCTTCCCAGTGTCTGCATGTTTAAAGAAAAGAAATGGCATTTTATGAAGTGTCATATTAGACCTAAAACATCAATTCAGTTTATCACTCCACAGATACTGCTGATTCTCCCCAGCATTTTTATTTTAATTCCTTTTTGTGAGCCTTCTCAAGCCAACACAATGAACAGAAGCTCATGACCATGTTAGGTTTAGCCTGATCCAGGCTAGTTGAATCTTGAACTAGTACAAAAGATTGTGAAAAGTATTAAATGTGAATTATTTGATGTGTAAATCCCTTACATTTGAAATTGTCGTTTTGCATTGTTTGAGTTGCTTTTGCCTGGGATACATGAATGCTATAAGCAGAAATATGTAAAACCCATCATGATCTCTGACTCAGGCGACGATGCTGCCTGTTAACTGAACTGTTGGTGGTGGTGTAGTTCTTCCATCAATATTTTTAACTGATTCTGTATTACTGTTTAAAATATGACTGTAACTTTTTCCAATTATTGATAACGTTTCATCTGCACCAATTACCATAGAAAATTCTCCAATTTGAGTGGTTTTCATTAGTAAGTTTTTACTGAAGGTTATATTCACTCTCATCCATTTGTTTACTACTGTATATCTAAATGCCTATTTTGATTTATAGAAATCAGATGTTGAGTGTATTCCTTGAAGATCTAACTCAAAATTAACTTTAAAAAAAATTAAAAGATTTCCCTTCATCTTGCAAGATTTTGTTGGAAAAATCATCATTGCAGTTTGTCCCCACCATTTGTTGCCTGCTACAAACCATGTACATACCTTAAGTTCCCTTTGGATATAACACAAATATTTACGTCATCTTATCAGCACAGTACAAATGTACAATACAGTTCAATGCAAGCATGTTGTATACGTCAGTGCAAATATACAGTACATGACAATTTACTTGTCAAACCAATGTAAGAACAAAATGGCCAATAATTTATGGCATATGGCATATGTCAAATTAAACATAAGGAATTTAAATTTAAAAACATAGATGTAAGTCAATTTAATTAATCAAAATCAATGTAAACTTACATGGTCTTTCTAAAAGTTTAGGAAGAAATAAGACAATTCACTAAGACCACTTGTATATATTTTGTATATATCAGTTTTGTAAAATATATGTTTGATGGCATCTGTGAAAAGAGAAAGAGAGATAATGTTTCAGATCAAGAACCTTTCCCCAGAATGTCAACTGTTTCTCTTTCCATAGGCATTGTTACTCCTACAGAGCATTTCCAGCATATTCTGTTTTTATTTCAGATTTCTGACACTCACAATATTTATAAAGATTCGATTCCCTACAGTGTGGAAACAGGCCCTTTGGCCCAACCAGTCCACATCGACCCTACAAACAGTAACCCACCCCGACCCATTTCTCTCTGACTAATGCACTTAGTACTATGGGCAATTTAGCATGGCCAATTCACCTAACCTGCACATCCTTGGACTGTGGGAGGAAACCGGAGCACCCGGAGGAAACCTACGCAGACACGGGGAGAATGTGCTAACTTTGCACAGACAATCGCCTGAGGCTGGAATCAAACCTGGGACCATGGTGCTGTGAGGCAGCATGTGAACCACTGAGCCACGTGCCGCCCTATTCCAAAAATTTAGATTAGTCATTACAGTGTATGACTATCTAGCTATAAAAAGGCAAATTAATACTATCCATAAAATTAACTGAAATAATAATAAGCTGTTCATAGAAATATTTGCTACAACTAAGTCTAAACATATTACAATGTCATTGTAAGTATAAATTTAAGGTATACCACACAACCAATCTAAATGAAGCATGCAAATCAGTGTAGACTGATTTGTCTTTTATGCTATTGAGTTTTCAATTTCAATTATCTTTTTTAAATAAAGCATATTTCAGGGAATTACTTTTTGACTGAACAGTATACTTCAGTGTGCCCTGAACCTTAATTGCTGTAGGACCAAAATGAGAGGAAACACAAGAGTTAAAACATTGGGAATGAATCAGGAAGTGAACATTCATGGGAATGAAATAATTTAGTCCCCAAATGATGTTTCAATTGGAGAATGATGAAATAATTGATGGAATAACTTTACAGTAATAATTCTTTGAGCTTACTATCCTGCTTTGTGCTGCCCAGCTATTCTAGTTCTGTTATATTGTCTGAGGACAGATAATCCAGAGATCCAGGAAACCCAGTTTCAACTTCAACCATGGCAGACGATGGAATTTGAATTCAATAAACATCTGCAATGGAAAGTCTAATGATGGCCATGACACCATTTTCAATTGTCACAGAAATCCATCTGGTTCACTTTAGTCCTTTAAGGAAGGAGGCTTCTGTCCTTACCCGCTCTGGCCTGTATGTAACTCCAGACCCACAGCAATACCATCTTCACTGTCCTCTGAACTGTCCGATCATTGTATCAATCCCTAAAAAGGGAAAAAGAATGAAACTGGACGGATTGTTTGGCAGCGACTAAGGTACTAGAAATGACAACAACTAACACAGCCCTGTCAACCATGAAAAGTCTTCCTTACTAACACGTTGTGGAGGTGCCGGTGTTGGACAAGAGTGGAGAAAGTTAAAAATCACACAATACCAATTTATAGTCCAATAAGTTTATTTGGAAGTATTAGGTTTCGGAGCACAACTCCTTCATCAGGTAACTAGTGGGCGGGATCATAAGACACAGAATTTATAGCAAAAGATCATAGTGTTATGCAAATAATAATGATATATTGAACACACCTAGACTGCTGTTAAGTCTTTCATCTTTTAGAAAGGGTTGCAGGTATCAATTCATTATTATGTAAATCCCAGAACTTCTTTCAAGTCACATTCCCAAGATAACTTAAGGTATACAAAAAAGGACATCTCAGCTCAGACAATGCATTAAATGTGTAAGGTTAGAGTCTGTCTGTATTCCAGTTTTGAGTCAGACTGGTTTTATTCCCAAAGTAGGAACTTATAAAATGTTACATTGATTGCCTGCAGAGTATGTGCTATTTGAATAAAGCAGAATGTATCAGTACAATTCTGCAAACGCAATTTCATCCCATAGACATATACGTGTGTTGGGTGCATGTGAGGGAGAGAGAAAGAGTGTGTGTGTGTTAGAGAGAGAGAGAGAGAGAGAAAGAGTGTGAGTATGTGCATGTGAACGTTGGTGTGCGTGCAAGAGTGTGTGTGTGCTTGGTAGAGTGTGTGCATGAGTGTAATGGACTATATGCCTGTGAGAGGGTGTGCGAATTGGTGAGAGTGTATAGGATATATGTGTGCATTTGAGATACAGCATGTGTATGAGAGAGTGTCTGTGTGAGTGTATGAGTATGTAAGAATATGTGTTTATGTGTGTATGTGTGCTTCTGTGTGAGTGTGTGTGAAAATGTGTAGTGTTGTGGGGTCACCTGTAGTGTGACGTTAACTCAAGGTCCTGGTTGAGCCATCCTCGTGGGTACTGAACTTGGCTATCAGTCTCTGCTTGGCCAATCTGCATTGTTGTTCATCTCAAAGTCTGCATTGGAGGACGATCACCTCAAGATCCAAGATTAAATGTCCCTGACCACTGAAATGTTCCGCGACTGGGAGGGAACATCCTTGTCTGGCGATTGTTGTGCAGTGTCCATTCACTCATTGTCAGAGCATCTGCTTGGTCTCACCAATGTACCATGTCCTGGGACATCCTTGCCTGCAGCGTATAAGACAGACAATGTTGGCTGAGTCACATGAGTACCTGCCACGTACATGGTGGGTGGGGTCCCCACGTGTAATGGTCATATCCATGTCAACATTCTGACATGTCTTGCAGTGGTTGCCATGACACTGTTGTACGGTGTGGTCAATGTTGCCCTGAAGGCAGGGCAGTTTGCTGCGAACAATGGTCTGTTTAAGGTTTTGTTGTTGTTTAAAGGTGAGAAGTTTAGGCGTAGGGAAGATCTTGGTGAGGTGCTCATCTTCATTGATAATGTGTTGCAGGCTGTGAAGAACATGGCATAGCTTCTCTGCTCCTGGGAAGTACTGGACAACTTAATGCATTGCCTGAGTTGAGACGTCACCTTTTATTTTATAAAACCTTAAGTTATCTCAGAAATGTGATTTGTAAGAAGTTCTGGGATTTACATATCGATACCTGCAACCCATTCTAAAAGATGAAAGACTTAACAACAATCTTGGTGTGTTCAATATATCGTACAGTTGCATGACTCTATGATTTTTGCTATAAATTCTGTGTCTTATGATCCTGCTCCACTAGTTAGCTGATGAAGGAGAACCACTCCGAAAACTAGTACTTCCAAATCAACCTATTGGACTATAACCTGGTGTTGTGTGATTCTTAACTTTATTAACATGTGGGAGTTATGTCAAAATTGGGAGACTTGTCTCTCCGACTAGGGAACCAACAGCCTAACTATGTCATACTCATGGAATCATAACTCATACACAATGTCCCAGACACTACCATCATCATCTCTGAATATGTCCTGTCCCACATGTAGGACAGACGCAACAGAGAGTTCTCAACATTGAGTCCAGATCCCTGGACTTTAGTTCAAACATGGGAAAGGAAAACTCCTGCTGATTATTACCTCCCTTCAACTGATGAACCAGTACTCCTCTATATTTAAAAACACCCAGAGGAAACACTGAGGGTGGTTAAGGATATAAGATGTACTCTGGGTGGGAGGAGTTGAACATCTGCCAAGAATGGCTTGGCAGCACCACTGCTGATCAAGCTGGTCAGGTCTTAAAGGATGCTGCTGTGAGTCTGGGTTGGTGGCAGGTGGTGAGAGAACTATCAAGAGGGAAAACATAAAAACGGAAAGAACTGCAGATGCTGTAAATCAGGAACAAAACAGAAGTTGATGGAAAAGCTCAGGAGGTCTGTCAGCATCTGTGAAGAAAAATCAGAGAGTGAATGTTTCAGGTTCATTGACCCTTCCTCAGAACTGATGATAGCTAGGAAAATGTCAGTTTATATGCAGACAATAGGGTGGAGGGAGGAGGTAAGGAGTAAACAATAGGTGGGGATACACCCCAAAGAGGGAAGGAAAACATACTTGAGCTCATCCTCACCTATCTGCCTGCTGCAGATGCATCTATTCATGCCAGATTGGTAAGAGTGACTACAGAACGGTCCTTGTGGAGACAAAACCCATTGTCAGACTGAGAATAGTTTACATCTTATTGTGTGGCACTATCACTGTACTAAATGGGACAGACCTCAAACAGATCTAGCAAACTCAAGACTGGGTATCCATGAAGCATTCTGGGCCATAAGCAGCAATACTGAACTTCGGGAGTGTGTTGCTGGGAAAGCACAGCAGGTCAAGTCTCCTGCATCCAAGGAGCAGGAGAATTGATGTTTCAGGCATAAGCCCTTCATCAGAACTGAAGCTTATGGGCTGTGGTTAAGAGATGAATTGGAGTTGGGTAGGGTGGAAGGAAAGTAGCTGAGAAAGTGATAGGTGAATGAATGTGAGGGAGGAGGTGATAGGTTGGGGGGGGGGGGTGCAGTGATGGACAGCTCCAGAGGCGGTGCCGAGTTGGAAGTTTGGGACTGGAATAATGTGGGGGGAGGGGAAATGAGGAAGCTGTTGAAATCCACATTTACCCCTTGTGGTTGCTAGGCGGAATATGAGGCATTCTTCTTCCAAGCGTCGGGTGGGAACGGTTCAGCGGTGGAGGAGGCCCAGGACCTGCATGTCCTTAATGGAGTGGGAGGTGGAGTTCAAGTGTTCAGCCATGGGGTGGTGGGGTTGGTGGGTGTCCCAGCGATGTTCTCTGAAATGATCCACAAGTAGGCATCCTGTCTCCCCGATGTAGAGGAAACCGTATCGGTTGCAACAAATGCAGTAAATGACATTGATAGAGGTACAGGTAAATTTCTGATGGATGTGAAGGATCCCTTGGGGCCTGGGATGGTGATGAGGGAAGTGGTGTGGGCACAAGTTTTGCACTTCCTGCAGTGGCAGGGAAAGGTGTCAGGAGTGGTGTGTGCGCTGGTTGGGGGTGGTGGTGGTGGGGATGAGGCGTGGACCTGATGAGGGAGTCACGGAGGGAATGGTGTCTCCGGAACATTGATAGTGATAGGGAGAGAAATATATCTTTCGTGGTGGGATCTGTTTGGAGGTGACGGAAGTGGTGGAGGATGATGAGATATATGCAGAGGTTGGTGGGGTGGAAGGTGAGGACGTGGGAGGTTCTGTCTTTGTTGTGTTGGGAAGGGTGGGTTCAAGGGTGGTACTGTGTGAAATGGAGGAGATGCACTGGAGGGCATCGTCAACCACTTGTCCATCACTGCTCCCTCTGACCTGTCACCTTCACCCTCATCTTCATCCATCCATTGCTTTCTCAGCTACCTTGCCCCCAACCCCAAACCCCCTCCCATTTATCTGTCAGCCCCGGCTCACAGGCCTCATTCCTGATGAAGGGCTTATGCCCAAAACATCGATTCTCCTGCTCCTCGGATGTTGCCTGACCTGCTGTGCTTTCCCAGCAACACACTCTCAACTCTGATCTTCAGCATCTACAGTCCTCACTTTCTCCAATATTGAACTTCAACACAATTTTCAACCTCATGACCTGAAATATCCTCCACTCTACCATAACCAATCAGCCAGGGATCAACCCTGACTCAATGAAGTGTGCAGGAGGGCGCACCTGGAACACAGGAGCAGCACCAGGTATAACTACTAATGAGGTGTCAAGCAGTGAAGCTACAAAACAGGACTACTTACATGCCAAGCACTGTAAGTAATGAACAATAGAGCTAAGCATTTCCACAATCAATGGATCAGAGCCAACCCGTAGTCTTATGACAGTTACTCATGAATGGATGTGGACAACTAAACAGTTCTCTGAAGGAAGAGGCTCCACAAACATCCCTGTCCTCAGTAATGGGGGATCACAGAACATTAGTGCAAAAGATCAGGTTGGAGCATTCACAACATCTTCAGCCAGAAGTGCCAAGCTGATCATCCATCTTGGCCGTCAAAGGTTCCAACATTACAGATGCCAGTCTTCAGCCAATTTTATTCATTCCATGTGATGTCAAGAAAAAGTTGGAGGCCCTAAATACTTTGGTTCCTGACACATTCCGGCAATAGTCCTGAAGACTTGTGTTCCAGAATTTGCCATATCCACAGCTAATCTGTTCCAGTACAGCTGCAACACTGGCATCGACTGGATCATGAAGAAAATTACCCAGCTTTGTCCTGTATACAGAAAGTAGAACAAGTCCAAACCAGTCTATTATTAAACATCAGTCAAATAATAAAAGGTGTCATCAACAGTGCTATCAAGAAACACTTGCTAAGCAATGACTTTTTCAGTGACACTTAGTTTGTGTTGTCAAGGCTGCTCAGTTCCCAAACTCCTTACAGTCTTCGTCCAAATATGGACAAAAGAATGGAATTCCAGAGGTGAGGTGGGAGTGATTGCCCTTGACATAAAGCCCAGACTTAGTCAATGGGTCTCAAGAAGCCGTAGAAAAACTGCAGTAATTGGGAATTAACAATGGGAATCATCCTCTGCAAGTTCTCCAAGTCTCTCACCATTTAGGCTTCAAAATATATTGCAATCCTTTCAGTATTGCAGTATCAACTTCCTTGAACTCCGTCTCTAACAGCATTGACTGTCTATCTACATCAAATAGACTGCACAGTTCAAGAAGGCAGCTCATACCACCTTTTCAAACACAACTAGGTATCAGCTATAAATATTAACCCAATCAGTGATCCAGAAGACCACAGGAAATAAGAACAGGAGCAGTTTGTTCAATCCCTCGAGTCTGCTCCATCATTCATTGGATCATGGCTAATCTGAAATTCTTCATGTTCACTTTCCTGCATTTTCCCCTAATCCTTGATTCCTTGAACTCTATTCATCTGTCTATCTTAGCTTTAAACATAACAAGGACTCTGTCCCCACAATTCTCTGTGGCAAGCCATTCTAAAGATTCACAACCCTCTGAGAGAAGAAATTTCTCTTCATCTTAGTCTTAAATTGGTGCCTCTAATTCTGAGGCTCTGCTGGTCCTAGACTCTCCCAAGACAGCAAAGATTCTTTCAAAGTTTACCCTGTCAGGCCCTTAAGAATCTTATATGCTTCAATCAGATCAACTTGCATCCTGCTAAATTCCATTGGGTAGAATCCCAAGATGTTTAACCTTTGCTCACAAGACAATCCCACCATACATGATATCATCCTTGTGAACCTTCTCTGACTGCCTCCAATGAAATAATATCATTCCTTAAGTTAGGGGACCAAAACTGCTCACAATATTCAAGATGTGGTCTTGCCAGTACCTTGTGCATTTGAGGCAAGCTCCCTACCCTTATACTCCAACCCCCTTGAACATACAACATTCCATTCAACCTTCCTGATCACCTGCACAGGCTTGGACTGTGGGAGGAAACCAGAGCACCTGGACCATTTCGCCGAGCATCTCAGCTGGGCCCCAGGGACCAACCTGAATTCCCAGTCACTGCCCATTTTAATTCAGCTTCCCACTCCCTTTCTAACATGACCATCCTTGGCCTCCCCCATTGTCACAGTGAATCAGACTGCAATTTGGAGGAACAGCACCTCATCTTCTGCCTAGGCAGATTACAGCCCGGTGGACACAACTCTGAGTTTTCCGATTTCAAATCATGTCCCTTTCCATTCCCCCATTCCCTTCCCAGTCCCTTCCCCTCCCTTCCATTCCTCTGATTGACCCTTTCTTCCAGCTACCAACCAGATTCATTCTTCCTATCAACCTACCAGGCCATACCCTCTACCTGAGTTCACCTATCCCTACCTCACCACTCCGCCCACTCCTCACCCAAAACCCTCCCCAACCCCCCCTTTATCTACAGCTCCCCTTACACCCACCCTAAACCTAAGGAAGAGTTACACCCTTCATCCACCTACTGATGTGTTGCCTTCTTCCAGCCTCTTGCTTGTCAACTTGGAAGGAACCCAAGCAGACTCAGGGTTCCTGAGTTTGCGCAGAATGCGCAAACTCCACACAGACAATCACCCAAGACTGGAAATGAACCCAGCTCCCTGGTGCTGTGAGGCAGCAGTGCTAACCACTGAGCCACAACCCCACCCTATGGTGAGCACATAGTAAAAAGATGACTGTAATCAGAGCAGACGGATCAATGAGGTGGTCTCAACTTTTTACAATTTATATAAGTTACTTGGATGAAGGAACCAAAGTTATTGTTGTTAAACTTGCTTATGACACAAAGTTAGATTGAAAAGTAAGTTGTGAAGACAAAAGGAGGCTACAAAGGGATATAGATAGGCTAAATGAGTGGGTAAAGATCTGGCAAATAAATTATAGTGTGAGGAAATGTGAAATTGTCTACTTCACCAGAAATAATTATAAATGGAGCATATTTTCTAAGTAATGTTAGATTGCACACTCTGAGATGCAACGAGTTCTTGGTGTCTTCGTGTATGGTTTGCAAAAGTCTTGAATGCAGGAATAGCAAGTAGTCAGGAAAGCTGAAAGAATGTTATTATCTATTGTGAGGGGAATTAAATACAAAAAGTAAGGAGGTTATGCTTCAGCTAAACTGGGCGTTGGTGTGATCACATCTAGGTTATTATACTTAGTATTGTTTCCCTTATAGTAAGAAGGATGGGTACAAACAAATGCAATATAGAAATAAATTTCTCTTTTCAAGGAGTGTTTGGAATGTCAAACTCCCTACTTTAGGAAGTGGCTGAGGGAAATTTCTTCTATGTTTTCTAAATGACACTAGATGGGTTCATAAAAGAGAATTGATGGATGTACTGAACCATTGAGATGCGGTTGATAGAATGGGAGGAGACTTGTGTGGAGGATAAAAAAAAATCCAACGAAAGCTTGTTGGGCTGAATAGCTTGTTTAGGTGCTGCATTCTTAATGCAATTCTGAGCAAAACACTTTACAAATCTTCCCCAAGGAAAACACTCAACTTGTCTTGTCACTCCATATAAGTATAGACCCTCTTCCCTGGTATGATTACAGCAAATTTCTTCTTAGCCTTCTCTAAAGTCTGAACAATCTTTTCAAAATTGTAATGTCTAGAATTGATTATAGAACCGCATTTGAGATCTGTGATATTTAAAAATCCTTCAGCTCTATTTCTTTTTCCCAAAATGTTTGAAAAATTATATTTAATACTTACATTATCTGTCCCTGTTATATTCTTGTGTTGTGTTCCTTAACACAGAATTATCACTCTCACATTAAATTGGTAAGTAGCATAAGCTCTATTTGCCTGAAAAACTCAAACAGGTTTATGTAACATACAAACTAACAATGTGCAGTTAAAGAAAAACTTACGTACACATCCCAAGTTGGCTGCTTGGACTTCTCATGACTGCTGGTCATGTGATGTTATCTTGATCTTTGACTCGTTAGCAAACTCAACTCTTAAAACAGTAACAAACATCTTCCTTTTTTGCCAAGATAAAATTACATGCACTGACAGTGAAAATATATGTACATTTGATATTTACATAGAAACAAGAATTGTAATATTTATGAATTTAAGAGTATAAGAATTTGTGGAAAATATAGGTAGTTTCACAATCCTTCCAAATCACATGACAGCGTAACTTTTCAGAGATTTAGACTTCATACTTGGTTGTTCTTAACTTCTATGAATGTTGGCGTTTGGTATGTTTTAGAATCTTGTTTGTTGAGATAATCGTCTTCCAGTCCTTCAATATCTGAACATATCTTTGTGTGTGTTCAATGCACAGTTGGAGTTCTCCACAACTCCTTGAGTTGGCTTCTGTTTCTCCACAATGTTGCTCCATTAGGCTACAACTTTGTAGGATTTTCATTGCATGTTTTGGATAACTCTATGGGCAACCAGGTTCCTTGGATAGGAATATCATTATGATCTTATGATCTATGTGCAGATTAGGCTATTCTGCACCTGCATGTCACTCATGCACCATTGGCACTCTCCTTTGCTTTTCAAAATGTTTGTGCTGTATTTCAAGAAACTCGAAATGGTGATAGCTTGATGGGGTAATCTTTGACTTTAAGATAAATGGTGTGCCACAAGGATCATTTTTGGATTGCAACTGTTTATGTAAAAGACTTTGATGATGAGATGCTAGGAGTGCAAATTTGTTGCTGACACAAAGTAACATAGGAAAGCAAGTTGTAAAGATGGCCCAAGAAGATTAGAAAAATATATTGATTGGTTAAGTAAGTGGGAAACGACATGGCAAATGAGGTATAATATGGGGAAACGTGACTTTTTTTTATATTGACAGGAAGAACAATGAAGAATCATATTACCTAAATAGTATGAGATTACAGAGCTTTGAGATGCACGGGAATTTGGGTGTCCTTGTTCATGAATTGCAAAAGAATAGAGTGTAGGTATAGTACAGCTAGCAATTAGGAAGGTTCATTGAATGTTATCATTAATTATGAGAGAAATTGAATACAAACGTATGAGGTTATATTTCACTTATACAGGACACTGGTGAGGTGGCATCTGGAGCACTGTGGACATTATTGGTCACTTTATTAAGGAAGGATGTAAATGCATTTGAGGCTGTTCAGAGAAGATTTTCTAGATACTGTTTAGAATGGACAGGTTGTCTTCCTAGGAAGAATTGGACTGGTTAAGCTTGTATCTGGTGGAATTCAAAAGAGGTAGAAGCAAATTGATTGAAATATGTAAGATCACATTTAGATCATATAAATCTAGAAGTAATTTATGGATTGATTAACTAACATAAAGCAGAGTTAAGATCGATGGATCTTTTTCTGGTTGGCAAGACGTAACTAGTGGAGTGCCACAGGGTTTGGACAGGGTTAAGGACTTAGATGAAGGGATAGTTTACAGATGAACTAAAATTGGTAGGAAAGTAAGTTACAACAAAGGAATAGGAAATCTACAAATGGATATGGTTAGGTTAAGAGAATGGGCTAACATTCAGCAGATAGATTTTAATGTCGATAAATTTACTGTAATCCATTTCATTGAAAGAATAGAAAGGCAACTTGCTGCCTAAATGGGGAGAAACTTCAGATTGTTTCGCTGCACAGAGGGCTGGGTGCCTTGTGTATGAATCACAGAAAACTAGTATGTAGGTACAGCAGGTAATAAGGAAGTTAAGTTGTATTTTGGCATTTATCATTAAAGGAATAGAGTATAAAATAAGGAAGCATTGATACAACTGGATAATGCATTAGTGACACCGCACCTGGAGCATTGTATAAAGGTTTGGTCCGTTACTTGAGGAAGGATGCAGTTGCATTGGAGGCAGTTCAAATGAGATTCACTAGATTGATTCCAGAGGTGAGATATTTGTCTTAAGAAATGAGGTTGAGCAGTTTAGGTCTATAGTTTCTGGTATTTAGAAGAATGAAATGAGATTTAATTACATAACAAGAATATTTCCTCCTGTGAGGCAATCTAGAATTAGAAATCATAGTTTTAGATCAAGGGTTAGCAAATTTAAAACAGAGATGAGGAGAAATCACTTTTCTCAGGGTTGTGAATCTGTGGAATTCACAACACGAGAGTGTGGTGGATATTAGGATATTGAGTAAAATAAAGGAGTAGATAGATTTTTAAACAGTAATGTGTTGAAGGTTGATAGAGAATGGGCATGAAAATGGAGTTGAGGCCGAGATGAGGTTGGCTACGATTGTAATGAATGGCAGGGCAGCTCAAGGGGCTATATTGTTTACTACTGCTCCTAGTTATTTTGTTTTTTATGTTATATATTAAATCCTGAAGGGTCTTGACAGGGCAAATGTGACGAGGATTTTTCCTCTTTTGGGAGAATGCAGAGCTTATGTTCACTGTATATCAGGGACCACCCATATAAAACAGAAATGAGGCAAATGTGTTTCTTCCAGAGGGTCATAGGTCTTTAGACCTCTCCCCCTTATACAATGGTAGAAGCTGAGTCCTTGAATATTTTTCAGGTAGAGATAAATAGGTTTTTGTTAAAATGTTATCAGGATAGGCATGAATGTGGGTTTGATGTTAATCAGGTAAGCCATTAATCATATTGAGTGACAGAGCAGGCTCAAGGGGCTGAATGGTCAACGCCTGCAAGTTGTTCTTATGCTCAGATGGTGTCTTTTAGTGATGATGATTTTATTTCCACAGGTGTATCTCTTAATTATAGAATGGCAATTCAACATCTTTGTTTTGTGGCACTGCACTTCACGGTAAATGCATAATGTTGTAAACCATTTAATTAGCAGGATTGTGGGATATAGGATAATGAGATTTGTGCCCATTTGTCACATAGGTCCCTCAAGGTTCCGTCTGTCTAGTGTGCACCATAGCCAGGAATGATTTCTTTAGGATAGACTATCTTCTATCGAATAGACTAAATATCTTGTCACCGATAGGTTTGAAGTATGTTATAGTGTAAATTTAGACAAGAAAATTCTCACCATGTATGGTGAATGAATATCTAACATGATTGTAGACCAAGAGACTGATGGAATCTTGTGAGAGTGTAGAGATTCTTTTTGTTACTGCTGTTATTACTCTGGCATGTCTTATACATCCTTGATGCTATTGTTGATTCTTAGCCAGTATACGTTAACCTGTGCCAAGCGCCTTGTTCATTCCATGTCTGTGTGTCCTGGATGGAGCTTGACATAGGGCTTTGTGTTTAAGCACTTGTTTCTCTTTAAAAGTTTGGAGTGATTATCCACAATGTAAACTAGCCTCTGTGAATGTACGGACAGAAAATTACTTCTGCATGTGCAAAGACACAGTTTGTGATGTCATATGTCCACAGGCCTCTGACATCACATTGCCAGAATACGGCCACATATGCTTTGCTGACAACACTGCATTTTGTGCACAGAGAGACCAGCATCAGCACATGCAGAGGTCAGTGCTCTTGTGCAACTGCTGCTGGATCTGTTACAGTCAAAATTTGGCTTGGAGTCAAGCCTACCCTGGAAAGTTACTCTCTTGTCCAATAGCTAGAATGAGGAGGAGGCTGCAGGCGAAGACAGAGGCTGAGGTTACGGACACAAGGGAGCTTAGGGAAAGGCGAAGGTGAACAGGTTTCCACTGCTGCACCACACTGCCCGAGGACGGCTCTCCATGAATCCAGGAGGTTTATCCTAGCATCCAGGGATGCTGCTGCTAGAACCTGGATGTGGAGGTGAGTGATGGGACAAACATCGGCAGCTGTAGGCTTGGCCTTCCAACTCTAGGAGGGTCAAATCCCGAGGCAGCAAGGCAATGCTAGGCAGGCATTGTGACAGAGAAGTGTCAAGAGGTGCAATCAGGAATGGGAATTGCTGTTTCTTCAGCTCCCTCCTCCAACTCAACATTTAATAATCACTAATTGTGCTGTTTTTGGAACAATTAAATATCAGCACAACATATTCCATTTAAATATAAGGCCACCATTTTCTGTTGAGAGAGTGTCCTTTGTCTTGTTGTGTTCATTCTTGTGATGCTGAAAATTAAAAACATATTTGTAAAGAACCACTTTATACAAGCCCTAAAATTGCAATATTAAAGATTCTGGATTCGAACTGTCCACAGAGTGAAACAACAGGGATTTTAATGCCAAGTGTGAAATGACAGGAGTAGATAGCAATCTATCCCTTCATTGAATATTTGCTTAACTTGCATGTTTGTTTTTAAATACATACAGATTTCAAATTACTCTTTCTGAAGAAAAATAAGTATCTTAAACGTGTAAGTGAAGAATACAGCGAGTCCCCTTGAAGTCAATATTCAGCCATGGAGTAGCACAATTGAAATTGGATGACTGATTTGAGAACTCCATTAGTATATACCTGCGTGGTAAGGATATTAAGCTAAATGTTTTATTTCCTCTCTAATATTATTTGATTATCAATATCTATGATAACATGTTGAGTAGCTTTTATCTTGGTTGAAAATTTACAAATCCAGTTACTTTGTAGATGAGCTGTGCATTTACCAAAACTCTAAGTCTCTTCTACATATATCTATCTGTCTGTGGCTAATCCATGTCCACACCAACCAACATATATACCTATACCTGTGACTATGTCAATATCTATGTCAAATGACTCTGTCTAAGTCTATGCCTCTGTCTAGTCCATGTCAATGTCAATGCCTCTGTCTATGTCCATGCTTAAGTCTATGCTTATGTATATGTCAATACCTCAATCTATTTCAAAGGCAGTGTCTCTATCTATGCCTCTGATAATGTTTATGCCTCTGTTCATGTCTATATGGAAGTCAGTGTCAACACTTACGCCAGTGTAAATGTCTAAATCTGTCTATGCCAATGTCAATGTCTACGTCTATGGACACATCAACGACAATGCCTGCACCTATTTCAATTCTTATATTTATGTCTCTGTCTGACTCTGTTTATGCATGTCTGTATTCAACCTCTTATAGTTTCTTATAGATATGAGAAGCTAAACCATATTCTAACCTGATTCACAGCTTACAACTTGCATCATGTGCAACTTAGTGTAAAATTAGCTGCTACATTTAACATTTGGCAATTTTCCCAGGTATTATTTATTAGGGTCATGTCATTTAAAAATAATGCTTCACCTACATTTTGACATTAATCCCAGTTACCGGTGCTACTTATTAAAGTGTCATGTTTGATATAGAATTTAGAGATTAACTGTATTACTGTGACAAAGATATGAAATACATAGTGAGTATATTTGCACAACATTGACAAATTACACAGCACATCTGGATTTGCCTGCCTTCTTGTAGAATTTGCTGACTCAGACACAGTACTCCTCTGCAATCTTTAATTTCTGTTCCATTGACATGGAAGGATAGCTTACATGCTATTCTTTTCTGTCCATATTTACTTCAATTGTTACAGGTTATGTTAGAGTTAACAGGAATTCTATAATTGATTGTCATAAAAATCCATCTGGTTCACTAATATCCTTTTAGGGAAGGAAATCTGCCATATTGGTGTGATCTGGAGTATATGTGTCTTCAGAACTACAACAATGGCTGAATAATGGCTGTTCTCTGAAATGGTCTAGCAAGCCGTTCCTTCATACAAAGCACTACACAAATGTCAAAAAAGGAATAAAACTGGTTTATTCACAAGACATTAACCAAAGTACCAGATAGAAGAGTGGGAAACTCAGCTCTGTAAATCCTACGCATTCTTTAGGAGCTTTTGGGAGCATGGGCCTAAATTGGGAGAGCTGTCCTACAGAAAGGTCACACTCCATTCAGACATAGTACTTCTCAATTAATCATGCCATACAACCAATATCCCAGACACCACCATAACCATCCCTAAGCATGTCATGTTCCACTGGTAGTACAAGCCCAGCAGAGGGGTATACAGAGGGGTGAGTGAAATAAATGCACAGAGGCCTGTATCCAGTCACCACATCACCCTTTATTGTGCACAATACATTGGCTGTGGCCAGCCAGTTCGGAGCCAGTCCCCTGAACTGAGAGATTCTAATTTCCTGGTTATTATGGTCAGCCAGAACTATCCTAATTGGGGTTGTTAACCTGGACCAATAAATGATCTTGTAGTCAATGAGGCTCCAGCAACATTTTTGCCCTATGTCCAGTTCCTCTGACTTGGACTCTAACACGGGCCACACGTACCGAACCGTCACCCGCCTCTTGCAACTCAAGAGAGTTTCCTTCTCTTCTTCCAACTATAATGGTATCTAGGCTGCATTCATCTCGGACTCTTAGGTTTCCTCAACACTAGGCAGAAGGGAGAACCTACAGTATCTGACAGGCCTTTTGGCTGTTCTGAGGGCCCAGGTATGTTTTGCTCCTGCTCCATTTGTGAGGTAACAGCTTTCAGGCGATCCAAATGTTTGTTCAGGACTGCCTCACCTACCTGAACTTTGTAAGTCACAGGGCATGACCTCGTGTCAACCTCACCTTGTACCTATACAGGCCCATTTCCATGGTTCCGGCCCCAAACTTTATACCCAAAATTAAATGGTCTCACACTTAGAGGAAACATGTGGCTGGCTTTGGTTTTCCTGCTGCCATTTTAGCCTCTCCCCCGGGAATGTCAGGTCGAACCTGATGTGGAATCTTCTCCCCATCAACAACTCTGCTGGAGCTATCCTTGTTGTTGCATGAAGAGTAGTCCTATAATCGAACAGGAACCGGGACAGCAGTAGGTTGGTAGTTTAAGCCTGCCTTTGACATTTGGGCAGTTTTTTTCGCTAGACCATTGGACGACCGATGATATGGAGCTGAATGCCATTCGACTTCAGGAAATACTCAAAATCCCTGCTGGTAAATTGCAATACTTCTATGTATCACAAACGATACACACAGTTTCTCAGTTGTCATCCCTGAATTTGTCAAATGGACTTTATGCATGTCCACCCACTTCAAACAGACATCCATAATGACCAGGAACATCGAGCCCATGAAAGGACTAGCCTAGTCAACATGTAACAAAGTCCAGAGTTTACCCAGCCATTTGCATGAATGTGAAGCTGCTACTGGTAACAATCTTTGTCCTTGTGGGCACTCTAGGTATTGCTCCACCAATGCAGCTATGTCAGCACCCAACCCTAGCCACCAAACATAGCTTCTTGATAGCATCCCTATCTTGAAAACTCCTGGATGCTCCTGCTGGAATTTGGCCAGTATCTGGCAGCGACCTTTACTCCGAACAATCATTCTTGCTCCCCAAAGTAATATATCATCCTCTATGGTGAACTGGGGGTCTCGCCAGTTTGAGAAAGGTTTCATGCCTGGTAGCAATGTCCCTCCTGTCTCCTCCATTGCCACCAACTGTTTTTGTTTTGCTAGGACAGGATCTCTTTGAGTCGACAGTTGGATGTTATCAGCGGTGACCGGAAGGGTGTCCAGGAAGTTTAAGACCAGAATGGACCCTTCCAGAGGATGCACCACTGGTGGAGTATCTATCAGTGTGAGGTGGCTCAGGGCATCTGCATTAACCATTTGTTTTCCTGGGTGGTGTTCTTGCTTTAATGTATCTGTGCTGAGAATAAGAGCCCACTGCTGAATTCTACCAGAAGCTATGGGTGACAACGTTTTATCTTCCTTCAGCAACATTAGCAGGGGTTTGTGATGCATTACTATGACAAATTCCTGTCCACAGACGTACTGACAGCACTTCCTCACACTGAAGATGACTGCCACACCTTCCTTCTCTATCTGGGCACATTTGCATTCAACATCAGCCAAAGCCTGGGAAGCAAACGTTATCGGGTATTCCTCTCTGTTTGGCCACTAGTGAGCCAACACTATCTCAGTACTGTATGGAGAGGGCATCACAAGTCAGCACTACCTCCCACTTCAGATCGTAGTGGGCCAACACTTTAGATGAAGACAGCTGCTTTTTCACATCCCTAAAGGCTGCATCTTGGCTTCACAACTATTTCTAAGGCTGACCCTTTTTCAACAGCAGGTGTAAACAGGCCAGGATGGAGGCCAGGTTATGCATGAATTTTCTGTAATAATTCATTAACCCAAGGAAAGACCTAAGCCCCAGTACAGACGTGGGAGCCGGGGCTCCTTTCATCGCCCTCACTTTCTCTTCCAATGGGTTAAACCATTTTTGCTGACTCTGTAATCCAAGTAGGTCTGGAACACACATGTTTCCCTTCTAAGGCATACACCTACCTGGGAGAAATACTTAAACACTATGTGCAAGTTCTCCAAGTGCTCGTTATTGGTCTTCCTGATATTAGCAGTCATCCAGATAGACGACAACTTGAGGCAGCTCTTATGAAATGTTCTGCATGGCCGACTGGGGCAAGGTGCAGGCTGATGATATCCCAGATGGCAGTCTTGTATATTGGTATAAATTATTATAGGTGTTAATTTTGGCATATTTCTGGAACTCCTCATTCAGCCGCAATTGCAGGTAAGCATGGCTCATGTCCAGCTTCGTTAAGGGCAGCACCTCCCAACCAACTTTGCTACAAGTCCCCTATGCTACAGATTGAGTATTTACCCAGCTGTGAGAAGCAGTTTACCAATTGTTTAAAATCCCAACAAAGGTGAACTGAGCCATCAGGCTTCACAATCAGGATGACCAGTGCTGCCCATTCCACAAACTGCACGTTTGAAGATTTTTCAATCTCCAATCTCCTGGTTTCCACCTCTACTATTGCTCACAAAGCAAATGGCACCAGGCGGGCCTTATAAACTCAAGGAATTGTTTCCTGGTCAACACGTAAAATGGCTTTGCCGCCTTTGTATTTCACTAGGACTTTGACTCCTGGGTATTTCACTAGGACTGCCCTGATGCAGCCATTTCCTAATTGAAAAATGTTGAGCCAATCTAAGTGAATCTTTCTCAATCAATTCTGCCCCAATAGGCTTGAGCCCAAGCCTTTTACTACCATCAGTGGTAACTGCACCAATTGCTTCTCATAGGAAACTGGAATTGATGTCATACCCTTAACCTGCAACGTTTCCCCAGTCTGTGTCCTCGTCTGGCTGAGGGCTTTATGCAAATTTCAGAGTTGGAGACCCAAGTGAATCTAGTTAAAGATTCAGATACAGCAGCAACCATTGGAACTGGGTAATCATTTAACCAAATATTAATTTTAATCGGTTCTAATTTGGCTGTCGCTAAGCAATTTGATTTTTCAAACCCAAATGTAAGGGAGCTTTCCAGGGTGTACACTATCCTGGGTACTGGCCTAAGGGTTTTCTTACTCAAGTCAGGTTTTGTAGGACTCCTTTGCTGTCTTGATTTTTCACACCAGCAGCAACTGCATTGGTTTGCCGGCCCCAGGTCCTGAAGAACTTTTTAGCCACTTGGCTGAGGTGCGGTTTTGTTGTGTAGTTCTGCTGTGGGCTGTCCCAGGGTCCATCTGCTCAGGATATGCCCCGCATGAGGGTCTGTGTGTGCCCACATTCAAGTGGTGTTCCCCAAACTCTGTCAGGCAGGTAAGGGTGTCCATTTTCATTGGGATGCCCTGTAGCTCATTTGTCCCATTTTCTAAAGACAAAGCCTGTTGTAGTGCCTGTTGAAGTTCAATTGGGCTTTAGCTAGTAGGCATTTCTGAATGGTTACATTATTAATCTCATATACCAAATGGACTCTCAGCATCTCATTCAACGTTAACCCAAAATCACATGCCGTGTCAGTAATCTTAACCAAGATCTTAATCAAAAATCTCGAAGCGGATTCTGCTGGTTCTCTAACATTCAAATAAAAATAGCATCTCAGGATCAGAGGAGTTTTTGGGACATAATATTCCTTAATTAACTCCATCAACTCTTGCAAGATTTTAGTGCCTCTAGGAAAGCTAAGCTCCTTATAACTGAAAATACAAGCAGTTAGAAGGATTACTCATTGCTTTTTTTGTGCCCCAATGTCATTAGCCTGGAAAAAAAATCATATTTTTTCCATATACAGTGCCCAGTCTTCAACAGCAGGCTCAAACCAATCAAGCTTCCCAATCAAAGGTATGATGTCAGAAATACTTACCTCATCTCCAAGATGACTGTTGCGAGTGAATGTTCTTCAGGCACATATTGTTTTCTCTCATCGCCACTGCACTGAAGCCAGTATCCCATCACCAAGTCACCCTTTATTTACGTGTGCACAATACACTAGCTGTGGCCAGCCAGATTGGAGTCAGTCCCCTGAACTGAGGAATGTGTAATCCCCTGGTTACTTTTTTTCTCTTTATATCTCTTGGTTATACCTTTTTTTTTCTCTTTTTAAAAAATTTTACACAATGGTACAAGATACAAACAGTTAACAATAAACAAAAAACAGCAGTTCACAAAAAAGCACAACTTACAGGGGAAGGGACAGCAAGACTAATCCCCAAACCCCACTGTTCAGTTGTCAGGGAAAAGAGGACAAACCTCAAATCCCAATTTCAGTCATCAAAAAGGTAACAGTAACAAACACAGACAAGTCAGTCCAATCAAATGAGAGACAGTGCATAGAACACAGACCCAATATAGCTAAAAAACAGCACCTGACAGCACCACGTACTGATCAGACCATCCTTGGCTAGCCTTCCTTTTAGATTAAATTGCTTACAGTGTGAAAACAGGCCCTTCGACCCAACAAGTCCACACCGACCCACCAAAGACAACCCATCCAGACCCATTCCCCTACATTTATCCCTTCACCTAACACTTCAGGCAATTTAGCATGGCCAATTCACCTAACCGGCACATTTTTGGACTGTGGGAGGAAACCGGAGCACCCAGAAGAAACCCACGCAGACATGGGGAGAATGTGCAAACTCCACACAGTCAGCCACCTGAGGCAGGACAATGGTAGGACAATGGTCAGCCTTCCGGTCTCTGGCTGCACTGCATACTGACCGACCGTCCCCAGGCCTGCTTTCTTCCAGACTGGTCGTCAACCACCCAGTTCCTAGTCATCCCGCATACTGAGCCACTTTCCTACGAGCTGGTTGTTGGCCTTCCGGTCTCCAGCTGCCTGCATACTGACTGACTCTCCCCAGCCCACTTTCCTCTGCGACAGATGTCGGCCACCAGCTCCTGATCACGCCACTTACAAACCAAACCACTCCCGTACTTTCCTGCAGTCAGGCTGTCGGCCTTCCAGCACTGAGCCACCCTGCGTACTGACTGAACCTTTCTTCTGGCCAGCGTTCCTACGGAGGGTCAGGATTGGCAGTTAAACCTCCATGGTTTTTCAACTTATCGAAAAGACAGAGAGGTGGGCAGAGGGGTGGGGTTGCCTTGTTAGTTAAGAACAAAATTAAATCAATGGTATTGAATGACATAGCGTCGGATGATGTGGAGTCTGTGTGGGTGGAATTGAGGAACCACAAAGGCAAAAAAACCATAATTGGTGTTGTGTATAGACCTCCTAACAGTGGTCAGGACCAGGGACGCAACATGTACCGGGAAATAGAGAAGGCATGTCAGAAAGGCAAGGTCACATTGATCATGGGAGACTTCAATATACAGGTGGACTGGGTAAATAATGTTGCTAGTGGATCCAAAGAAAGGGAATTCATGGAATGCTTACAGGATGGCTTTTTGGAACAGCTTGTCATGGAGCCCACAAGAGAGCAGGCTATTCTGGACCTAGTGCTTTGCAATGAACCAGACTCTATAAAAGATCTTAAAGTAAGGGAACCCTTAGGAAGTAGCGATCATAATATGGTAGAGTTCAGTCTGGAGTTTGAAAGAGAGAAGGCAAAATCGGATGTAATGGTGTTACAGTTAAATAAAGGTAATTATGAGGGCATGAGAGAGGAACTGACAAAAATAGACTGGAAGCAGAGGCTAACCGGGAAGACAGTAGAGCAAAAATGGCAGGAGTTTGTAGGTATAATTGAGGACACTATACAGAGGTTCATCCCCAAGAAAAGAAAGATTATCCGGGGAAGGATTGGACAACCATGGCTGACAAAGGAAGTCAGGAAATGTATTAAAGAAAAAGAGAGATCCTATAAAGTGGCTAAGAACAGTGGGAAATCGGAAGATTGGGAAGGATACAAAAGCAAACAGAGGATAACAAAGAGTGTAATAAGAAATGAGAGGATCAAATATGAAGGTAGGCTAGCCAGTAATATTAGAAATGATAGTAAAAGTTTCTTTCAGTACATAAGAAACAAACGACAGGCAAAAGTAGACATTGGGCCACTTCAAACTGATGCAGGAAGCCTAGTGATGGGAGATAAGGAAATAGCAGGAGAACTTAACAAGTACTTTGCATCAGTTTTTACAGTGGAAGACATGAGTAATATCCCAAAAATTAAAGGGAGTCATGGGGCTGAGTTGAGTATGGTTGCCATTACGAAAGAGATAGTGCTAGAAAAGTTAAAAAGTCTTAAAATTGATTAATCTCCTGGCCCCAATGGCATACACCCTAGAGTTCTGAGAGAGGTGGCTGAGGAAATAGCAGAGGCATTGGTTAAGATCTTTCAAGAGTCACTGGAGTCAGGAAAGGTCCCGGATGATTGGAAGACGGCTGTTGTAACCCCCTTGTTCAAGAAAGGATCAAGGCAAAAGATGGAAAATTATAGGCCAATCAGTTTAACCTCGGTTGTTGGTAAAATTCTAGAATCCATCATTAAGGATGAGGTTTCTAAGTTCTTGGAAGAACAGAGTCTGATTAGAACAAGTCAACATGGATTTAGTAAGGGGA
Organism: Hemiscyllium ocellatum; assembly: GCF_020745735.1. Taxonomy (NCBI): domain Eukaryota; kingdom Metazoa; phylum Chordata; class Chondrichthyes; order Orectolobiformes; family Hemiscylliidae; genus Hemiscyllium; species Hemiscyllium ocellatum. Next base: position 87,625,050 of record NC_083406.1, on the reverse strand, counting down.
GGTCATGCCTGACAAACCTGTTGGAATTTTTTGAAGAGGTAACAAGTAGGTTAGACCAGGGAAACCCAGTGGATGTGGTCTATCTAGACTTTCAAAATGCCTTTGATAAGGTGCCACACGGGAGGCTGCTGAGCAAGGTGAGGGCCTATGGTGTTCGAGGTGAGCTGTTGGGATGGATTGAGGATTGGCTGTCTAACAGAAGGCAGAGAGTTGGAATAAAAGGTTCTTTTTCAGAATGGCAGCCGGTGACGAGCGGTGTCCTGCAGGGTTCGGTGTAGGGGCCACAGCTATTCGCATTATATATTAATGATTTGGATGAGGGGACTGGGGGCATTCTAGCGAAGTTTGCCGATGATACGAAGTTAGGTGGACAGGCAGGTAGTACTGAGGAAGTGGGGAGGCTACAGAAGGATCTAGACAGGTTGGGAGAGTGGTCCAGAAAATGGCTGATGGAATTTAACGTGAGCAAGTGTGAGGTCTTGCACTTTGGCAAAAAGAATAAAAGCATAGACTACTTTCTAAATGGTGAGAAAATTAATAAAGCCAAAATACAAAGGGATCTGGGAGTGCTAGTCGAGGATTCTCTAAAGGTAAACATGCAGGTTGAGTCCGTGATTAAGAAAGCGAATGCAATGTTGTCTCTTATCTCAAGAGGGTTGGAATATAAAAGCAGAGATGTGCTACTGAGACTCTATAAAGCTCTGGTTAGGCCCCATTTGGAGTACTGTGTCCAGTTTTGGTCCCCACACCTCAGGAAGGATATACTGGCACTGGAACGTGTCCAGCGGAGATTCACGCGGATGATCCCTGGAATGGCAGGTCTAACATATGAGGGACGGCTGAGGATACTGGGATTGTATTCGTTGGAGTTTAGAAGATTGAGGGGAGACTTAATAGAGACGTACAAGATAATACATGGCTTGGAAAAGGTGGACGCTAGGAAATTGTTTCCGTTAGGTGAGGAGACTAGGACCCGTGGACACAGCCTTAGAATTAGAGGGGGTCAATTCAGAACAGAAATGCGGAGACATTTCTTCAGCCAGAGGGTGGTGGGCCTGTGGAATTCATTGCCATGGAGTGCAGTGGAGGCCGGGACGCTAAATGTCTTCAAGACAGAGATTGATAGGTTCTTGTTGTCTCGAGGAATTAAGGGCTACGGGGAGAACGCTGGTAAGTGGAGTTGAAATGCCAATCAGCCATGATTGAATGGCGGAGTGGACTCGATGGGCCGAATGGCCTTACTTCCACTCCTATGTCTTATGGTCTTATGGTCTTATGGTCTCATGGATCAGCCATCCCACAGGCTGCCGTCAGCTGCCTGGCTCAGCTTACCCACGTTTTGCACTGACCGGCCTGCCCGATACTGGCTTTCCTGTGAGGATGCTATCAGTTGCCTGGCCCCATCCATCCCACGTACTGACAGTCTCCTCCCGGCCCGCTTTCCTCCAGACTGGTCAGCAACCCTCTAGCCCCCAGCCATGCCATGTACTGGCTGCCCCTCCCTTGACGAGCTTTCCTACGAGCACGTTGTCAGCTGCCTAGCTCCCAGCCACCCTGCATACTAACATACGCCCCTCCAAGCCCACTTTCCCCCAGACCGGTCATCGAACCTCCAGCTTCTGGCCACCCTGTGTATTAACTAGCCCACTCTGGCCCGTACCCAAACTCAACTAATTTCAAAACGCACATACAGTATCAGAATTGACAAAGTCCTCATAATACAGTTTCCAGCACCCAGGCAGAGTCCACACCCGAAGACAGAATCCATGCCATAGGCATAGCCCACTCCAACAGGCAGAGTCTACTCCAACGGGCAGAGTCCACTCCTGCATGCAGCAAATGCTCACCTCCCTGCACTCACACACTTGTTCAGTCTTTATAGAGGCCTGGTCCACCCACAGAGGGCCAGACCTACCTAGATTAGAGTTGTGCTGGAAAAACACAGCGGGTCAGGCAGCATCCGAGGAGCAGGATAATCGACGTTTCAGGCAAAAGCCCTTCATCAGGAAGAGTCAATTTTGAAAAGTGCAGTTGACTTACATGGTGTCAGTCCAAATACCCTAAAAGTGAAAACACACACAACAACAAAAGTGCAGACAATAAAAGCTGGAATGCAAGGGCTAAACCCTGCCACAAAATCAGCATAGTCCTTTTCTCAAACTAAAGCACAAAAAGAATGAGACACAAGCTATAACCAGCTAATAAAACAACAGTTCCCTATTGTGAACTGTAATACACCTGTGGCACATTGACTGTGAAGATCAGCCAGTTCAGGAATCAGTTCCCCAGAAACAATAACCACCAACAGTACACTGGCTGTGTGGCCAGCCAGCCCTGAGTCAGTCCCCTGAACTGAACAGTTTGTAATGCCCTGGTTATTTTGTTCGCCCTTTACATCTTCTGATTATATATTCTCTTGGCATTTCAAAAAGGCTTTATTTACGCATTTAGAAAAAGGAATACTTTCTCCTAATTGCCGCTGTTCTCATTCATTTCCCAATTCACATGATATAAACAATCAGAAGCCATTTTCAGTTGAATGCTCATTAAGGTTTGCAGAAAGCTTTCTTCAAGTCAGAGTTTGAAAAAATTTGCAGGGTATTAAAGTAAGGTTCCCTTCACACGCCAATCACCTGAAAGGAATTCCTGAAATTCTTCTTCATCTGTATCAACTTAATTGTCACTTTGAGATAGCCTGCCTTTCAATGCTGCCATCATCCATTTTACTGTTTCTTGATCTCGCAAATGCTCCATATGCTTCCAGCATATTACTTGTTCATCAATTTCTTCTATCTGTCTGTCAAAATGAATTTCTTCATTGTCTTTGGCAACAATTGCTTCTGAAACCATATTGACCTCTCTGATTTCTTTCTGAAATTCCTCCCACTCTGTCCATTTGATCTTTTGGAGCGTCTACTTGCTGCACTCTTGCATCTTTTACCGGATCATGAAAGAATCCTTCTGGTAAATCCTCTGCTGTTTTGCCTTTCCTTTCCACTGCGGTGTCTGATTGTTTTAGTTTCTGGATGGATCCAGAATGAGTGACAGCAAGAGGTGCTAGGGTACTATTAAATAAGTCGTCAGCTAGAGCATTCCTGATTAGCCCAGCTTAACAACCTAATCAATGACCTCATAGTCAACAAGGCCTCTTGGTTCCAATCACTACAGTGAGGACGGGGGGTATTGCCTTGGAAGTCCTTAACATTGACTATGAACTCCATGAGTTCTTGGCATCAGGTCAAATATGGGAGAGAAAACTTCCTACTCATGACCACCTTCTGTCCTTCTTCAGTTGATCATATTGACTACCACTTGGCAGAAGAAATCAGGATGACAAAGGCACAAAATATACTCTAGCTAGTGGGCTTCACTGTCCATCACCTTGTATGGCTCAGTAAAACCACTACTGACTGAACTGTCCAAACTTTGAATGAGTGGTTTGACACAGACTGGGCCTGTAATGGGTATTGATGGAATCAACAAACACCTACTTAACCTTGCCCTTAGATCATTGCAAGTGGAGGTGTATGGCATTATGAATAGGTGTAACCACTTGCCAGTGGTCAGCCAAAGAAATCCCATTAGGTTCACTAGATCCAAAATGGTAGAGGGGAAAAGGTCTTGGCTTTAAGTGTTGCTCCTTTTTTTGAGTTGTTTTAAAGAACTGGAGCTGATATCCTCATTTTCATGGAGTAGTAATTAATGTTTTAATAAGTTTTGCATTGTTTTGGAAACTTTAAAAAAAAGGCAAAGATAATGATATTTTAAATGGGAGCACTAGCTGACATTTTGGGAGAGTGACCATGTGGAGAAGTGCCAGAATCAAACTGTATACTTTCACAGCTGACTGATTATGAAATTACAAACATCTTGAGAGTTGGTCAAAGAAAAACAAACAGTGCAGTTTCACAACTGACCTTGGCAGACCTGTTTATGGCAACTACATGCTGCAACTGGGAGTGATCGGTGATGATTTTGAGCTTGATCAGCTTAGTGTTTCATTTTAAGACTTATAAAATTTATAAATCTTATTTTTTTTGCTTGTAATTCTATAATAGTGAGCATGGTGAGTTTTTATTTATGTTTTACTTTTGACTTTTTTAATACAAAAGATAGGCATTAAGTTATTCTAGAGCAGTATGTTGAGCAGGAAGACTGTGCTAATGCTGAGTTTTAGAGCAAGTGATATATGTTTGTTTTTTGGGGTATATTCTGGGTCTGTAGATTGTTTGAGGAGCAGAGATGGATTTTAGTTGAGTGATGTCCTCTTCCTGTCAGTTGTGGGAGATCGAGGAAAATGTCAATGTTGCTGAAGATTATGTCTGCAGGAAGTCTATTTGGATGTGCATCCCATCAGATCGCATGGACTGGTTGGAGCAGTACTTAGAGGCATTGAGGAATTTACAGGAGCTAGTGGGTGTGATGGATGGTAGTTTCTGGAAGGTAGAAAATCCACAGGTGCAGTCAGGTAAACAGGTTACAGCTAGGAAAAGTGGGAGAGGTAGGGAGGAAGTGCAGAAGTCTCCTGTGGCTATCCCCGTCTCAAACAAGTATACTGTTTTGGATACTGTGGTGGGTGATGGCCTTTCAAGGGAATGTGGCATTGACTGCTAGGTATCTGATACCGGGACGGGCTCTACTGTAATGGAGGGTGTGTCATGTTGCGAATGAACCATTATGATAGGTGACCCTCTAGTCAGGGACACAGACAGACATTTCTGCAGCTGACAGTGAGACATTGGAATGGTTTGCTGCCTCACTGTTGCTAGGGTCAAGGATGTCTCAAAAAGGGTGCAGTATATTCCCATAGGGGAGAGTGATCAACAGAAGGTCAATGTACACGTTTGTACCAACGACATAGGAAGAGAAAGGGATGGAGTTCTAAAGAAAGAATATAGGAAATTAGGCAGGAGGTTAAAAAGTAGTTCCTCAAGGCTAATTTATCTGGATTACTCCCAGTGCCATTCCCAGTGAGAATAAGAATAGAAGATGGAGCAGATGAACACATGGCTGAGGAGCTGGTCCAGGCAGGAAAGAATTCACATTTTTGGATCAATAAGATTTCTTCTAGGGTAGAAGATACCTGTATAAGAAGGATGGGTTGCACCTGGAAGATGACCAGTATCCCTGCGAGAGACCAGCTAGTGGTACTTGGGAAGTAGCACTTTAAACTAGTAAGAGGCTGGAACAGGAAAGAAAAGGAACAAGTTAAATAGTCAAGGCAGACAAGAACAAAACAGAGAACAACGTAAGACTAATAAATTAAACGGCATTTATTTTAATACGAGAGACCTGACAGACAAGGCATGGTTGGGAACATGGGATTTGGATATCATAACTATTACAGAAATATGGCTCAGGGAAGGGCAAAATTGGCAGATTAGTATTCCAGGGTATAGATGTTACAGGATGGATAGAAACGGGGGGCAAAATAGAAGGTGGAGTCTTTGGTTAAGGATAACATTACAGAAGTACTGGGGAGGATATTCCTGGGAGAATGTCCGGTGGAGTCATATGGTGAAACTGAAATAAGGAAAGGATCATTTTATTGTGTTTGTACTATAGGCCCTCCACTAGTCAGCAGGAAATTTGGTTGGGAGAGGATATTTGTAGGTGAGAGGCCTTCAAAAATGAGACGATAAGAGTTCAGAGACAGTATGTTCCTATTAATGTGAAGAGCAAGGCTGGTAGGTGTGGGGGATGCTGGATGATTACAGAAATTGAGACTCTGAGTAGGAAAAGGAAGGAGGCCTATATCAGATATAGATGATTAGGATCAAGTGAATCCCTAGAGGAGTTTAAGGGCAGTAGGAATATACTTTAGAGGGAAATCAGGAGGACAAAAAAGGGACATGAGATAGGTTTGACAAATAGGGTTAAGGAGAATCCAAAGACAAAAGAGTAACTAGGCAGAGAATAGAGCCATTTAAAGATCAACATGGCCATCTCTGTATGGAACCACAGGAGATGGTTGAGATACTAACTGAATATTTCACATCAGTATTTATGTGGAAGGACATGGAAGCTAGAGAACATAAGAAAATAACTAATGAGATCTTGAAAAGAGTCCATCTTAGAGCAGAGGAGATGCTTGCTTGTTTTAAAACACATAAAGGTGTATAAATCTGCAGGATCTGATCCTAGAACTTTGTGGAAAGCTAGGGATAAGATTGCTGGGTCCCTTGCCGAGATATTTGCATCATCAATAGCCACAGGTGAGATGCCGGATGATTGGAGGTTGGTTAATGTGATGCCTTCATTTAAGAAAGATGGGAAGGAAAAGTCAGGAAAGGCTGGTGAACCTGATATAAGTGGTTGTGTATTTTTGGAGGGGATTTGCATGTACCCGTATTTGAAAGGCAAGAACTAATTAGGGATAGTCAACATAGCTTTTTGTGCAGAAAATTGTGTCTCACTAACTTGAGTTTTTGAAGAAGTGACAAAGAAGATTGATGAAGATAGAACAGTGACATTGCCTTTATGGATTTCAGCAAGATGTTCAATGAGTTTCTGCATGGTAGGTTGGTTAGCAAGGTTAGATCATGTGGAATCCAGGGGAATCTTTCCAATTGGATGCAAAATTGGCTTGAAGCTAGGTAACAGGTTGGTGGGTGGATGGTTGTGTTTCAGACTGGAGGCTTATGACCAAGGTGTGCAGCAAGGATCAGTGCTGGGTCCACTGCTTTTTGTAATATACGAGGCATGGTTAGTAAATTTGCAGACAACACTAAAATAGGTGGTGTTTGTGAACAGTGAAGAAGGTTACCAGAGTACTAGGGAACCTTGATCAGACGGGCCGAGGAGTGGCAGATGGAGTTCAATTTAGATAAATGTGAGATGTTGCATTTTGGTAAGGCAAACTAGGGCAGGTCTTATACACTTAATGATTGGGCCCTGGGGACAGTTGCTGAACAAAGAGACCTAGGGGTGCAGGTGCAAAGTTCCTTGAAAGTGGAGTATCAGGGAGACAGGGTGGTGAAGAAGACGTTTGGCACACTTGCCTTCATTGGTCAGTGCACTGAGTATAGAAGTTGGGATGAAATGTTATGGCTGTACAGGGCATTGGTGATGCCACTTTTGGAATTCTGCATTCAATTTTGATCTCCCTGCGATAGGAAAGATGTTGGTAAGCTTGAAGAATTCAGAAAAGATTTACAAGGATGTTGCTGGGATTAGAGAGTTTGAACTAAAGGGAGAGGCTGAACAGGAGGAGGCTATTTTCCCTGGAACATCAGAGGCTGAAGGGTGACCTTATAAAGGTTTATAAAATCATGAGAGGCATAGATAGGGTGAATTGTCAAGGTCTTTTCTCCACAGAGTCAGGGGAGTTCAGAACTAGAGGACATAAAATTAAGGTTAAAGGGGAAAGATTTAAAAGGGACCTGAGGGGCAACTTTTACATGCAGAGGTTGGTGTCTGCATGGAAAGAGCTGGCAGAGAAAGTGGTGGAGGTGGCTATGATTACATCATTTTAAAAGCATCTGGACGGGCACATGAATAGGAAGTGTTTAGAGATGTATAGGCCAAATGCTGGCAAATGGGACTAGATCAGTTTATAATACCTAGTTGGCATGGATGAGTTGGACCAAAGAGTTGATTTCCATGCTACATAACTATGTAATTTTAGGAAGAAATTGGTCACCTTTACCTGGTCTGACCTACCTTATGAGTGCAGACTAACAGCAACGTGGTAGTTTTGGTACTACCATCTGGGCAATTAGCATTCAGTAATAAATGCTGGGCTAGCCAGTGATGCCTATGTTCTGTGAATGATTTTTTTAAAAGTATGTGTTCAGACAAAATCCTGTTGTGCAATTCCAAATTGGGTATCTATGAGACACCATGGGCTATGAACACCAACAAAATCGTGTTTGACAAAAATCTATAACCTCAAGAGCTGACATATCCCACACTCATTCCACCAAATGAGATTTCCTACAGTGTAGAAACAGGGTCTTCGGACCAAAAGGTCCACACCAACCCGTCGAAGAATAACCCACCCAGATCCATTTTCCTCTGACTAACGTACCTAACACTATGGGCAATTTAGTGTGGCCAATTCACCTGACCTGCACATCTTTGGACAGTGGGAGGAAACCAGAGCACCCGGAGGAAACACACGCAGACACAGGGGGATTGTGCAAATTTCACATAGACAATCACCTGAGGTGGGAATTGAAAACAGGTCCCTGGTGCTGTGAGGCAGCAGTGCTAACCACTGAACCATCGTGCTGCCCTTAATTCTGTCATAAATAGTGATGGACAATTAAATAACTAAAAAGAGGATGAGCTGGTGCACAAATCCCTACACTCAACAATGGTAGAATCCCGTATATCAGTGCAAAAGACAAGCTGTTGCGTTTGCAGCCAGCTTCATCCAGAAGTGCTGAATGGATGATTCATTGCAGTCTTGTGCTGAAGTCATCAGCTTCACAGACGCCATTCTTCAGTCATTCTGATCCACCCCATGTGACATCCAGAAACAGCCATAGATATTGAATACTACAAAGGCTCTGTCGATATCTTGGCAATATTAGTGGACTTTTAACCAGACCCATCCATAGTCAATCTATTCCTATACAGCTAGAATACTGGCATCTACCTGGCAATGTGGTAGATTGCTCAACTACTTGATGTTCACAAATTGCAGTGCAAATCCAACCAACCCATTATTGCCCCATCAACAATCTGTCAATCATCAGCAATGTGACGGAAGGGGTCATTGACAGTGCTAGCAAATGACATTCACAAAGTCATAAACTATTCATTCTTGATTTGAGATCTGTCAAGGCCAATGAACCCTTGACCTTATTATAACCTTGGCCCTAACATATACAATAGAGTTGAACAAATGAGGGCAGTAAGGATGACTGCCCTTGAAATCAATGCAGAAATTGACTGAGTATGGCATCAAAGACCCCTGGTAAAACTGGAGTCATTGGAAATGAGGAGCAAAATTCTCCACTGGTTGAAGTTATACCTAATACAAAGAACAATAGTTATGGTTGGTTGAAGCCAATTATCTGAGCTCCAGGACATCAGTGCAGAAGTTTCTCAGAGTGGTGTCCTGAGCCAAACTATCTTCAAGTCTTTTGTCAAAGACCTTCCCCAAATCATAAGTTCAGAATTGGGATGTTTGCTGATGATGCACAATGTTCGGCAGCATTTGTGACTCTTCAGATACAAAGCAACCCATGTCCATATGTCCTCTACTACATTCAGATTTGGTGTGATAAGTGGCAAGTTATATTCACTTCATGCAGGTGCCAGGAAATGAACATGTCCAACAAGAGACTCTAACCATCACCCCTTCACATTCAATGATATCACCATTACTGAATCCCCAGTTTTAACATCGTAGGGATTGCCATTGATGAGAAACTGAATTGGACTAGCCATATAAGTACTGTGGCTAAAAGAGGTCAAGGGCTGGGAAATGTAAGGCAAATAACTCAGCTCCTGTCATCAGAATGCCATCTACAAGGTATAAGTTGGGAGAGTGATGAAATATACTCCATTGGCCTGGATGAGTGGAGCTCCAAAAACACTCAAAAAGGCCATGACCATTCTGTACAAAACAGTCTTCTCGAATAGGACTCCATCCATCACCTTAAACATCCAATCCTTCCACTAACAATACATAGTGACACCTTCTGAACCCCAGAATCTTTACTATCGAGAAGGACAAGGGTGGGAGCACCAAAACCACCAGACTCTCTGCAAACTACACAGCATCTTGACTTGGAATTATGTCCCTGTTGCTTTTCTGTTCTGGGACTAAAATTATGGAACAATTATGCACGTGATGTAAAGGTTCAAAGATCCAGCTCACCGTCACCTTCTGAAGACCAATTAACGACTGGTAACAAAAACTGGGTACCACATCCCATGAAAGAATAATAAAAGTGCAGTTCAAATTAATAAGTGGTTCCTAAGTGGTTAACAGGACATTCCAGCAATTACTTGAGCCCCTCTGTTGGGGGGAGTCAATTGCCCAACTGGCCCTATGTAAAATGTCATCGTACGCATATTTATTTGAATGGATGACCTGTTGTAGGGGATTCATTCAAATATTGATGTTGATATTTGAGCCAGTCAAATCATACCTAATACAAGTTTTATTCTCCGTTAGTTGTAAGGTTCCGAAATGAAATGAAGATTTTTTTAGTTCTAACCTAATTGTTTGCAATGATAAGCCTCCAGAGAACAATACGACAATAAGTTTGAGCAGGACATATGGACAGATTGCGCGAACTGTTGACCTGGTACACTGACAATGTCACAATCTTATTCGGGTGGTATTGACTCAAGCAAGGCAGGATGGAAGGTACAGGGTGTGTTGAAGGCGATGTGGAAAACTTGGCCCTAATTTTCTCGTGAGCCAACTGTCAAAACAACAAGGAAATTGGAACAATAAGGTTTCATTCAGTCGTTCAAAAACATTTAAAACAGAATGCAATGCGATTTGGGCAAGTCTGTTAGATTACAAATTTACGATGAACTCCACTTTTCAAGCATCTTTCTCATTTATTAAAGCGGTTCTATAGATAGACGTGCAACCAAAATGGGATCACAAACAATTTCCAACAAAATGTAACAATTGTAGAATTTTGCGCTTCAGGTAGAACTAAAGCTGAAAATCTTCCTGGAATGAAGAGTATACAAGTTAAAACAATATACAGAGCTCGGCAATATTTCTACACGTACAATTTAAAATATATATTTTCAGCATTTTCTGTTTTTTAATTTCAAATACTCCGCCTTTATTTACAACCACAGGCAACACCTGAGTTTGTACCACCAGGAAAACAAGTAAAAAGGCATATTATTCTAGAACTATGGACTTTAAACTAACACCTCCATTATAATTTACAACACGAAACGAAATTGACAAATGCCGGGACATAAAATTACTCGAAACAGCACAAACACACAATATGAATATTTAGATTTCTTGAAGCACAATCGCAGACCTTTCCACTCGCTGGAATGTACAATCTATTATTGTACGCCAACTGCTTTTGCAAACATAGAAAACAAATGGACGGCAAATATTAGCTACATGTAACTGCAGTCACTGAGTGCTGCAGGTGGGGCATTTATTGGGAACTGTTACAGGAGATCTCAACCTACGTTGTAAGTCCAATTAGAATGATCTATACAGTGATGTTCCTCGACGCTGTTGCACGTTCGACCTTACGAATTCTTCACTGAGTCTCTAGCAACTGTACCTTGGCTTTTTAAGGAAGTGCAGGGCTGTGAAGAGGAGACACTGACAGACAGCAGGTCTCTTCCCATAGGATTATTGGGAGCACAAACATCCTCCTTAAGATCGCCGGAGGAGACAACTGAGTCCTGTTCCGGAGCGCCATTCCTCGCTCTGTTCTTATCCTCTTCCTTCTTCCACTTCATCCTCCTGTTTTGGAACCAGATTTTGATATGTCGTTCGGTCAGGTTTAACATGACCGCCAGCTCCACGCGGCGGGGTCTGGAGATGTATTTGTTGAAGAGAAACTCCTTCTCCAACTCAAGCAACTGAGCTCGGGTATAGGCAGTGCGCGTGCGCTTATTTTCTTCCTGCTCCACCATAAAGGAACTCCCTAAAAACAGAGAGAACATCAAGCATTTAAAATCACCAGAACTTCGCCTTTCAGTCGGTATATTATTAACCTGATTGTTTTAGGAAATATGCATATTGTAGTCAATTAATAATAGCCAGCCAAGGAAATTAAAGCGATGGCATCCCGGTTAAATCACATCAGAAGTGAAAGAAATTATAATTAAAATGTGAACGGGGATACCTGGAAACACGTATTTCCATCCAATATTCTTCCCCACACCAACCCACGCTTCTACTTGTTGAAATGCTGAGAAGACCCCAGTGATAATGCAGTTCTAAAGCACACCGGAGACCTACGCCCTGTTTGTTTCCATTGGTTTCAGAGCCAGGAGCACTCCCAGAAATTCATCTTCCCAAATGATGTGGGACAGTCTCCGTTTATTCCCTTTGGCGGGCAGTAGGAGGTTCACTGCCAGAAATGAGCCGCATGAGACTCGAGATTCAGTCAAAGGTAAGATTTGTGAGAATCTATCCACGTAGCCTGCTTCATTATGTTACTTCAGTAAGCTGTTTCTTTTGCGATGGTCATATCAGAAACGTCAACAAGAAAATTGTGTATCAGCGCGTCAAAGCAAACCCCTAACACTCGCACAGTCCGCGTCCCGCAGAAAAAGTAACACTTCCATGAAAGAGACAAGGAACTTCTGCACTGCAAATTATTTCATGGCGGAGCTGAATCAGTACTCCAATCACCACCCGACTTCATTTCCATTTAAACATAATTGAAATGGCGAATTGATATGAAACTAACCATACACCATCGCCTTCTGAAATATCCTCAAAACAAAACAATGTGGTATATCCGGGGCACCCAATTAGCGTAAAGAAACGAAACACTTTAAAGCGGGATGCCTTTTTATTGTCATTTCAAATACCTTTAGTTTGGAAATAAATTTAACACAATTCTGTCGATTAAGAATTCATGTTAAGCAAGTTGTTTCTTTGAGAGGATTTTTGTTCATTTGTAACAGGCGCGGAGCCTAACAGGACACTCTGGGTGCCCAGGAAAGTCTGGGTTGCCCACAAACACTTTGCTTCCTGTCGCTTACGACATGATAGTGCCGGGTTATAGCTGAAATGTACCTCGTCTATTAACATTCAAGTTGCGTTTTCTGCTGTGATTCTCAACCCCTTCCCTCTCCACAGTTTGAAAGGTGTCACGGTCAAACATATACTAAATAACTTTCAATTATACCGAAAGCGTACTGCAGTACTCTCTAAATGAATCCTTTCTTTGACATATCAATTTGGGGATTATTGTCATTCGATTTGAACAGCAAGTCAAGCTCCTGATTCCATGCCAACAGTTTCAGCAACAATAAACTGGCGTATTGTGAATTATATTTGGTTGCTGATCTCAATTCCCAGTCGACATTTTTTATTTACTGTCAATCGTTCTAAATCAATTGATTGAGAGATGGTCAAAGTGGCTTTAACTAGTTTGTTGTGAAGTACCATTAAACTGCCCAGGTGACATTAGTTCACATTATTCGGGCGATCTCCTGGTGAAAAGGTGTTCTGTGCAGCTGCTCTTAACCCTGAGTAAAAAGAAACACACAATCTTGTATATTTTATTGTCATAAAGGAGCGCGATTCAATAGAAGCGGACCTACAAATTAAACAATTGTTTTACAATTGGAAAACTGTACTATGCCATGTTGTCTAGGGCTGCCGGGACACCCAAAAGCAGGAGATTCGGCCCTTACAAACTCGTAATAGTTTCCCGTCCACCATGGAGGGGAAGAAATTGCCTTAGTTTGCCTATCATCAAGTAACTACAGGAACAAGGGAAAGTATTAATGAACCCCCTACGAATTCGCTTCGTAAATGTGATTGTACACGCTGTCCTGAAGAACTGGTTTCGATGGCAGTGGTCTTCTGTTTTAACAACCGCAAGTTGACTGTCAGACTCTAGAAACGTAAAGTTGTTGGTGGAAATATCTAAATCTTGTGCTTCAAGACGAAGATCATGTTTGAAAGTAAATATTCATTAGTCAACAGAAACAACAATTGCGCGACGGCTCTAATGTGAAGGCGTTCACTCTCACCTGCAATGAAATCGACTCTTTTTACCCAAGCACTTTCAACGACCAGATCATTTTCAATATTGTTACCAGGAAAGTCTGGGTTGCCCACAAACACTTTGCTTCCTGTCGCTTACGACATGTTAGTGCCGGGTTATAGCTGAAATGTACCTTGTCTATTAACATTCAAATTTCTTATTCGTCGTTGTTAACTATAAATGAAAAGGTCTGAGCGTTGAACTTCACAACGTCGAAAGAATGTGATCGGAGTTCAAATGAATTGGTGCCTACCGTAGGAGAATCAGGACAAGAAGAGGAATGGTAAAATTCAAATACCACGCTGTTTCACAATAGGATCAGAAGCAAGCTTCTACAGAAGTCGTTGTGGCGATCTGAAACCTTCTTTCCCAAAATTTGGTCGATTTTGGGACAATTGGAGTGGCCATTTGCTTAGATGACGGATTTTTGACGGGAAGGTTTTTCAAGGAACGAGTGAAGGGGGTAAATGGATTAAAATACAGGATCTAACTGACAGTGGAGCAGACTTCAAGCCCCTAATATTCCTAACATGGCAGGAGCAATACAATGGCAGACTCAGAATGTTTGTTTAGATTGTGAAATACGTTATTTACTGCTGCGGTTCTGTTTTCTATCTATGATGGAATTTATAATGTGTGGAATCGCCATATAATATCACGCCTATGATTCGAATAATTTATTTTCTTTAAAAAAGTTAAATACTCTGCAGTTTGATAATTGCCCAAAACACCGAGTAACTATATTACCTTATTAAATTAGCAGTGCCAGTCGACTGATCGCCTTTTGTTATTTAAAATTCATTGTTTTTTGTCTTTGTCTGAACTGGAAACTTAGCGGTATATATCAGGCATGTGAACCCTACTTCAAATTTTTTGGAATTTTTTGGAAACTGCTGTTCGTTGGAGTTGAAATTTCAACTTAATGACGAGTGAAATTATAAAGCATATGTCCCTATAGAAAAAAAAGACCCCCATGTAACCTACCGAAGAAAGATAAATAGCAACTTGATTCCAAAAGTGAGAAACACCAAAAATCGACCTTTGAGGTGCACATAGCCAGAACAACGGTGATTGCCCTATATTTGCCCCGGTTGCTGATAACGTTTGCGTTAAATAGAACGGCAGTAAAAATGAAAAGAACATTTTTCAAATGCGCTCCATCATTTCTCAGATAGATAATTTATATTCAAATGCAAACGAGGAATGTCACAATATCACTGTATTTGTTATTAACAAGACTGTCTCTGTTGAGAACACAAGCACATTAAACTGAGAGAAATAAACGCCTCCATTTACCTGTTTGGTGAGACCCTTATTCCAATCAACTTGTGTTTGGTTATGTAATGGACCGAGATTTCACTTTTATGACTCGATGCAAACAAATCTAGAGTAATTATACACGTATAGATCCCTTTATGGCCAGCAATCACATCATCGCCCGGATGCAATGCGATTTGAATTCAATTTGCAGTTTGCCATAATTAGATTTTAAGTTGGTCTCAATATTGGATGCGTCCTGGGCATTCGAAACGTACGTTTTATGAAAAACAACTTGATACAGCTCATATACACTTTGGAAAGGTAAAGCTGGAGCTCATCCGAGTTAGTGATTCTTTGTAGTTTGACCCCTGAGTTTAGCTCCAGAGTCTCTGTAAACGCAACAGACTGACGAAATCTAGCGAGTGGCGTTGTTGATTAGAACCTTTCTCCAGGAGAAATTGCAGTTTTCTTTTCAAACCCAGATGCCTGTTTATAGTATCAGATACAATTAAATATTACCGTGCGTTTTCTATAATGCCAAATATTTGCTTGCTATCCTCCACCCCCCCCCCCCCCCTCAAAGTTTCCAGCCCTTTCTTCAGCCCATGTTCCAAACAAAACGAGCATCAACTGTGCACTCCATTCTGCTAGGCCTATTTTGAAAATGCATTATAAATCGTTATTTCAGAAGTTATGTTCCTCCACTGGGTTTGTTTATTTTAAAATCGCATTATTGAGGTAATTTTAATTGTTTAATAAAAGGTGATGAATGAAAACAATAAAGCAACAATTGTCTTGTACTTGTGGCCGACTCAGCAGAAGCCCGCTCGTTAGAATTAAGGAAAGGATGGATGAGTCCATTTAAACAGCGTAATTCGAAATACGGCTTTGATTTTATGAAGAGTCCATGTACAGATTTGACGTTTTGTGGAGCATAACTATGGTCTAATCGTCATCATCTTTTTCACTGACAACTTGTAGTGTTAATTGATCCTCCTATTACAGTAATCAAAGTCATTAGTCCTGCCAACAGTGATAATTAGGACATCGATATTCTCTTTACATGGCAATAATGTCGATAGCATTAACCAGAATTATACGCCCAGTGGAATGAATGATGTTTAGCCCTGTTATCTAATGCCCTCCATCCCGGTCCTAATCTATAGTTTAAATATTTTCTTGGGTAATCGCCATCTTCAAAAAAAAATCCAGAATCATTAGAAAAAGTAATTGCTTTTCAGAAGCCAGGACACTTACCCGGCCATTGTCCTTTCCAGATATGGGCATGCGACTTGGTCGATTTCATCCACGGGAAGGGCAGATGCGTTCTACTGTGGTCATCCAGGGCCCCCATTTCAGAGCTGGTCCCAAAGCAAGCCACTTGGTGGGTGTGCGGGTCGGGAGGCTGCTGCTGCGGATGGGGGAGATGCGAGACTGTAGGATCCTCAGATATTCCAGGTACATCGAAAGGAGAAATATCAGCGGGGTTGTCTTGTTCAAGTCCTGACAAGGAAGGGTTGACATATGAAGTCTGTGGCTGCCTCGCTACAAAGAGACATGCTGGTGGGCTTTGATTATATCCTTGGGTTTGTGATCTCTGATAAGCACATGATTCTTTATACATTTGAGCCGGGGCATAATAATGTTCCTCGCTATTCATGGCTACTAGTGCATAAACAATTGAAACATAAGGATGCCGCTGTAATTTTACAGTTTAATCTTCTGCTTAGCTTGATTCACGAATCAAAATAGCACCTAGCACTCTGTTATGCTTGGTGGAGAACTACAAGCATGTCATGTGACTTGGTTCGTACAACCTATTGGACTATCATTTCATGATAGAAACACTTGGTAATTTCACTTGCCTGCACAGTCCATTTACTTTCCATGCACTTTTGTAACAATGGAAACTTGTGTGAGTGCCAGGCGAACTGCCTTCTCTCTTCCTAGAAATACTTGCTTTATTCAAGAACGATTTCTGTACTTTCTCAATCGATACACAGATGGCAGGTATACTGGCTACGAGTTAATTTTACCTCATTTCAGGGTAATCAGTAAAGTTACACAAATACGTTGAATTTTAAACATTTGACTAGGAAAATGTATGACCAGATGTGAACTGTATCAGTGATAGATTAGACAGGGCAGTGTTATCGCCTTCTCAGCGACGTGGGCCTGGGAACCACAGATAGCAAAAGAAAAGGTGCTTTATTTCTAACAAACGAAGATTAGCTACTGCTTTCTTCGTTGATCCTGTTTGAATGACTGGGATTCACATAGCTACGATAAAGTCCTTTAGCAGCAGGTCCGCATATAACTTTGCATATGCTCATTTCTTTTTATCAGTTACGTTTAAAATAATACGCTGTGCGCATAAAGTTTTAAAACCAGTGTAGAAACTTGTATAGCTTCTTTCAAAATTGACTTGTGTTTGCATTTTTGTAGAAGTTCTTGTTGATTGCACCTGTTGGCTCTTAATTTTTATCTTCATTCCAGCTTCTCCGTTTCCTAATTTATACTCCATTTTTCTTCAACAATTGATCTGTTTAATGCGCTGCATTTTAGATTTTCTCCTGCTTTATCTATCACTCTTACAACGTCTGTTTTAAACTTCGACCCAGTTAAATATTGACTTTTGATTAGGTGACTCTGTTAAGACTTCTGGCAAGAGTATTTCTTATAACAGTGAAAGAAATTGGCCCATTACATATATATTTAACGCACACATACCTAAGCATGCATATGTATAAATATATATACACAATAGACGCAACTTTTGTTATTACATTCGTTTGCTCTGATCATAACCGTAAAGATTACAACGAAAACCGTCCTGATATCCGTTAGCGGCCCATTGATTATTTCAACTTTTTTTTTCTCTGTAATTCACAGCCCATGTTGACCTTTCCGGGTGATATGGTAGAACTTGCTGTTGGTTGACTTGGTGACAAGGCTATGAAGAGGCGGGGAGCTACTGCAAAGGACAAAGATCGCTTCAGTAGCTGTGTTCACTCACGCTTTCTCACACAGAGACTATTTACTTTGCTCTCCTGCTGTAATTGCACATTTCTGCAAATTTTTACCCATTTAAACGCTTCATTTAACTCCATTTTCTCTTCCTCGTTAACGGCTAAAAGGATTTATTTTTTTAAATCATCTTAGATAATGAGCAACTTTTTGCGTTGCGCTATGTTCATTTTTAAGCATGGTTTTGCTAAACTAGACGAAATAACTAAATTAGACTTTTGGCATAACTATTACACCTTTCTGCATGGTCAAACCTCCATCAAATTAAAAACTCTTCTTCAATTTTGAGTCACATACTCTTCTCTACAAAAGTTCTATGCTTGTTTTTAGTATTTACGAATGATCTATACACTCACGCTATTTTGAATCTGTAGCAGGAAAAGTGCATTTTTACCGATTCTCAGTATTATAGTATTTATCGTATTTACGCACTTTGAGATGATCATAAAACTCCAGCCCATTAATGGTCAAACGCGTTTCCGCCAGCTGAATCCATTCAGTCCTGCAGTAAAATGGGACACCGCGCGTTTGATTCGGTCCTGAGCCATTAACCAATTGCTTTCCCGAGCCATTAAACACCAGCTCTTATGGATAAATAAACAGAAAAGGTTGTAAACCAATTACTGAGGATAGTGAAAAGGTATTTTATTAGCAGGAATTACAGATAGACACGCACTTCAGGGAAAACTCGACAATTATTCTCTCAGTCGGAAGAAAAATAAACCAAAATCGTCAGATATTGCAACTCAACTAAAAAAACGAATCGAAACACTTTGGTGCAGTAACACACGAGATTAGTTAGCAAAGGCTTAGTTGCCCGTCATGTGTAAGGTAAAGCCATTGTTGTTTGAAAGATTTCTATGTATCCACTGTATCACTAACAGCTTATTGTATTACAAATGTACATGGAACTGAAAGGCAGCTTTAACACACTTTCGGACATATTCGGAGCAGTCTACAATGTAATATATCCACATTCACCAAAAACACCATGGAGAAGTTTCAAACACATTTTAATGTTGGCTTTGATGTGCATTATCGATAGTCCCAATCACTGGGTGCTGCTAACATCCAGTCAGATTGTACTATCTGATTAAAATATTGTTTTGAAGGAAAATATACTGACACTTTAGACGCTATGATATATACAATGAATTAGAGGAAGAGTTGGATTCAGATTTACCGATCTGGGCAGCTTAGGATCTAAAGCTGGCGTGATTTTAATAGTTTTTTACGTCAATAACTGCACCCGTAAACTGGCTGAAATAGGATTGTGAATGGGCAATGGAAATTTCCGTCTGAAAAGCCCCACTTGTTAAGAACAGTTAGAATATGTAGAATGTGAGTTAATTCGTGTAGTCCATCATTCCCCCAAAACAGTATGTTACTTACCACCGGCTGCTCCGGTTGGAGTGTTTCTGTACTGTCGCTCGGTAATAGATTGCACTTATTTTGCAATTCACTACAATAGAGAAAAACAACAACGTGCCTCGGTTATGTGGATTGGATTTATAACGAGTACTCTGGATCTTTTCTGAAGAAGGGTGACTGGATCTGCAACGTTAACTCTGCTTTCTTTGCATGGGTGCTGCCAGACTTGCTGAGTTTTTCCAACAATTTCTGTTTTTGATTCTGCTTTTGATCCTGTTTTTAATGTTGGACAAATCCAGAGTGCCACCACGGAGTATAAACCAAGCTGCCTACAGGATAACCCAGTCAGAGAATGCGTACGGGGTCGGCTATCAAAGACTCTTTCCAGTTGCAGCTAGTGCCGCGATAGTCAGTCAGTTATGGTCTGCAAACGGCCGTTCGGTTTGTGTTAGTTTGTTCACCTTCCGTTACTGTTTGGGTGGTTCATTCGCCTGGGTGGGAAAAAGTTGTGTGATGTTTATTAAAAGCCGCAAACATCCCTATTAACACCTTGTAACAAACGTTCGTCATCGAGATGCACAGAGACTCCGTTGATTGACTTGTGAAAGTTACTGGCAATAGTTAAGTTGAACTACTTTGCAATGGGGACAATCGCGAGGTCAGCGCCGAGGGACGGGACATCGCCAATGGATTGACTAACTCCCATTTGCGTGTTTTCGACGCCTCTGCAATCCATAAGGAACCACGGGCTTGAGTGCGGGGGACACACTCAGGTTTCCCCTTTCCCGTGATATTTTCGGGGAAGAGCTTTAGCATGAAGTATTCGGTCTGCAAGGATGTGGAAACCAGTGCTGTAGAAATAACGGCAACCTCACAGAAGTGATGTGTAGGCAAGCGGCCTTTCCAAAACGCTGCACACAATATTATAAGCTGCGATTGTAAAAAAAAATAATTTAGGAAGATGCACACTTTAGAAAAGGTCTAATGGAGAGTTACGTGAATGGTACCAAGAGTTAAGCATGGCAGCTAAAGAAAGTGTTTTTCTCTCTCACTGGCAGAAAGGACGACTCAGACAGCCAGGTGAGCAAAGAACCAGAGACATCTTGAGGAAAAATATGCAGCGAAATGTTATGATTTGGATTGCAATTACTTGCAAAAATTCAGGGAGCAGTTTCAACAATAACTTTCAAGAGAGAATTGAGTTAATATTTGGGGGAAAAGCATTTACAATGAGAGTGGAAGTAACTGGCTAACTCTTGCAAAGGCCTGACAGTATGGAGTCCTCCTGGACCGTTTGATTTTATAATTCCAGGATTTTGTCAGCATAACCGATCATATTTTATCCAATACAGAATATTGGTGCAAAAAAAACCATTTTATTCGTTACTAATGGGACAGTCTGGGATACAGTGAGGTCTGCAGATGCTGGAGATCAGAGTTGAGAGCGTATTGCTGGAAAAGCACAGCAGGTCGGGCAGGAATCCTGATGAAGGGCTCCGGCCCGAAACTTCGATTTTTCCTGCTCCTCGGATGCTGCCAGACCTGCTGTGCTTTTCCAGCAGCACGCTCTCAACTCGTGGGACAGTCTCCTTCACATGGTCGTTTTGTCAGGAGAATTTTCCTCATTCTCAGTGCATGTCAGATAAAGAATAAAAAAAAGTTCATTTTTAACTTTAAAATAGATACAGATGTTTTGACAGAAGATTACTTCGGCAGATGTGATGAAACTGCATACGTTTCTAGAAATACTAATGTGTGATGTGACTCAGAACCCTAACTGCACAGAGAATTAGGGAGTCTCTCCAAGAGGGAATTACTAAATAGCTTGGAGAATTTCAGGAGAATCTCTTCTCTATTTCAGCTTGTTCCTCATTTACAGGTTACTCCTTGATCACACCACATCACAGTGCCAGCTCTCTTGTGTATGCTGCTAATTCTCCCCAGTTGCAACTCTCCTAATAGCTCCATTGCTATCAGACTGCTTGTCCAATATCTAATGTTGGCTTTGTTACATTAATCTCCACCATCTCTGTCATCACAACTCTGCCACTGATTCTGACAGGTCTGTGTTGTATGAGACTTTTTGATAGAAAACTCAGCCTCCCATTTGATCTCAAGCACAATATTGCAACCAATATCCTGTCGATTAAAAGACTGCCTTATTTCACCTCTGCAATATTGGCAGAGTCAATTCTTCCACCAGCAGAAATATACACACCTCCTCCCAGCAATCACACCAGACTAAATTTTTAAACTGTTCTCTACGGCTACCCAATCAACCTCTACTCTCCATAAATTTCAGCTCATCCAATTCAGTTACCTACACCGTTTACGCTCAAATACAGTTATCCAAACATCCCCATTCTTGTTGCTTTGACTCCCAGACGACAACCAATGTTTCCCATTCCAAAACTCTCAACTTCTTTTTAAATTTCTGAAAGGGTTTGGCCCATACGATTTCTGCAATTTCTTTCAACATCTATCAACCCTCACACAACTTTCCATTCATTCAACTGTGGCCTCTCAGGCATCTGCTTTCTTTATTCAACAATTTGTACCTGTCCTTGCTGCCATGTAAGTTTAGCCAGATGGGATGGCCTGGTTCACCTCTTCATTACCTGTTTTTTAAAATCCTTCTCTATGACCTTATGGAGGTTTACAAAATTATGAGGGGCATGGATAGGGTAAATAGGCAAAGTCCAGAACTAGAAGGCATAAGATATAAAAGAGACCTAAGGGGCAACATTTTCATGCAGAGGGTGGTACATGTATGAAATGAGCTGCCAGAGGAAGTGGTGGAGGCTGGTACAATTGCAACATTTAAGAGGCATTTGGATGGGTATATGAATAGGAAGGGTTTGGAGGGATATGGGCCAGGTGCTGGCAGGTGGGACAAGATTGGGTTGGGATATCTGGTCGGCATGGACGGGTTGGACCAAAGGGTCTGTTTCCGTGCTGTACATCTCTAAGACTCTATGACTAAGCTTTTGACTAATACTGCAACATCTCATTGGTTTGTCAAATGATTATTTCTGATTATTATTCTGAAGCCCTTGAGACATTTCGTATATTATGAAGGGTTATATAAATGTGAGTTCTGGTGATATACCTCTTTGCCCTTATTGTCACTTTGTATTCCACACCAACTCAGAATGAAGTCAAATGTTTTGCCATGGGAATCAGCAGAGGTAGCCAGGTTAACACCAACTGGCTGAGTGCTGTAATCAAGGGCAAGGTCACAATGAGCTGCATGATGATTAATGTGATCCTGTCAAACCATGCAGCAGTACTGAAAAGGCTATGAATGGATTACATTTTGGAGATCTAGGGTGAAAGACTGTGCAATTGAAAGACGTGTTGTACCTACAGAGCATGAATTACTAGGACAACATTACATCTTATTCAATAACAAACATGTAGAAAAATAAAGAAGTAGAAACAAAAATCCCCCAGAAGGTGATGATGAATATTCCAACTCTTGGGATTTAGACAGATAATATAGATGCAGTACTAAGAGATAATCACCAAATTTCCATTGGTCTGTTATAATAAATTATAATTTGCTAAAAGTCATAAACAAAATATGCATGGTGATTTGTGCCTATTGAATTGCCTCTTCTATTTCAAAACAATTGATTATGTTTGATTTATGCAGTAAATGTACAAAATTTATTTTTAAAAAGTTTTATTGGCAAATTGAGTGTAAGTACCAATGAAGAACAGTCCTACTTTTACACATTACTGAAACAATAGGATGAAGAGTGCTCTAAACTTTAGCTAACCGGAAGAGAACAGCCAGTGTGTCTAAACTTGCAAAGGCCATTGTTGAATTAAAGTAGAAATTGCTGAAGGAAGAGTCTTGACCGGAAATTAATCCAGTTTCTCTCCTATGGGTGCTGCCAGACAGGCTGAATATTTCAAGCATTGACAATTTTAGTCGCAAGTTTTATTTTGCTACTCCGTTATTGAATAGCATGTTGGAAACTATTGCAAAATCAATGGAATGTAAAATAGGGAAGGCTAACGAAAACTACAGAAAGCACTAACTAATTCTGGGAATAGTTTTAGTCCTTATCTAAGGAATGGTACGATAGCATGGGAGGCAACCCACAGAAAGTGCACTCGGGTGCTCCCGAGTATTGAAGGATGGTCTTATAAGGAAACCCACACGGGTATGGGGAGAACGTGTAAACTCCACACTGGAATCGAACCCGGGTCTCTCGCACTATGAGCCATATGAAAAAGGAGGATTTTTTTTGTGTGGAATTTTTACCTCGGAGGGCTTTCGAGGTTCAATCATAATGTACTTTTAAGGCTGAGCTAGATAGATTTTTAATCAATTAGGGAGTGAAGAGTTATGGAGTGAAAGGCAGGAAAATGGAGTTGAGGATTATTTGATCAGCCAAGATTTCATTGGATGGAGGAGCAGACTTGATGGGCTGAATGGCCTACCTCTGTTCCTATGTCTGATGGTCTTAAAGTGGGAGTGAACACTTGGTGGGTGGTCTTGCACACAGGAAACTGCGGAGGTATCCAGGTTAATGCTAGTTCGTGTAACGCAGAAAAATGTTTGTTGCTTCCATGAGGTAACTGAAGATTTGTGTTGCTTAAGCAAATCAATATGTGAACCAGTAAGAATGGTAACATAGGAACAAAATAGTTATTATTATTTCAGAGACTTTCCAATAATAATGAATTAACATTCAAATTCCATTAATATAAAATGGACACTTCATGAAAAGTAACATATAGTCTTGTCCTCATCACGATTTGAGAACAACCATAGTCTGATCAGAACTCAAATCTTACCGCGATCCTAAGAATCACAAAGTTAAAAATCACACAACACCAGGTTATAGTCCAACAGGTTTATCTGGAAGCATTAGCTTTCAGAGTTCTGCTCCTTCGTTAGATAGCTGAAGGAGCAGCGCTCCGAAAGTTTCTGTTCCCAAATAAACCTGTTGGTCTAATAATCTGGTGTTGTGTGATTTTTAACTTTGTACACCCCAGTCCAACACCGGCATCTCTAAATCATAAGAATCACATCTATGTAGGTTATGGTGAAATCCCATTGTGAAATTTTAGTCTTTGAAATCACTGGAGAGTATTGCTTTATGAAGTACTGCATACTTCAAATCTCAGCAGGTAGCTTTATTCTGATTTTTGCTGCATTTCACTGTGCCCCACGGTTTCTGCACCCACAGTGAACAACTAATGGTTGTGACTTCATCAGAGAAAAGTTGATTAAAATATATATTGATTTAACAATAATTGAACGTGTTAGTTTATATTTTATTCCATATTTTGTTGGAAAGCTAAAAGTTTTATTTTAGAGAAGTGCAGAACAATGAGTGCATGAAATTTATTAACAAAAAGTATAGATAGCGGTTCAAGGAACTTCAATTGCTGACTGAACTCAGATTCTAATGAGCTCAAAAGAGGATGCAAGAGGTTAGTAACTCTTACGTGAGAGCATAGTATAACATAACATCCCATTGCCTGTTTTTAATTGATGTTAGAGCTTCATGCAATGGTCTTGCCTAATCTACACTGCAGCGTTACCGTGTCATGATAACAATTGATACGCTTCAGAAAGACATTGTGAAATAATTTTGTAATGACCAACCCTTTGAAGGGTTTCAGCTGCATAATCTCTGAGATGCCCTTTTATTATACTATCACATGCACTAGACTTTTTTTTGCCAAATCGCAGTTGCAAAAATGTATCAATGCAGTGTATCAATTTAGTTTGGAAAATGATTCATAGTCTAAGTGGGAGGAAACCGGCAAAATGCAAGCTATAATTCATATTTATTATCACTTACAAGATAAGTAGAATACAGTCTGTCTCACAATTTACCGGAGAATTGACCTTCCAGTCCGTTGTCAATAAATCCCAGAGAAAATATCAACGGGAAGCAAAGCTACTTCCTAAGAAATGAAAATAAAATGGGGAGATAACTCCAATGTGCTTGAATCCAGGTCAAAAAGAAAACTGATAGATACCTAAATATTTTGGCTGCCTGGTTTATTTAGGACTATCCATCACTTACTGTGAGAAGATGAGAAAGTATTATCTAATTAATTAATTAATTGGATGCCTGTGAAATCATGATGGATCCCTCCTCACACCAGCAGGTTTTCCTGAGAAAGGTTAAAAAAAAGACAAAAACCTATAAAACCCTGAAAAATTCATGCTAAACCTTTTAGAAAATTGAACCAACACAAGAGTTCACATTGACTGTTTATATTGGTTATCATTTTATCTGCAGTATTTTTATAAGGCTTGCGTGAGGTTTTAGCTTACTCTAAACTGCCTCCATTTTGGACAAAGGACTGCATCATGATCCCTGTCCAGACAGGAGCTTTCCAAGCTCTTTTGTGAAGGTATACGGACAGATAGCAAAAGGCAGCAAGTCCTTCTGTACACCTATATTCCTTTCAGAAATGAAGACCCACCTAACAGCTAGCCTAACCCTTTGTGTAATTTATACACATGATTCTTCCTGTTCTTCCAGCTATAAAACCAAAATCAAAACAGTAGTAACATAATATAGAAGACAGTACTATCAGTTTACATTGGAATGTGTACACCTTTAAGCTGAAAATACCTAGTTTTTTAAGTCCATCTGAGTAACTAAGGCTGATAAGCTGGAAATCACTTTTGCACCCCTTTTCTGAACCTTTTCTAAGGTTCTTCTACCAGCTACTTTAAAAGGGGACTAAAACTGTGATATAATAACATAAATGTGGCCTGATGAAGTCTTTTTTGAAAATGTGTGTGCAGAGTAGACATGCTTTTCCAGACTTATACTCTATTGTTTTGTCTATGGCATCTCTACATTGGACCTCCACTTTGAGAGAATTATATATTATAACACCAAATTCCTTTGTGTTTCCAACTAAATTCAGTTCTGTTGTAAGGTGAAAGCACATTTGGTGTTGTACCTGCTCAAATCCATAATGCTAGATTTGTTTTGCCAAAAGTTTTCTTTATTTTATCTGCTTACAGAAATATGTTTTTCATCAGAGTTTAACACAACAATAATTTTACATCATACACAAACCACCTAGTGATTTGCCAACATGTGTATTCAGGTCATTTATGAAAGGTGTAGAACAATGTTAGAGAACTGACCATTCCCTTGGATGAAACAGAAAGAGGTATACAGGAAGTAGGTTCATATTTTCAGAGGTATGCTCAGTTTTGTATCTGATTCAACTTTCATTTGAACCTAATTTCAAAACCTATCTTTGGATCAACACGCTAATTTTGTCTGGTCAATTAAGATTTTGTTAAACCTTAGGATCATTTAACCTTATCTTCTGTTATTGCAGCAGGAGGGGCAGTATCGTGGCTCAGTGGTTCGCACTGCTGCCTCACAGTGCCAGGGACCCAAGTTCGATTCCTGCCTTGGGTGACTGTCTGTGTGACGTTTGCACATTCTCCCTGTATCTGTATGGGTTTCCTCCCACAGTCCAAAGATGTGCAGGTCAGGTGAATTGGCCATGCTAAATTGCCCATAGTGTTAGGTGCATTAGCAGGGGCAAATATAGGATAGGGAAATGGGTCTGGATGGGTTACTCTTTGGAACATCAGTGTGGACTTGTTGGGCCAAAGGGCTTGTTTCCATTCCGTAGGGAATCTAATCTGCAAGATTAAAATATTGGTACCACTATGATTAAGTCCTTCTGTGATTGGCTTGAAATTAACAAGTCTGTTTGACCACATCTTCTGAAGACTTTCCTGGTAACATCTGCATCACTCCCATTCAAATCCAGCACAATATCTACTGTTCACACTGGATTGTCTTCATTGGTCTAGATCAAAATTCTCTAGTCCAACTATTCCTCCCTCAGCATCATTCAGTCCTCATGTATTTTCCTAAAAATAATTATTAACATGGAATATATGAAGGCAATCACAAGCAATTAAAATTAAATGTAAAATGGAAATCAACTAGCACCAAGCAGCTACATTAAAACAGCTGTTGTACTTTAAGTTAATTCATTCTCTATGAACACTTGAGACATTTTTCAGAAATGTGCTAAGACATCATATCAATGCAAGTCTTCTTGTCAAGTATTCAAGCTCTGCAATACATTCAGAAGGGCCTGGTCAAGTTCATATATTGTCTTAACAGAGCATTCACTGTCCAGACTAGGAGCTTATACCTTCTCCACAATTGACCACTCAGTTTCAGCCCTTCCACATCTTGATCTCTAAGATACTCCTTATTCCTTTCTCTTGCCACGGGAATCAGCAGAGGTAGTCATCTATTCTATTACCTTTCTATGTAGCCTTGTTTAACCCTAACTCTTTAGCCCAATCCAGTTGCCACCCCCTTACCTGGTGATCATAAATCATGACAGATTCTTTCTCTCTCTTTCACCCTGTTTCTTAAACAGAAAGACAAAAATTCTTCATTATTAAGCTTTTCTACTTGGCACTTTGTAATGATCACTTCTATTAATTACTTAAATTACCAATTTAATGCTCTTCATTTTTTTTGATGAAGCTCAAGTTTACTGTTGTCATTTCCCAAGGAGAGAAATTGAAGTATGCCTTCCCTCCAGTGAAAAAGCCACCACTGATCTATCGTAATATCCCAAAGCACTTAAAATCAACAAGCCAAAGGAAGAGATATCAAGACTAAAGTTTTGTCAATGAGGGAAGTTTTACTCAGTATATTTCAGGATAAGAAGGAGTTGGAAAGGAAGGAAGATTCCAAATGGAATTCCAAGGATTAGCGTCTAGATAGTTTAAGAACAGCTGCTGAGGCTGCTATATATTGGTTTCCTTTATCTCCCCAACTAAAAAAAAGTCACCCACTAAAACTTCAATGAATTTGTCAAACACAATTTCCCTTTTGTAAAATCATGTTGGCTTTATGTGTTCCTTTTTGTGCATTAATAATACATACCTGCACTTTCCAAGTATTGATGTTAATCAAACTCTCTGTTTTCTCTCAACTCCCCTTCTTGAAAAATATTGCCATATTTGCAAACTTTCCAATGGCTGTAACCATTCTAGAATTTAGGGAATTCTTCTGCTGATACCTTTTTTAAATCCATAGATATAAGTCAACAGACCCTGGAATGGTAGCCTTTACATCACTTTTATTTCTCCAGAACTTTTGCTGTGCACATATTATTACCTTTAAGTTCCTTAAAATTCTTTATTATCCTTTATTTCTAGTATGTAACTTATGTTTTATACTGTGAATTTAAACACAAGATATTTGTTCAATATCTCTGCCATTTCTTCATTCCTCCTGGTAATTCTACCTGTCTATGCCTCTTAGGAACTATTGTATGCTTTGGCTACTGTCTTTTTTTTTGTATACAAGTAAAAGTTCTTACAACTAGTTTTTAAAAATATTTCTGACTGACTTACTCCCATATTCTATTTTCATTTTCTTTTTTCAACTTTTTAGTCTCCCTTTGCTAAATTTCTTTGTTTTAGAAATGATAACAGATAGAGGAAAAGAAACTTTAAACTACTAATTCTTTAAAGAATTTGGAAAGCAGAAGGATCTTATTGTTTAGAAGTGCAGGTCATTAAAGTGACAGCACTAGTGGGTAAGGCCATTAAAAAAGCAAACAAATTCCCCATGGTTTTGTTTCTGGAGAAAGCGAATACAAAAGGAAAGAGACAATATGGACCTTTACAAGACCTTTATTATGTCACAGTTGGAATACTGTGTGCAGTTGAGAGCATCCTATAATGGGAAGGTTATAAAAACTCAAAATCATCAGCATTACTTCACTAGATTGCTCCCAAGAATGAGAGTTAGAAAGAGGAAGAAATCTTAATATTTGGGTTTTTTATTCCAAGACAGCTGAGAAGGTGAAGTGGAGACATGTCAGGAGTTTTAGGAAGTCAAAATTCACACAACACCAGGTTATAGTCCAACAGGTTTATTTGGAAACACTAGCTTTCAAAGCGCAGCTCCTTCATCAGGTAGCACTCCAAAACCTAGTGCTTCCAAATAAACCTGTTGGACTATAATCTGATGTTGTGTGATTTTTAACTCAGTACACCCTAGTCCAACAACAGCATCTCTAAATCAGAATTTTTAGAGGTTGTGTTGGATGATAAAATGAATATTCCCAGGTTGATATCAAAATGGGAATAAAAAGGTCATTTAAGATAAGTACAAAAAGGCAAGTCAGGAACATTGTTCTTTATAAAGACAATGGTAAGAATGTAGAGTTTTCTGCCATAAAACATTGTTGAAGCAAAGTTCATAAGTAAGCATTCATTTTCTGGGGCATCATTACTCGTATGAAAAACAAAGTGAAACAAACAGGTGAAAAACAAAGCAGTTTTTTGGTTTATTTTGTTACTTGTAATTTCTTAATTTTAATTCAAATCTTCTAGTGTTTGAATTTTTCATTACGTGAATGGAAAATACTGACACTGACCTGACAAACTAAGTGGTCTGTCTGTGTGCTATCACTGGCAATAACAGTGAAATGGCACTGTGGTGAAATGCCTGAATTTCCAAAGTTGATGCAATAAAAGGTTGTTAAGTCAATTATCCTTTTTGATGCCTAACTGGTGTTCCACTACATTGCTTTTCTTCACATTTAGTGTTTTCTAAGGATCATTTATTTTATTTGTCCCTTTCACAATTTATTACTCTCCATATCAAAATGTTCTACTTGACTCCATATTTGAATGGTCAGAGTGAAATGTTAAAGATTCAGTAAAAAAAAGACTGGGAAGTTCTCATTTCAAATGGCATATTGGTAACAAACCTTTTATCCATGTTTGAGAAATGAAAAGCAACCAAAGTGTCCCTTTTTTTAAACAAAAATCAGAACAGGAGATGCATGTGCATCACATCTAAAGCATGAGCATTGACATTGTCATAGTTCAGAAAGCCAATTGATGAAAAGTACAGGTAGAATCAATTTTTACATACTCTTATAAGCATTTACTTATAGAGTTGCATAATACAAGTATTGCTGAAGAGGCACAATTTCAGTTGCTATGATATTACAGGGGCATAATGAATCCTCAGATAATACCACCATCTGCATACAATTAAGCACGATTAATATAAATTTAATGTATTCCCAACTATCTTGTTAAATAAAAATTAATGTTTATTAGATTTAGAATTTCAAAATATATTAAATCTAAAATTCTCTATATTATTTACAAAATCCTGTCTTAGAATAGCACCATAAAAAACGTTTAGTATGTGATTTTTTTTGTAATTCAATCAAAAAATTAATTACTTGCATCAACCCACTTTTTCTTAATGGCTTCTTTTCTCTCCGGTATTTGTTTAAAATCAACAATGTAAATTTTTCTCATTCACTCTGTTATCAAAGTGTGCTTTACATCACATTGAATGATTCCCTACATTAATATTCAATGGATATTGCGATGAAATCAATTTTTGTTTCTGCATGCATTCTCATGTTGGTCACTTTGGAAAGGTAATTTGCTAGAAGTTTTAACATTCAGGGCATCGGATTGGAGTTCTGAAGAAGATTCATATCAGACTTGAAACATTAACTCTGCTTCTCTCTCTCTCTCTGTTTCTCCGCAGATAGTACTAGATCTGCTGAGTTTCTCAAATATTTTCTGCGCTTGTTTCAGATTTCCAGCATTCGCTGGAATTTTGCTTTCATTCTGTTCTAATACTTGTTTTGTTTCATCCTGTCCAGTAGCAAGGACAACACAGCAATGTTTTAGTAGGTCACCCAGTTCAGGTGAAGGACCAGATAGTTTTTACTTAGAAAGAGAGATGGAAATTCCATGTAGCTGTGGAGCTGGCATTCATTAAACTCCTAGGAACTATTTGATCCAACAGAATTCCTAAACTTTGATCTGCTCTCACAGCTACTGCATTGATATGCTTGATTCAATTGTTTCTGGTCAATGGCAAACCTTTCACTGATTATGGCAGGGCATTTAGGCATGATAATATAATTAAAATTAAGATGTGGTAGTTAGTTTTCCTCTGTTGGAGCTGTTCATTGCCAACACTCAAGTGATAGGAATGGAATTTGGTACTTAACAGCACAGTCTGGACAGGTCTTCTTGCATTTGGAGAATGATTGCTTCAGTATCTGATGAGTTGCAAATGGTGCTGAATATTGTGTGAACATCAGCGAACATCCCCACTTCTGAACTTATGGTGGAGGGAAGGTCATTGATGAAGCAGCTGAAGATGATTGTATGTAGGGAGTATGCTGAGGTTCCTTGTGGTACAGTGCTAGCATTCTACCTTTAAGCCAGAAGACCTGACTCACATCCCACCTGCTCTAGAGATGCATTATAACACATCTGAATGGATTTATAGAAAAATCCACTCTGAGCAATTTGGACACTTGAGTACAAGTCCCATTTGCTCCAAAGATGTGTAATAACATCTTTGAACAGCTCGATTTAAAAATATCTTCCCTAACAAACTTCTGCAGTGATAGCAACATAGGAATGTGAACAGTCAGTTGAGCAATGTCCTTCATAAAAGCATAGAACGCCTATAGTGTAGAAGCAGGCCATTAAACACATCAACCTTCCAAAGAGCAACCCACCCAGATCCACCTTCCCCACCTTATCCCTGTAACCCTACATTTTCCATGATTTCTCAACTGCAGTCCACCAACTACAAGGCACATCGGGCGTGTGATAGAATACTCCCTACTTGTCTGGATGGATGCAGCTCCCACAACCCTCCAGTAGTTTGACACCATCTGGAACAAAGCAGCCAGAAAGCATTACCACACACTACAAAGATCCCATGTTTTCCCTATTCATCCTTTCTTTCAATTTAAGATCAGCAATTAATCTCACCTGTAATAAATAATTTGTTATAACAATATGGTGACAATATATTGTTTCTGATTATGTGTCGTATTATAAACTGTTGCTGCTCCATAACACTAATGACTTTTCAGCCCTTTTGAGAGATCAAATCCACTTCAGTAAAATACATCTCAGGAAGATTAGCTTCTGAAGTATCACTAAATGTGAGTACTTTCACATTCCTAATGCCACCTAAGGATGGGAACCTAATGTCACATTTCTCCTGATTAAATTTTTTAAAAACATATCATTTGCTTTTAACATATTCTTGGTAGATAGCAACACTTTAAAGAATAGGAAAGAAGTGAACCTTGAAACTAACAGCAGCATCTAAATGAGAGGTTGGAACCTTCAGACAGACAGACAGACAGGGTAACTAATGGAGTAGTCTAATCTAGTCTAGCCTAATCTAGTCCAGTCCAGTCCAGTCCTGTCCAATCTAGTCCAGTGTAGTTCAGACTAGTACAGTATAGTTCAGTACAACCTATAATTGTCCAGTCTAATCCTGTCTTGTCTAGTCCAATGCAATTCATGGCTCCAGAGTGGAACAACTGAGTTTTGAGGCCATCCCATGGGACGTAACAAGAAATGGGACAGTTGATTGGTTAGTGGAGATTTTGCATGTATCTTTCAAAATTCAGGTGATTTCAGAATTGTCTGGTATTACTGATAATAGTAAGACTCGTTAACATAAGTAAAACAGATTAGATTGGCTGGTGAGAATTTCTTATACAATCTAATAAGGGGATTTCAATCAGGTTAAGAAGGACTTTGAGATAGAGAGGTAGAAAAGTACAGCAAGAACAGGCCTTTAAGCCCACAATGTTGTGCCGAGACTTAATCCTAATGTTAAATGTAGTAACTTAACCTCTCACCCCTCAACTCACTGTTATCCATGTGCATGTCCAGCAGCCGCTTAAATGTCCCCAATGATTTCGCTTCCATCACCCCAGCTGGCAACGCATTCCATGCATTCACAACTCTCTGCATAAAGAACCTACCTCTGATGTCTCCTTTATACCTTCCTCCTAATAACTTCAAACTGTGACTTCTTGTACCAGTCAACCCTGCCCTGGGGAAAAGTCTCTGGCTATTGACTCTATCTATTCCTCTCATTATTTTGTACACCTCGATCAGGTCTCCTCTCTTCCTCCTTCTCTCCAGAGAGAAACGTCTGAGCATATTCAACCTTTCTTCATAAGGCAAACCCTCCAGTCCAGGCAGAATCCTGGTAAACCTTCTTTGTACCCTCTCCAAAGCCTCTGTATCTTTCCTATAGTAGGGCGACCAGGACTGGACACAATATTCTAAGTGTGGTCTCACCAGGGACGTGTAGAGCTGCAGCAAAACCTCATGGCTCTTAAACGTGATACCCCTGTTAATGAAAGCCAAAACACCATATGCTTTCTTAACAACCCTATCCAGTTGGGTGGCAACTTTGAGGGATCTATGAAATTGCACACTCAGATCCCTCTGTTCCTCCATACTGCCAAGAATCCTGTCTTTAATCCTATATTCAGCATTCGGGTTTGACCTTCCAAAATACATCACTTCGCATTTATCCAGGTTGAACTCCATCTGCCATTTCTCAGCCCAGCTCTACATCCTGTCTATGTCATGCTGCAGCCTGCAGTTGCCCTCAATACTATCAAAGACACCTCCAACCTTTGTGTCATCTTCAACCACAACCTCCTCATCCAAGTCATTTATAAAAACTACAAAGAACAGAGGCCCAAGAACAGAGCCCTGCGGGACTCCACTCAACACTGTTTTCCAGGCAAAACACTTTCCATCTACAACTACTCTCTGCCTTCTGTCAGCCAGCCAATTCTGAATCCACATAGCCAAATCTCCCTGTATCCCATACTTCCTGACTTTATGAATGAGCCTACCATGGGGAACCCTATCAAATGCCTTGCTGAAATCCTTATACACCACACCCACTGCTCAACTGTTGTCGACCTGTCTTGACACCTCCTCAAAGAACTCAATAAGATTTGTGAGGCATGACCTGCCCCTCACAAAGCCATGCTGACTGCCTTTAATCACTCTATGCATTGCCAAACAGTCATAAATCCTATCCTTCAGAATTCTTTCCACAACTTTGCTGACCACAGATGTGAGACTGACTGGTCTGTAATTGCCAGCAATTTCCCTATTACTCTTCTTTAAAAGTGGAACAACATTCGCCTCCTTCCAATCCTCCGGTACGATTCCCGTGGGGAGTGAGGAGGCAAATATCCTCACCAGCAGCTTAGCAACCAACTTTCTTGGTTCCTGGAGCAGCCTAGGACAAATCTGTCTGGCTCTGGGGACTTATCAATCTTAATGTTTTCCAAAATTCCTAGCACATCATCTTCATCAATCTTGATCTGGTCAAGACTGTATCCTAGCTCCTCTAAGTTTTCATTTA
Source organism: Hemiscyllium ocellatum (assembly GCF_020745735.1). Classification (NCBI taxonomy): domain Eukaryota; kingdom Metazoa; phylum Chordata; class Chondrichthyes; order Orectolobiformes; family Hemiscylliidae; genus Hemiscyllium; species Hemiscyllium ocellatum. The sequence continues at coordinate 87,590,468 of NC_083406.1, read as the reverse complement.
CAACAAGTTCCCTTTCCTTGGTGAAAACCAAAGCAAAAAACTCATTTAGGGCTTCACCTAAATAATAATAAGAATATTAACACAGGCAGGACTAGAGAAATGAGTTAGAATGTAATCAATAAATTCATTCAGTCATTCATTCATTCATTAAATATTATAAAGCTGGCAGGACAGATAGCAGCTGCAGAATGTAGCAATTCATGGAAACATGTGTGATCCAAGGTAACACATGTCGAGTAATTGTCTGGAACTGCAGGATCATTGGTCCCTACATCTGAGCCAAGAAATCTGGTTTCAAGTCCCACCTGCTTCAGAGATGTGGCACTGCAAACCTGAGCATTTTGATTTGAGGTACATTGGTAATATCCCTACCTCTGCGCCAGGGGATCTGGTTTCAAGCCTCACAAGCTCCAGAGGTATATAAAAACATCTCTGAGAAGATTGAGCTAAGAGCTGAACTATGGACACTGTAACACAGAAGTCGGGGCTATGTTAACTAAACACTTTGTTCTGGGTGGCAGTCACTCTCCTGAGAATGAGGTTGTCTGATTTGGTCCAAGGTTAAGGACAGGAAAGTGTGACTGCACGTGAGTCAAAAATATGGATTGAGAAGCTCAGATGTGGATGAGCTTTAACCTTTGTAATTTCCAACAGGTCTGAGGTTCTCATCGCCTGTATGGAGAATATTGGATAAAAACGGGGTGACTGCAAGCTGGCTGAGTAAATTGACCATGCCATTGTGGTGTAATAAACCATTCAAGCAAGTGGTTTTAATAAGAATGCAGTGGTAGTAGGGTATAGAATAGTCAGGGTAAAGTGTTCTGCAGCTGCTAATGTGAGTTCACAAACTTATGTTGTCTGCCTGGTCCAGGGTTCATAATATCTGTAATATCTGCTCTGCATAGAGAGGAACTTGTAGTGGGATAGGATCATAGTGGGATAGGAACAGGCCCTTCAGTCCAACAAGTCCACACTGACCCTCCAAAGAGCAACCCACCCAGACCCATTCTCTACATTTACCCCTGACTCATGCACCTAACACTATGGGCAATTTAATATGGCTAATTCACCTAACCTGCACATCTTTGGACTGTGGGAGGAAACTGGAGCACGCAGAGGAAACACACAGACACGGGGAGAATGTGCATACTCCACACAGACAGTTGCTCAAGACGGGAATTGAACCCGGGTTCCTGGTGCTGTGAGGCTGCAGTGCTAACCACTGAGCCACTGTGTCGTTTAGAGAGTATCAGCAACTAGAGGCTAAATTAAAAAGCAGAAACCTAAATATAATAATCTCTGAAACTGGAGTAAATTGGAGCAAGAAAAAATAAGATTAGAGAATTAAATGTGTGACTCAAAGGTAGAAGTGGGAGAAATGGGTTTCACTTGAAGAGCACTGGTATCGGTAGAAGAGAAAATGGGAGCTGTAAAATTGAGATTGTCTTCATGCAGGGTTTGCTGAATGGGTGCTGCAATAAGTTGTATAAATTTGATATTAGATAAGTCATCAGAGAGGATAAAGCATTACAGCAAAAGCAGTAAGTGTAATGATAATCTGATTGCAGCTGGAAGAAATAGACAGCAAACTTCATAATGCACCAGAAGATAAGGCTAGAAGTTGTGAAAATAATAAAAAGGCAGCACTAAGGATGCATTATCTGAATATAGACAGCATTCACAACAACATAATTAAATTGATGATGCAAATTGAAGTAAATTGAAGATCTGATTGCCATTATAGAGAAGTGGTCAAGTGAGGTTGGGAACTGAATGTTCAAGGGTATTTTACATTTAAGAAAAGTTAGGCAGAAAGGAAAAGGAGCTGGGGGGGAGGGGGGTCTTTGGTGGTAATGTTATTAATGAAGAATGATACCAGTATATTGGTGGGTGAGGATGCTAGATCACACGATGTCTTTGTAGAATCAGGATATAAGCAAAAATGCTGATATAACGAGAAATTATAGTTTAAATTGTATGAGAGAAAAGTATGAATTTATTGGCAAGTGGGTTCTGACTGGAAAGAGGTAATAAATACTATGGCAAATGCAGCAGTTAGATAATGGTTATAAGACCACAAGACAAAGGAACAGAAGTTGGCTATTCAGCCCATCAACTCTGCCCCACCATTCATTTAGGATTTTAAAAATTTGCTTGCCTTCATTTCTCAGAATTTTGAGTATAGAAAGTGAGACATTGTCTTGAGGTTGTACCAAACATTGGTGAGGCTTCTTCTGGAGTACTATGTGCAGTTCTAGTAAGCCTGCTATTGGAAGGATATTATTAATTTAGAGAGGGTTCAGAAAAGATGTACCAGGATGTTGCCAGGAATGGAGGGTTTGGGTTATAAGAATAGGCTGGATAGCTGGGACTTCCTTCACTCGGAAATTGAGCAGTGATTTTATAGAGGTTTATAAAATCATGAGGGGCATGGATGAAGTGAACAGTAATAGTCTTTTCCCCAGGGTGGGGGAGTCCAAAACTGGGGTTTTTTTTAAGGTGAGAGGAGAAATTTTTTTGAAAAGGATATGGGGGCAACCTTTTCATACAGAGATTAGTTTGTGTGTGAAATGAACTGCCAGAGGAAGCGGTGGATATACGTACAGTCACAACATTTAAAAGACATTTGGATAAGGACGTGAATAGAAAAGGTTTGGAGATATATGGGCCAAATACAGACAAATGGAACTAGTTTAGTTTGGGAACATGGTCAGCTGTATGATTCTATGACTCTATGCTTGTGGATATCAATGTCACTGGCAAGACCAATCTTTGTTCCCCATCTCTAACTGCCCCTAAACTGAAAGGCTTGCTAAGCTATTTCAGACAGCAGTTAAGAACCAACCACTGTGGGTTTGGAATCACATGTAGGCCAGACCAGGTAAGAACAGTAGATTTCTTCCCAAGATGACATTCTTGAACCAGATGGATTTTTATGACAAACAACAACCATAAGTCTACTTTTTCATTCTAGATTATTTTTTTACTGAACTCAAACTGCATCACCTACTAAACTGGGATTCCAATCCATATCCTTAGAATATTAGCCTGGGGTTCTGCCTCCAATAAAAACGTTATCCCTTATTCCCAGTTTCTCCACCTCCACTGCATCTGCTCCCAGGATGACCAATTCCACCACAGAACATCCCAAATGACCTCCTGCAAGACTGCAATTACCCCTCCCACCTGGTCAACAATGCCCTCTAGCACATCTCATTCACTTCCCGCACTTCCGCCCTAGAGCCCCACCCCTCCAACTGCAACAAGGACAGAACCCCTGGTCCTCACCTTCCACCCCACCAACCTCCAGATCCATCGTATCATCCTCCACCACTTTTGCCACCTACAAACAGACCCCACCAACAGGAATATAGTTCCCTCCCCACCCCGTCTGCATTCCATAAAGACCATTCCCTCCGTGGCTCCCTTATTAGGCCCATGACCCCTACCAACCCATTCTTTCATTCCAGCACCTTCCCCTGCCACTCAAGAATTACAAAACCTGCACCCACACCTGCCACCCACCCTTACCTCTGTTCATGGTCCCAAAGGATCCTTTCAATCCATCAAAGATTCAGCTGCACTTGCACATACATCATCTACTGTATCCATTGCTCCTGATGTCGTATCCTCTATATTGGGGAGACAAGACTCTAATTTGCGGAATACTTCCGAGAACATCTCCGGGACACATGCATGAAACAATCCCACTACCCCATGGTTAACTCTTTAACTCCCCATCCCACTCTGCCAAGGACATGCAAGTCCTGGGCCTCCTCCACCGCCAAACCCTTATCACCCATTGCCTGGAGGAAGAACAGCTTATCTTCTGCCTTGGAACCCTCCAACCACACAGGATGAATGTGGGTTTCATCAGTTTCTTTATTTCCCCTCCCCTCACCTTATTCCAGATCCAACTTTCCAATGCCTTCTTGAACTGCCCAGCCTATCCATCTTCTTTCCGACCTATCTGCTCCACCCTCCTCTCTGACCTATCACCTTCACCCCCAACTTCATCTACCTATTGCATTCTCAGCTACCTTAACCCCAGCCCCACCCCACCTCCATTTATCTCTCAGTCCCCTTGGGCCACCCCTCATTCCTGATGAAGAGCTTATGCTTGAAACATGGGTTCTTCTGCTCCTCGGTTGCTGCCTCACCGGCTGTGCTTTTCCAGCACCACACTCTTCGGTTCTGAATTACTAGTCCAGTGACATCATTATTACAACACCAACTCCCAGATCATGGTTGAACTGATAACCCTCAGCTTCACTTTTCCTGCCTGTTCTCAATGATCCTTGACTCCCTGACTCATTAAAAGCCTCTCAATGCCAGCCTTGAATAAACTTAACAATTCAGCCTCTACAGTACTTTGTAGTGAAGAATTTGACAGATTCACTACCCTTTGCAAGAAGAAATTCCTCCTCAACTCTGTCTTAAATGTGTAACCTCTTAATCCTAAATTTTGCTCCCTGGTCCTAAACTTTCCTAAAAGGGGAATCAACCTTTCAACATCTATCCTATTCCCCTAAGAATCATATATGTTTGATAAAGTCGCCTCTCATTTTCCTATATTCTAATGAGTATAGGCTCAATTTGCTCAACCTCTTCTTAAATGACCATCCCTCCTTACATGGTATCAATCCCAGTGAAACTTTTCTGGGCTTCCTTAGATGCCACTACCACTATTACTTTCCTTAAGTCATAAAACCAAAATAGTTCACAATATTCCAGTTATGGCATGGCTTGTGCCTTGTAGAGTCATAGAGTCATAGAGATGTACAGCATGGAAACAGACCCTTCAGTCCACCCCTTCCATGCTGACCAGATATCCCAACCCAATCTAGTCCCATCTGCCAGCACCCGGCCCATATCCCTCCAAACCATTCATATACCCATCCAAATGCCTGTTAAGTGTTGCAATTGTACCAGCCTCCACCACATCCTCTGGCAGCTCATTCCATACACGTACCACCCTCTGCATGAAAAAGTTGCCCCTTGGGTCCCTTTTATATCTTTTCCCCTCTCACCCTAAACCTATGCCCTTAGTCATATTTCACTCCCTTCAAATTAGACTTCAACTGGACTTCAAAATAAGGCTAACGTTCCATTTGCCTTCCATATTACCTGCTGAAATTGGATGCTTGTGTTTTGTGATTCATGCATGAGGACCCACAAAACCTTCAATTCTATAACCTTCACATTTCTGCTTTTTACAATATATATTAATGATATAGAAGATGGTATTAATAGTGACATTAGCAAATTTGCTGATGATACTAAGCTGGGTGGCAGGGTCAAATGTGAGGAGGATGTTAGGAGATTACAGGTTGACCTGGACAGGTTAGGTAAGTGGACAGATGTATGGCAGATGCAGTTTAATGTGGATAAATGTATGGTTATCCACTTTGGTGGCAACATCAGGAAGGCAGATTACTACCTAAATGGAGTCAATTTAGGTAAAGGGGCAGTACAAAGAGATCTGGATGTTCTTGTACACCAGTCAATGAAGGCAAGCATGCAGGTACAGCAGGTAGTGAAGAAAGCTAATAGCATCCTGGCCTTCATAACAAGAGGGATTGAGTATAGAAGCAAAGAGGTTCTTCTGCAACTGTACAGGGCTTTGTGAGACTGCACCTGGAATATTGCGTGCAGTTCTGGTCTCCAAATTTGAGGAAAGACATTCTGACTATATAGAGAGTGCAGCATAGGTTCACGAGGTCAATTCCTGGAATGGCGGGACTATCTCATATTGAAAGATTGGAGCGACTGGGCTTGTATACCCTTGAGTTTAGAAGACTGAGAGGGGATCTGATTGAGACGTATAAGATTATTAAAGGATTGGACACTCTGGAGGCAGGAAACATGTTTCCGCTGATGGGTGAGTCTCAAACCAGAGGACACAGCTTAAAAATAAGGAGTAGGCCATTTAGGACAGAGTTGAGGAGAAACTTCTTCACCCAGAGAGTGGTGGGTGTGTGGAATGCTCTGCCCCAGAAGGCAGTGGAGGTCCAGTCTCTGGATTCATTTAAGAAGGAGTTGGATAGAGCTCTCAAGGATAGTGGAATCAAGGGTTATGGCGATAAGATAGGAACAGGATACTGATTGAGGATGATCAGCCATGATCATAATGAATGATGGTGCAGGATCAAAGGGCAGAATGGCCTACTCCTGCATCTAGTGTCTATTGTCTATTGTCTGATGCCCAAAAGGTCCTGCTCCTCAGATGGCATTTGCCATGTCTGCTACATCCTGGCAGTGAGTGTGGTGGAGAATGAGGGATGAGCAGGGCAGTGAGTGAGGTAGAGAATTGGAGGTGAGGAGGGCAGTGAATGTTGTGGAGAAGGGATGGGGGTATGAGAGGTGTGAGCCAAATAGTGATTGTAGTAAATCATGGTTGATCTGATAGTCTTACCTTCCCAGCCAATGCATACGGATTCCCTCTGCCTTCTGGGTGATTTTCTTTTCCTCAAAGTCCCTCAAATCTTGTTGCCCTTCACCTTATAAATGTGCCCCATTATTAGACACTTTAACAGGGGGAGCAGCTGCTTTCTCTTCCCTCTGTCCAGGTCTGTTGTAATCTTAAACACCTCAATCTCCACCCTCAACAAACAACCCAGCCTTTCCAATTTCTCTAAACTGCTCCATTCCAAGCAACATCCCCCGGTTCTCCCCTGCACCCCCTCCATCCAGTCATATCCTCCCTGTAGTGTGGCAACCTGAACTGAGTACAGTGCTCCGTAGCCTAACTGAAGTTTTGTACAGATCCAACGTAACCTCCCTGGTCTGATAATCTAATTGCCAAGAGTAATAAAGGCAAGTGCCCTGTATGCTTACGATTAACCTGTCCTACCGCCTATGCACTTTCATACCTTCCAATGCATTGTCTCAACCAACTTTGATGAAGAGTCACCAGACTTAAAATGTTAACTCTATTTTCTCCCCGCAGCTGCTGCCAGACATGCTGAGTTTCATCAGTAATTTCTGTTTTCGTTTCAGATCTCCAGCGTCTACAGCTTTTAGTTTTATTTCAATGAGAACATGGCTGTTCTGAAAGTGCTCAATTTCACTTTTCTGCCATTTCTCCATAACCCTTCCTGTCTTACACTATAGCACTGCCCTTCTCTTTATCTTCGATCCACCTCTGTATTTGTGTAAACATTGTTAGATCTCTAATTTTATCCAGTCTGGTAATGATTATCAACCTAAAGTTTTGGGTGCTTTCCTCCTATCTTTTATTAATTAACACTTACCTTTTCACAATATGTGAGCATTGCTGGCAAGGTCTGTATCCTTAATTGTCCTTTGACTAAATGGCTCACTACAGCATTTTAGAGTCAACTATATTGCTGTGGATCTGGAGTCACCTACAAGTCATAAGACCATAAGACACAAGCAGAAGCAGCCTATTTAATACATTGAGTCTGCTCTGAGATCATGGCTGATCTGATGGCCCCCATTTCATTTTCTTGCCTTTGACTAATATCCCTTGAGTCCCTTACTGATTAAAAATCTGTCTATCTCAGCCTTGAATACATTTAAAGCAGTCTAGTAAAGATCAGCCACAGAGTCCCCATTTACTGAGTCAGGTTCCAGGCCCAAATATGGTCCCACCATTCTGGCAGGGACTGATTGAGGGAAATATTAGTTCCATGACAACTTTCTGTGGTAAAAACTTCCACAAATTAGGTGAAAATGGATTCCAAGTTTCCTTCCCTAAAGTGAACCAGAGTGGTTTTCTCTAATGACAATTATCTCCATGGGACAAGATGTATTTTCTACACTTGTTGGGCTTAATGGTGGATTATAAACCATTGCACCAGTACAACAGATTGTGCCTCTAGATAACTAGCTCAGTGACATGTCCATGAAGCCATTATCTCCCTCAGTCAGTCCCTGCCAGAATGGTGGGACCTCGTTTAGGCCTAAAACCTAACTCAATAAATTGGGACCAAGTGGTTGATCTTTACTAGGGAACAATAATTATCATCCTGCTTCCCATCTCCCTGACTAGTTAGAAACAGGATAATGTGCCAATTTGTCAAGGAAATATTTCTAATTAAAGGCTTGAGTATGAGTGTTCACCAGCGCCTGAGTCTTTCAGACTGCAGCAACCACAGGAAAGGAGAGGAAACCTGGGACAGATGTCATTCACTCTTCACCAGAAAGTGCAGGATCTGAGAGGGTGCAATGGGATGAGCTATCTCAAGGATGGAAAGTAAGCAAGGATGGATGAAAGCAGCAGTGTGCTTTAACCTGGAGAGAATACAGCAAGAGGACCAGGACCGCAGGAAGGTGGGAAATGTGATTGGCTGAACACTTTCCAATAGCAAGCTACACAGTCCAATTTCTCCACTATACTCCTGTACAGTACGCAAAACAGCATATAATCAAAAAGTTTCAAATGTCACCATCTCTCTATATGTACAAAGAAAATAACTGCTTAGGTAAGTAATTGTATTAATAACTCAGATGCTAGAATCTTGCAATAATAAAGGAGTCACAGGTAGGTAAGGTAGTGAAGAAGACATTTGGAATGCTTGCCTTTGTTGGTCAGTGCATTGAGTAAAGGAGTTGGGATATCATGTTGCGGTTGTACAGAACATTGCTGAGGCCACTTTTGGAGTAATGCGTTCAATTGTGGTCTCTCTGCTGTAGGAAAAATGTTGTTAAATTTGAAAGGGTTCCTCCGGGTGCTCCGGTTTCCTCCCACAGTCCAAAGATGTGCGGGTCAGGTGAATTGGCCATGCTAAATTGCCCGTAGTGTTAGGTAAGGGGTAAATGTAGGGGTATGGGTGGGTTGCGCTTCGGCGGGTCGGTGTGGACTTGTTGGGCCGAAGGGCCTGTTTCCACACTGTAAGTCTAATCTAATCTAAAAAAGATTTACTAAACATTTAAATATGCAGCTCAATTTGTAAACGTTTGAAAATTTTGTGAAAATATGTAAACGTTACATGATCATTAGTCTGAAGGACGCTCAAGTTCATGCTGTTGATCCTGTGAGAGGTATTTGACCGACTAGTCCTTGTATTCAACAAATTTGTTGCAAAAAAAGACGATGTGAACTACAAGTCCCAGAATGCCCAGCTCTCTGTCTGAATCAACAGCAAAGGAACGCCAGGGGTCGCTATAGCTTTACCAAGTCATACACTGGTAACATGCAAGAGACCCCTCCACATAATATGGGGTTGGGCTAATTGTTAATATCATTGTTGTTGTAGAAGAAAAGACCAGTCCATAGATTATGGCAATTAAGAAGGAGCACATTTCCAAAATACATAGTAAATTGGTTGTTACGGCGAAATGATATATGAAGTTAGCTACTATTAAGAGGTATGGTTTCAAAATTCACGATACATGTTGCAACACGAACAGTCTGAAGATTTTATATTAAAATCTGATCAATGCTACTCTACTTGCTTCTGGGACTTTATACCTGACATATCAAAATTGTATTTTTCAAAGCTAACTTCTGAATTAAATGTCCCCGATTAATCAACACATAGCAAATATAATTCTGCAGGTATTAATTATCTTCCGTTGTATTCGTGACTGCATCCACTAAGGTATCTCGTCAAAATATAGCAGACGGACTTTGAAAAGTAGCCTAGTATTTTTCACGGATATTTCACTTATATTGTACATTAGCTACGTGGAACCAAACTATCATTGACATTTCTACGCATTCTATATCGCTTTAACCACATGTAATTTGTGGAAAAAACCATATAACAGAGAACTAAAATGAAATGACACAAGATGCAGGACATTGTGGGGAGGAGACGTTTTTGTTCTTTTTGATTAAGACTAACACGCCCCCTTCTGGGATCCTACAAAACAAATATACTCGTTGACATTGTATAGCCAACCCATCGGAAGCAAATGTCTGTTCCAGTACCCCTCCCCAAATCCCAAAGCCCCAGACCCGGCTCTATCATTAATAATTAAACCCGAATTCAGTAAAAAAACACTTTAACCTGATGAAGTAGATTACACAAATATCTCAATTTCCCTTGAGATTTTCAACGGGATTGCCCTTATTTGGTGGATGCACTGCCAATTACATTCTCTGGCATGCCTGACATGCTGTTCCATTCAGTTCCATTCGGACTTAGACCGCCCTGGATTTCATGAAGAAAGAATTCGATTTGAGGAAAACAGTGTGGAATTGGGAGCCGGTCGGAGAGACCCCATTGAGTCTGGATATTCATAAGTCACACTGAATTCTTATTGCACTCTGAAAAATGGACGCACAGCAACATTTTAATTTCTGCAAAGGCAGAAGTCCAGAAGTGTCTGGAAACCGGTGATGACTAACTCAAACTGCTTTATCTCAGGGATATACAAGGAGAGTAGGGGGTTTGATGTCAGCTATCAAAGTTCCATCAATGTAGGAAATAACTCTGACACCGTGAGAAGGAAGAATATGTCAAGTACCCTCCCCCAGATGATCGGCTGCCCTCACTCCTGCACTTGCCCAGTCTACGGGACCTCGCCACTGCGAAAAAAAAACACTCAAGACGTTAAAGTATGCGTATGAACTCCGTTCACTGCCGGAGTATTCTGCACCGTAAGGTATTTAGATTAACAAAGGATAAATTGGACCGTAACGTGAGAGGATCCTGGTAATCCAAATAATCAGAATTACCTTTTTTTTTAATAAAAACGCTTCAGATTTGTACCAATACTTTCATGTTAAAATGGGATTTTTCTGTACCTCAACGTAGACATACTAAGTTATAAAGTCACGTTGCACACATTTCCCCTTTACGCATTTAGGTTAGAGTTCGTAAGGATTGTTTTGAAACATACGCGTTATTATTTTAATTCGGTTTCTATGAGGTACAGTAATGCACACCTTTTGGACAATCCTGTCTCAGGAAACAGGTCATTGTATTATGCGATTCGACAATGGCGAGGCAGTAAGTGTTCATTATTAGTAAGTGCGTCAGGATCCTGAAGTGTGCCATTCAGCGTGCTATATTTATCTGCTATTATGTAACATTTACACAGCTGCAGTTACTTTATCCACTAGACTACTGATAATCGGGGCAGTAATGAAAGAGCGAGAATTATACTTAAAGAAAATGACTATTTGTTCGTGAAGACGTGAGTGCCTGCGTTTTATTGTGCCTCTCCGCCCCACCTCCCCCCCCCCCCCACGTATGCACACACGCTTGATCACGTTAAGACTCCCATATAGAAATAATACGAAACATCCAGCATAAAGTACAAACTGTAATCAGAACACCAATGTTAATGTAGTGACCCCTGTTTTACCCTTAAGCTTGACAGATGGATAGAAACACAAGCATCTCTTGGTGATACCTAACCACCTTACAAAAACAAGGGCATTTCTCCCTCAGTGCCAGTCACAATGGGTATACAAAAACAGACAGCACTCAGGGAGCTGAAGTTCTTACTCTTGGTGCTTCATTGCTTTCTAGCACTGCACATTACCCAAACTATTGTAATTGGGCTAATTGTCTCTCACGAATGGGAGCTGCTGTTTTCATAGGTTATAAGGATGCATTTAAGGTCACGCCCTGCGCGTGGCAACAAATTATAGGGTTTTGTACCTGGTCCCATCTACTACTGTAGTTTGTTGAACTTCGCAAGTTTTCATCAAAGCATGCTAAAACATCCCTTATATAGCTTCAACCAAAATGTTCACGTAATTATATGATAATAATTAATTCAAATTTGATACTTGAACATGAGAGCGTCGCCTTTTAAATGTGCTTTGTAAAATCAATTTTACATAGAGCAATATTGATCATTTTGAATTCACAATTTAGATTGTGCGATCTTTCTAATTTCAATTATTACATTAATAAATCCGGAATGTATTTGTGAATTGTACACTGTAATAATTAGTAAAGACAAACAGTGAGTGGATTTAGTACATTCAACAAAAATCTTTTTAAACGAGGCTTCCGTTCAATAGAGCAGGCATTCCTTTAGTAAGGATGAAACTTTAGGATCGTCACTATAATGCGAACCTCTTGCAAATAAATTCACGGCACCATAATCAACAAGAACAAGAAATAGACCAAGCAACTTTTGACGTTTGCATTTTCAATATGAGTGAAAATTTCTATATAATGAGCGAAGGTTTGGGCTGCATTGGCATTCTCCAGAGTATTCGCTATTCATATCGTCCCAGATTGAAAGAATGTTGCCAGACAAACATTTTTTGAATGGTCCATTTTAGTCAAACTTCAACAAACGTCCATCATCGCAGGAGGCTGTCAAAACTGACAGATCACCCTTCGTTTCATTACAGAATGCGAAAAAAAAAGATGACAAGTGATAAAAAATGAACCCAAATCGAGCCCTTTTGATGGTACAAAAGCCCCGGTAGACTTTTTTCTTCCCAATTTACCCATCACAGTTTTGTTATGACGTTCCGAAGGACGGTCAAACGCTGGGTTCGTCACCTTGCCATCTAATTGAAATGGTGAATAGCTTTCTGCTTTACTCAATAGAATTAAACAATTTACCAAGTTCACGAAGCTGTGTCATGCTTCATGACTAATTCAGATATTTAAATTTGAGCGGTCAAAGCTTGGCTATTTGATGGCAGCCAAGCGCATTTATCAGGTCAGGGAGCTCACAATGGGTACAAGGGTAGGAGGCAGCTAGAATTGTGAAGAGTTCAGTTAAAAGGAGAATTAAAAAACACCAAAAAAAATCGAAAACCCTCAAAAGAGAAAAATCTCATTTCTTGAGGAAAACATGTTGTAAAGTCCTCTTTTTTATTTCTTTATTCTATTACTTAGTTAAAATTGTACAGATCAATTAC